>NW_026040050.1:320000-677413 GCF_023375975.1 Astyanax mexicanus | reverse complement strand
TAATAGGATAGAGGAGTGAAGGAGAGGAAGAAGGAAATGAGGTTAGAAGTAGTTAGTGTGTTAGAGGTGTTAAGAGAGTACGTGCTCTTTGAAGAGCTCTGTCTTCAGGAGTTTCTTAAAGATAGTGAGAGATTCTCCTGATCTGGTAGTGGAGGGTAGTTTGTTCCACCATTGGGGAACTCTGTATGAGAACAGTCTGGATTGCTTTGTGCGAATGTTTGGCAAAGCGAGGCGACGTTCACTGGAGGAGCGCAGCGGCCGGGAGGTAGCGTAAGCCTTCAGGAGCGAGTGCAGGTAGGAAGGAGCCTGTTCTGACATCACCTTGTAGGCGATTGTAAGAGTTTTGAATTTGATGCGAGCATCAACTGGTAGCCAATGGAGCTCAATGAGCAGCGGGGTGACATGTGCCTGTTTTGGCTGGTTGAAGACCAGACGTGCTGCTGCGTTCTGGATCATCTGGAGTGGTTTTACTACACAGGCCGGGAGGCCAGTTAGCAGGGCATTGCAGTAGTCGAGGCGGTCGGGGTGCGGAGTCCGGGGCCCTCCCCCCAGAGGAAGAGAGCCAACTACTGCTGGCTCACTAGGCACCCAGTTCCATACACCCAACCGCAGTACAGGGAAGGCAAGTCCAGGGTGTAGAGCGGCTATGGCCCCAGGACACCGCCGCTCTGCAAGACAGCGCCCCCATCCCCACACTGCAGTACAACATAAATACACATCCCACTCACATACAAAAGACAACAGATATTACACACACGCACACACACACGCACACACACACACACACACACACACAGACACATTTACACTAAACATCCCACTCTTTCTCATACACACACAGTGGTCCTGAGCCCAGGACCAACCGGTCTTAAGTGGGAGACTGCCGCTTCCCCACCTGAGCGCCCCTACCTCCCCACAGGGAGGGCACCCAGAATCCCGGAATGCCAACCAGACACCCCAACACGGACCAAACCACCACCCCCCACGACGGCGCGCCCAAGAGAGGCATAGACCCTCCCCAGCGCAGGGAGGGACCCAAACAGGCGACAGACGCCCACGGGCACCAGGGCCCCGGACTCCGCACCCCGACCGCCACAGGGGAACCCAGCCAACCGGACAGGGCCAGCACCCACCACCATGGGCCCCCCAGACCCACACCCCAAGACCACAAGAGCATACATCCAGGCCCCCCCCACCAACAACCAGGGCCCGCACACAGAAATCACCAAGCGGCAGCCACCGTCCCCAGTCCAAGAGCCATCAGACACCCGAATCCCCTGACCCCCCCCCCCCCCAGCCACCTGCCGGACGCACCAGGAGACACGACTACAGCCGCCCACCCCCATCATGTGATGGAGCTGATCAGTGGGAACCAGAGAGATTCAAATGTAGCCAATTGGTTTTTTGAGGTTGCAGACATTCTTTCCAGACTAATGTGGTCTAAAAGTAAATTTCTATAGTGATTTATGCATAAATCATTTTTTGATTTCCTCTTCATGAGGATAGTTTTCTTAGCGATGCATAAGACAGTGAGAACTATGTGCAATATATTTGTTTCCATGTTTAGTTCACTTACATCACCTAAAATGCATAGTTTGGGTGAAGCTGGGATATTGCAATTAAACCAGGTAGATAAGTCTTCACATATCATCTGCCAGAATCTCTGAACAGGCATGCAAAACCATATAGCATGTATATAATTCTCAATATGATTGCCCGAACAGTTAGTGCATATATTTGTTTCTCTAAGGCCCATTTGGAACATTCTATGCCCTGTATAATGTGTTCTATGGAGAATTTTGTATTGTATGAGTTGTAAATTTGGACTTTTCATCATTTTGAAATTGTTTAAACATATCTGTGTCCAAAAGTTCTTATCTGGGTTCATGGAGAGATCTCGATCCCATTTTGTAATTGGGAGGGATATTGAATCATTAATTTTGGATAATAACTTATATATTTTTGATAACAATTTAGGAGTATAGAGATTCATGAACTCTTTTATCAATACTGGGATTTCTAATGTTTGATTATTTAAATTAAATCTTGCTTGTATAATGGACTTCAATTGTAGATACTCCAGAAATTTGCTACTGCTAATTTCGTATTTTGAAATAAGATCTTCAAATGACATAAAGGTCCCCTCCTGTATAACATGTTCTAAATTCTTAATTCCTTTCTCTTGCCATTGTGAAAAATTAATAACTGTTTTTTTCTGACATATATCTGGGTTGTTCCAAATGGGTGTCCTTTTACATGGTATTAGTGAAGACTTAGCTATCTTTAAAAACTCCCACCAAGCTGTCAGAGTGGTGTTTATGTTTAGGCTTTTAAAGCAGCTATAGTGTTTAATACTGGAGCTAATGAAAGGTAAGTCAGAGATTTTCACTTTTCCACTGAGTGTTTGTTCTAGGTCCAGCCATGGGCTGCCTAAAGGGTTTGTTTTAATCCAACTTGTAACATATTGCAATCTATTGGCTAAAAAATAGTGATAGAAGTTTGGTAGTTCTAGACCACCATGGCATTTTAGCTTCTGTAAAGTCTTCAAACTTATTCTCGATGTTTTGTTCTTCCATAAAAAAATTGAAATGTTTGAGTCTAATGACTTAAACCAAGCAGCAGGAGGTTTATTAGGGATTAATGAAAACAAATAATTGATTTTAGGTAGAATCAGCATTTTTACAGTAGCAACTCTCCCAATAAGAGATATAGGTAGAGAATTCCATCGTGTGAGATCGTCCTCTATTGTTTTTAGTAGAGGAATATGATTCAATCGTATCAGGTCTGATAGCTTGGGGGAAAAATGTATACCTAAATATTTAATGTTGCCCGACTGTAGTGAAGTAGTGCTCTGAAATGTACAATTCAGAGGTAGAACTGTTGATTTACTCCAGTTAATGGAATAATCTGATACAGATGAGAACTTATCTATGAGTGTGATTGTCTTTAGCAGAGAAGTTTGTGAGTCCCTAAGGAAAAGTAATACATCATCAGCATAAAGGCTTATCTTATGGTCTGTATTTTCTGTTTGAATTCCTTTAATATCTATACTTTGTCGTATTTTAGCTGCTAGTGGTTCAATAAAAAATACAAAAAGTGAGGGAGAGAGCGGGCAGCCCTGTCTGGTGCCTCTCTGCAAACTAAAGCTTTGTGAAATAAGATCATTTGTCCTAACCCGTGCATTGGGAGAGCTATATAATGTTTCAATCCAGTTTATGAAGGATGGACCAAATCCAAATTTATTTAGAACTGCTAACAGAAATTTCCAATTTACCCGGTCGAATGCTTTCTCTGCATCTAAAGAGACAACTATGGTTTCTAATTTGTTAATGGAACAGTAATCTATTACATTTATTAGTCGACGTGTGTTATCGGCTGAGTGCCGGCCTTTGATAAAACCTGTTTGGTACGAATGTATAATGGATGGAGTGATTTTTTCTAACCTCCTTACAAGAACTTTGCAAATTATTTTAAGGTCTACATTTATAAGCGAAATTGGGCGATAGCTGGATGGGAGTGTTGGATCTTTGCCTGGTTTAAGAAGCAAGGTAATGTTGGCAGAGTTCATGTTTGGAGATATTATGCGGTCCTTCTTGATTTGAGTGACCATTCTAAAAAAATGGGTTCTAACACAGACCAGAATTCTTTATATAACCCTGCAGGAAAGCCATCTGGACCTGGAGCTTTATTATTTGGGAGATCCTGTATTGCTTTAAAGAATTCGGAAGATGAAAAAGGTGAATCAAGAGTCATAACCTGTTCCTCATCTAGTTTAGGTAGATTTATATTTTTCAAAAATTCTTCAATGTCAGCATCAGATGGATTCATCTGTGATGAGTATAATGCCTCATAAAAGTCTTTAAAATTGTTATTAATTTCTTGTGGGTCATGAGTAATGTTACCAACAGAGTCTTTAATTGAAGAAATAGCTGTTTTTTCTTTATTTAGTTTTAATTGGTTTGCCAGGAATTTTCCAGATTTATTTCCATGCTCGAAGTTTTCCAAACGCAGCCTCTGCAACATAAATTGTGTCTTTTTATCAATGATTTCATTTAGTTCCAATCTTAATTTCCGCAGGGTGTTAATTATATGTTCTTGTGGTGAAGCAGCATAGGCAGTTTCTAAAGATTTTATTTTCTGTTCCAATTCTGACACACGAGTTTTTTCTTTAATTTTCTTATGTGCGCAGTAAGATATTATTTTACCCCGCATTACTGCCTTCCCTGCTTCCCAAAGAACACATGGCGATATTCCAGGCAGGTCATTATGTTCTAAATATATAGCCCACTCTTTTTTGAAGTAATTAATGAAATCTTGTTCGTTAAGTAATGATGTATTAAATCTCCAGTTCCTAGCTGGTGGTATAACTCTTTTCCGTGTCAAAGACATAGACACCGGTGCGTGATCGCTAATAATGATAGGGTGAATTTGAGTGTCTGTGATTTCCTTCATCATAGAGCGGCTAACTAAAAAGTAATCTAAGCGAGAGTGAGATTTATGTACGTGTGAGAAAAAACTATACTCTCTCAGAGTGGGGTGATGTGAACGCCAAGCATCGCATAGACCAAAATCCTTCATGTACTGTTTAAGAATGTCTGCAGACTGCCAGTTCCTTTGACTCACTGCTGTACTGAGCCTGTCAATCTCTTCATTAAGTACCAAGTTGAAGTCTCTTCCTATCACCAGTGTGGTGTCAGAGTGATCAGAAAGTAAAGTGAAAAAGGTATGAAAGAAGGAGGGGTCATCAACATTTGGGGCATATATATTAGCAATGCAAAAATTAATATTTTGAATAGATAAATTAAGTATTATAAATCTGCCTTCTGGGTCTGATATAGTATTTCTGATGGTGAAGTTTAACTTTTTGTTAATCAATATAGCTACACCTCTTTGTTTGGAGTTATAACAGGCTGAGTATGTGTGAGGAAACTGTGGAAAGGAGAATGTTTGCGCAGATGTTTTAGATACATGTGTCTCCTGTAGAAACACAATGTCAGACTTTAAATCATTTAACCGATGGGCAATTTTTACCCTCTTTTCCCCCGAACCAGCTCCACGTACATTCCATGAGACAAACCTCAGCATGCTCATATTTGAGTTACCTGGGAAAGTCACGTGTGCTCACTAACGGTGTGTGTGCGTGTGTGTGTGCTCTCGCATGTAACCTGTATGACTGTGTGCTCGTGTGGTAAACATGTTGGGTGCAAAAAACAAACAAACAAAAACAAAAAATATATATACTGATTGACCCGGCATTAATAGTTATAAACAGACATATCTAATGAGCTTTTAGCGGAGAAGGAGTGAAAGAGTTAGAACAGACGTGTTTGTATACAGATCACCTGGTCAGTACAGCCATGGCGTGGTTTTCTGGTCGCGGTGAAGCTGTCCGTTCACGTAGAGTTTATCCACCGCGATGATATGGAGTCAAATTGGGGTCTTTAATGCTGACGAGAAAATAAAACTGTCACAAAAAAAATCTCCACGAATTGCAAAAAAAATCTAATTTTGCAAACAAAGAAGAGAACATAAGTTACCTTTTTCAATTGTAATATTTTTTTTAGAATTAATCTTTTGCAAAAACACTTTTTCTTTGCGTTTTGCACTTTGCGTTCCTTTTTTCTCTTTGCAATACTTTCCCTCCTTTGCGTTCCTCCGTTTTGTTTGCGAGTCTATTTTGACCCCTTTTTGACGTGGGGGCGTGGGGAGAGGAGAGGGGCGTGGCTATGGAGGAACGCATCATCAGCTGGAGCCTCTGCTCTGCCTAGACGCTAACCAGGCTGAACAACAGCTATTTAACAGTTATAATTCATAAGTTAATTCTAATCATTTATTTTACATATACCTAACTACTGAATTATATAATATTGTTGTTTTCAGTTAAATTAAGCAAAACGCTGAATTTTAGCTTCTTTTTTATCCAGCGTTCTTGCTGCAGTTACACGCGGCCGCCTGTAGATGGTGGATTTTAACAGTGAAAAACGCCATTAAAACACAACGCTGCAAAAACGATCTAAATAAAAAGGAAAAACACAGAACGTTTAATTTGTACCACGGCCGGGAAACTTACTATTTTCTTGATGGAACCATATACTCTGTAAACACTCAGAATAAAAAAGTAAAACACAGAAAGACCTCCAAGTTTATTTAAACTTCAATGTAATATAGATAAAATAAAACAATAAAACAGAACATAACAAAAAAGAATATTAATGTTCAATTTCCAGTGTGATTATACAAAATATCAAAAGTAATATTTGCTCTTTAGTGTGAGGTACTGTATCTTACATCTGACATTTAAATGTTTTCCTGTTTTCTATTATTATTTTAATAATTAATATATTTTTGCTTTTAGGATAACTTAATATGGGCACACTGCACATGTGTGTCTAACCTTATCTCACAGTCTCCTCTTTTTTATTTTTCTCTCATGTGTTTGTGTGTATCTGTATAAAAGTTCCTGGAACAGACTAATTTCCACAGGGAGATTAATACATTATTTTTTATGCTATGTTCGGTTTTATTATCTTATTTTATCTATATTATTTTGAAGTCCAAATTAAACCTTCTGTGTTTTCCTTTTTATTTAGATCGTTTTTGCAGCGTTGTGTTTTAATGGCGTTTTTCATTGTTAAAATCCACCATCTACAGGCGGCCGCGTGTATCTGCAGCAAGAACGCTGGATAAAAAAGAAGCTAAAATTCAGCGTTTTGCTTAATTTAACTAAAAACAACAATATTATATAATTCAGTAGTTAGGTATATGTAAAATAAATGATTAGAATTAACTTATGAATTATAACTGTTAAATAGCTGTTGTTCAGCCTGGTTAGCATCTAGGCTGAGCAGAGACTCCAGCTGATGACGCGTTCCTCCATAGCCACGCCCCTCTCCTCTCCCCACGCCCCCACGTCAAAAAGGGGTCAAAATAGACTCGCAAACAAAACGGAGGAACGCAAAGGAGGGAAAGTATTGCAAAGAGAAAAAAGGAACGCAAAGTGCAAAACGCAAAGAAAAAGTGTTTTTGCAAAAGATTAATTCTAAAAAAAATATTACAATTGAAAAAGGTAACTTATGTTCTCTTCTTTGTTTGCAAAATTAGATTTTTTTTGCAATTCGTGGACATTTTTTTCGTGACAGTTTTATGTTCTCGTCAGCATTAAAGACCCCAATTTGACTCCATACGATGACAGCCCGAGAACCTTCCTGGATGTATTTTTTTCGGATAGGGAACAGAACTTTGCGTCGCTCCAGGATTTCTTTGGGAAACTGGTCGTTAACGCTGAAGTCCGTTCCCCTCAGCTCTCGCCCGCGGCTCTTCACCAGTTCCTTCTGTTTGAAGTGTTCAAACTTAGCCACGATGGGTCTGGATCGGTGTCCTCCGGGTCGTTTAGTTCCTATGCGGTGAACGCGAGCGAAGGTGATGGTCTTCACGGTGTCCTCCGGAAGCTTCAAGTAAGTCTGTATGAACTCCTTCACTGTTGTCTCCGGGTTTTCCTCTTGCTTCTCTGGTAATCCAGAAAACACGAGGTTGTCTCTCATGCGGGCCTGGAGCTCGAGGACGGTCTCTTTTATTTTTTTTATTTTCCTCTGAGAGCTGGGTCATTCCCTTAGTGAGGGAGTTCACCGACTCTCTGAGGGCAGTGTTTTCCGCAGCGAGTGTTTCCACCTGCTGCTGGCTGAACTCCACAGACTCCCGCAATGCCTGAAACTCCTTATGGAGAATTTCCAGAATGGAAAGGCGAGCGTCGAAACTGGACAGCTAAGGACAGCTATCTATGGACTCCAGAATGTCCACCATATCGCTGGAATGAGAAGTAGCCCCAGGAGAATCTTCAGGGCGACTCCTCTTGGCGGACGGAGCTCCTTTTTTACCTGAGGGAGTCGGCGTTTTGTCTGGCTTCCCCATGACAACCCGGCCGAAACACTCGCAAATAAAAGTTTGCAGACTGTCCAGGTCCTCTTCGCCGTCCTCCAGTGCGCTTCAGGTAGTTATTATCTAACTAATATAAACTTTATAGCCTTTAAAGCTGTCTAAATCTAAGCTGGCTAATTAATCTATACAGCTAGTGTTTAGCAATCACTGCCTCGCTGCCTTGCTCAATACTGCCGAGATTCGCGTTAAGGTCTCGCGTTACCTCAGCATCTTAACTTTTTTTTAAATATCTAGAAAAGGGTTTTTAATTTGGCTGTATTAAAGAATGACATATGTAGGAATGTCCACAACATTTCAGATCCTGATAATCTAATTGTAGTGTGTAAATGGTTCACATGTGGTTATTTTAGATTTTTTGTAAACCTGTCTTAAAATGTAAGGGATACTGAACCTTCGTTGGGCTGGTGGGACGACTTTAAGCGGACTGAGGAAAATATCCCTTATTTTTAAATCTAAAACTTGACAGGTATGACCTTACACGCTTCTTTAACATCTAATGACACATTCTGATAATTTTATTATTTACTACTGAAAATATAATCCTTAATGGTGCTTTATTTCTCTTTTACTGTTCATAAAAAAAAAAAAATATATATATATATATATATATATCCAAATTCATATTATTGTGCCCCGGCCCATGAGGCAATCCGGTCAGCTGTGTGTCACGTGACCCCGCCTGCTGCTTCCTACAGCGCATGCGTGGCTCGCTCTGTGTTGTCAGGCAAAAAAATAAAGGCAGCGCTGCGAGCAGCCAGATCTGCAACAGATAAACACAAACACACACACACACACACACACACACTCATACTCATACACTCTCTCCCACACACACACAGCTGACCGAGAGAGAGAGCAGAAAAGGGGATCTGCGGGAAAAGACAGGATGAAATGGAGATGTAATAGCGGGTGTTCTTCAGGGTTTTTTTATTCTGTGTGTTTCTGTATGATCTGAATGTGATTCTGAAGGAGAGGAGAGGAGAGGAGAGGAGAGGAGGACCAGGGACTGCGGCTCCATCTCCCTCCATCTTTCACCAAGGTAAGAGAGAGAGCGAGGGATGGAGGAGGATGAGGAGAGGAGGAGGAGGAGGTGGGGAAGGGGTGAATGCTGCTATCTGTGTTTCTGTAGCTCCTGTTTTAAGAAGGGAAAGATCAAGTCTGGGTCTGTATCGGAATGTGATATGAATTTGGGGGCTTTATGTGTGTGTATGTATGTGTGTGTGTGTGTGTGTGTGTTTCAGTGAGTGTGTGTGCAGGGGCAGTAGGAGAAGGAGGAGGATGAGGGGAGGGAGGAGGTGATGGAGAAGGTGAGAGGATGGAGAGGATGTGTTGAGTTATGAAACCTGTGCTGTTTGTGAATCAGCACACAGTACAGTATATGCTAGAGCTGCTCGATATTGGAAAAAACTCACACTGCGATATTTTGTTGCTCCACAACATAACATATAACATAAAGAATTTAGTGATATTTTAAAGAATTTCGACCAGATTTCTTCAGAAGTTAATGATTTAAGGTATTAATAATTAAGATCACAATATTAATAATGCACTCTAGGGTTGAGCGATATTGTAAAAAAAATCGCCTTATTCTTCAAATACAGCCCTTAAAAAAACTAAGAGACTACTTCCGTTTCTTAATCAGTTTCTCTGATTTTGCTATTTATAGGTTTATATTTGAGTAAAATGAACATTGTTGTTTTATTCTATAAACTACAAACAACATTACAAATAAAAATATTGTCATTTAGAGCATTTATTTGCAGAAAATGAGAAATTGCTGAAATAACCAAAAATATGCAGAGCTTTCAGGCCTCAAATAATGCAGAAAAAAATAATAACCCTGGTTTTTAATCACAGTTTTCATTAATCTTGGCATCATGTTCTCCTCCACCAGTCTTACACACTGCTTTTGGATAACTTTATGCCTTTATTCCTGGTGCAAAAATTCAAGCAGTTCAGTTTGGTTTGATGGCTTGTGATCATCCATCTTCCTCTTGATTATATTCCAGAGGTTTTCAATTTGGTAAAATCAAAGAAACTCATCCTTTTTTAAGTGATCTCTTATTTTTTTTCAGAGCTGTACATGAGCAATTCTCGATTACGATGTTTAGTTCTTACATAACAAGTTTTTTTTTTATTTATAAACAAAAAGCACAATTTAAAGTAATTCACAAGCTGTTGTTTCCTTTGCATTTAATTTCAAAATGTTTAGTTTTTTTAAGAATAGTAAGCAGTCCCCTTCAACCTTTCAGTTAAATATAAGGAAAAGGGTAAAATATAAAAATCACTGCCACATAGGACCACATCTTTACAGATTTCTGAAAGAAGCAAAGATGTACAATTTCCATTATCCCAATTTAAAATTTGCATTAAAACAGTAATTTGATTTATTAAATTATTTTGATAAATCTCCCAGCCCTAATGCACTCCATGTATCAAAGATTAGTATGATCAAATACAATCTGCATTTGGTGGATATGTTTAGATTAAGATTCTAGATTAGGAACGTTTTGGCATTATATGATGATACAGTGATCTGAAAAGATGTGGACCCCTCTTTATTAATCACTGGTTGATCAGATCAGCAATTTCAGTTAAATATATCATATATCAGACGAACACAGTGATATTTGAGGAGTAAAATTTACAGAAAGTGCGCAATAATTAGGCAGGTGCATAAATGTGGGCTCCCCAACAGACAAATAACATCAATATTTAGTAGATCCTCGTTTTGCAGAAATAACAGCCCCTAAACTCTTCCTACAGCTTCCAATGAGAGTCTGGTTGAAGCTTCTGGTTGAAGGTATTTTGGATCATTCTTCTTTATAAATCATCTCCAGTTCAGTCAGGTTTGATTCAGGTTTCTGATCATGAACAGCAGCTTTAAATCACACCACAGATTTATAATAATATTCAGGTCTGGAGACTGAGATGATCTGAGATGATCATTCCAGAACATTGTACTTGTTCCTCTGCATGATTTAGTGATTTAGTAGATTTAGAGCAGAGTTTAGTGTTTAGTGTTTAGGGTCGTTGTCTTGTTGAAGTATTCAGCCCCGGCACAGCTTTAACTTCAACTTTCTCACTGATTCTTCAACATTGTTCTGAAGAATCTGCTGATATTGACTGGAATCCATGAGACCCTCAACTTTAACAAGATTCCAGTACCTGCACTGATCACACAGCCCCACAGCATGATGAACCACCACCATGCACATGCACCACATGCATAAATAACCGCCTCCAAATAACTAAATTTTAGGTTCATCAGTCCACAGAACCTTCTAAACCATTCTAAAATGAAGCTGACTCGTTCAAATGTGCTTTAGCTTTACCTCAAGCGACTCTGTCTGTGGCTCAGAAAAGGCTTCTTCAGAATTACTCTCCCATACAGCCTCTCCTTGTGTAAAGTGAGCTGAATAGTGAATAGTGAACGATGCACAGTGACTCCATCTGCAGTAAGATGATGATGTAGGTGTTTGGAGCTCTGGAGATCTGTGGGTTCACTATGACTGTTCTCTCCATCCTTCTCCTCTGATTATCTGAGATTTTTCTTCTCATGATTGTGTTCCAATAATTAGTGGTAAGGATATTCAAATCAATATGCATGTCAATCAATTTATCCACATACCTAATTTAGTTAAAAGAATTATTGCATACTTTCTGTAAATCCTATAAACTTAAATGCACTTCTCAAATGTCACGGTGTTCATCTGCTATATGATATACTTAACTGAAATTGCTGATCCAAACAACAAATGATTTAAAAATGAAAATCATCAGGGGTGCTGTAAATAGACCTTATATTTAGAGGTATCTATAAAATTAGCTTAATTTTTTCCCCCGAATCTCATATAGATCTTTTTTAATTGCACTTGTGCACATTGTGATGTCGCTACATTCACGTATGTAGTAAACTAAAAACAACAACAAAATGGACATACTGTTTTCATTGGACAGCGACAATATTTATTTGTGTTGTGCAGCTGTGCATGATGAGCCTAAGATCAACATGTCTAATAGCCAGTGTCGGCCATAGGGGTACAACAGCCCTCAGTGTTGGGATGTCAAACTGTGGACCAGTGTTCTCTGGATGTGGGACCTTGGCTATATGCTATATGAGTGTTCCAGTTTTGATCCACAGCTAATCATCCAGTATCTGTACCTAACGTCACTAATGCAAAGATGTTAGATCTTTGGTATGTTGGGAGCTGTAGTGTATCAGGAGTGTAGTGTACTTCACCATTGGTGTGTTCAGTCTAATCAGCTGTTTGCATTGTGTGATGGTGGAGTTCTAACTACAGGGTTGGAATTAAATGTGACAAAATTGGAGAGACAATTTAGTTAAAATTAAAAATTGTAACACAAAAGAAGAGTGCAAAATTCTGCAGATAAATGTGTGTGTGCTGTATAAACTTCAGCAGTCTACCCACACACTGCAGCAATACAAGCAATGCATCTACATTTGACAAACATTTACATTTTAAATAGGTTTAGAATCACTTATTATAACCTTACTGTTTTTGTAACTCTATGCAAGCTTGTAAACATGTTTGCCTGACTGACAGTAGTTGAATGAATGAGTTGATTAGTATTAAAAGCAGAATACGAAGTTCAAGGAAGATTTTACATTAGAACTAGAGGTCAAAACAAGTCCTGCTTTAATCTAACCATTATAGTATAGTGACAGTCTGTATTCTGTATGTGTAATTACACTGATCATGCTAAAAAGTACTTTTTAAAACATGTATTATGGTGCATTTTCTTTTCAGAATGAATACATCTGTGGATTTATGAATTTCTTTAGTTTAATGATGCATGAATGAACAGATGAAGGCTTTCCTGTTTGCTGTTCTGATATCTATATGCCTCTGTTTGCAGTTGCTCAGGTAACCAGCAAAAGCTGCTATAGCCAGAAAAAGGGACCTACAAGACACTAGACTACACTGCAACTAATAATTTATTTTGGTAGTCGACTAATCTTATGCTTATTTTTTCAATTAGTCGATTAGTCAACAATTATTTCTGCCATGTCATCCATCTCTAAAATCAATAGAAACTGCTGAACATGAGTTTAAAAGACATTTAAATGTCTGGGTTGTTTAAATGTGGAATGTACTAATATTTAGTGAGTAAATATGTAATTTGTTGAGTTTGGCCACTTTTGGAGACAAACTAATTTAAGTCTAAACTGTGTGAGTGACCTATTTAATGTGGTATTGTTACAAATTAGAAATTAGTCGACAATGGAATTTGTAGTCGACAAATGTAATTAAGAGACATTGTCGATTATATCGACTAATCGTTGCAGCTCTACTAGACACCTTTGTTTTTAGAATCAATATGTTTGGTTTTGCAGGAATGGTAGCAGAAGCTCAGTGATGCCATTTTTCATAACATTTTGCCGTCTTACCACTCAGGAACCCTACTATATTCATTAAAAAGGGCTGCTGCTTTAAATGAAATCCAGCAATAAAACTTGCCATTCCACTGACCTTGTTTTTAAGTACCACCCTAAATACACAAATCAATCAGTCATGATTAGAAATGAAGCACTGGTATAAGAGAGCTGAAAGTGTTTATTATTTTGGTTAGTGGTTATTATTAATTAGTCCCACTATCTAATGCTGTGATGGTAACAAAATTTGTACTGTATATTGTTGTAGATCGAACCATCTATAAAATAATTTTGTATTTATTACACTATAAGGTGCACTTAAAATTCTTTAATTTTCCCAAAAATCGTCAGTGCGCCTTATAATCTGGTGCTCCTTATGTATGAATTCTACCAGTCAGGTATTAAGGAGCAGTAAATCCACTCTGCTGAAATAAAGCATTATACAGGAGTTTCAGTTTAGCTTTTGAACAGCAGCTAACTGCAATAAGCGCTAGCTCTTTCGCCATTCAGAGGTGAGTATTATCAGTCTGTAGTCTGCTACTAACACCGGCTGCCACAGCTAGAGCATTATTAGCCATAGCTGCAAAGCGAGTTGTGCATTATTGTTCTGTAGCCTGCTACTAACCCCGGCTAGACCTGCTGGGGCAGCATTAGCATTAGCCGCTAACCGTGCTAAGCGCTATCTCTTTTGCTGTTCAGAGGTGAGTATCATCAGCCTGTAACCTGCGCGTTTACCGTGTTAAAACAAGCTAAAATCAGGAACTATGACTAGTACTTCTCTGTACGCCTGAAGGTGCGTCATGATATTTAATTTTATTCATAATCCTTTTAGAAGATTTGAAAATTTGAATATTCATTTAAGACATCACAGATTGAATAACACGCTATCAGAACAAATCTACACACTTCTATGCAGTCTCTCTCTCTCTCTCACACACACACACACACACTTTCTCCTGTTGTAGGTATGATTCATGGACGGTGATGGGAGCCAGCGATGTCTGTTGCTAGGATACATCTCTGCAGGGTGGAGAGTGTGTGATTAAGAGGACAGAAAGAGAGCGATTATAAAGTGGTGTGATTAGGCGGAGGAGAGACTAATGCTTTGGGGACTAAAATACTGATTGAAAATGGAAATACTGGGTCCAGTTGGCTTGGCTATCAGGTTTGACATGGAAAATAAGGTCAGCTTATTTGTTTCTACTCCACCATCATGAATATGTAGTTTCTCAGCAATCTTAGATTAAAGGTGTGCAATTAGTTCTTTTTAGAAGAAGAAACTTGAATAAGAACCACTCATTTTATTTATTCTTATTTATTTTAAGGATTTAAGGATTGGAAGGTAGGTTACAGATTAGCAGTGTGCCATATTGTATCATATCCTGATAATAGTGATATTTTGAAATGCAAATATATAATTTTCTTTTAACCAAATACCAGTACAAGTATGTGTATTTTTATACTTGCCGATACCGAATACCTACTTAGAATGAAGCAATTAGGAGCATTGTGTAATAGTGTGGTTCTAATGTAGTGCAATGCAACAGTTAAAATTAGTTAAAATTGTTTTGTATTTGCATTTAATTTTCCAAACAAGCATATTTTTAAGAAATTATGCTTAGATAAAATACACTGCTTCCATTTGTAAAGATGTTTGCCGTCAGTTAGTGTTAGCTAGCACAGAGCCGGCTGTGTGAGTAGCTACTGATTTACTGAGTAAAGCTCAGTGTCTTTCAGAGGCTCCACTAGATAGATAGATAGATAGATAGATAGATAGATAGATAGATAGATAGACAGATAGACAGATAGACAGATAGATAGACAGATAGATAGATAGATACTTTATTGATCCCCGGGGGGGATTAATCATTACTAAAGCCAGTCAGAGGGGTTAACTCACTCTTCCTGTTTGGATTCCAGTTGAAGCTGAAATGAAGCCGGCCTCTGGAGGCTGATAAGTTAATTTGCTGCAGCTGTGTGTTGTTGACCTGCATTTGAAGCTCACTGAATTCTGGAGCTGTGTTAAGTTTACAGCCTCTACTGCTGTCTGCCAGTAGAGTAGCAAAATGGACACTAGGGGGCACTCCAACTGCTCTCCAACTCACATTGCTGCACAGAGAGGTGTCTGAAGGCACTAAATAAATATCGGTCTTGTGTGCAGATCTTGGCCGATTTTCTAAAAAAGAAAATGTCAATAATTACCCTTATTAATCGAATTTTGACATTGCTGACTGGCCATAAGAGGCCATGTTCGTGGACAGAGTAGAAACACAACCGAAAAGATTTGGTTATCCAGCAGTAAAACTTCATTATTTTAAATGTTTGCTGTTTGGTGTGGTTAGTGGTGTTTGTTAGCTCTGCTTCTAAGAGTATGAGCTGAAGGAGAGCATTATTATTATCCGGTTAGTGGGGTTAAAATTCTTTATTATCTTTCCTCCATGAGTTTAAGCTACACATTCCATAATTATAAACAGCAGAAACTCCAGACTGGTTGAGCTGGAGGTTCTCTGGTTGCTGCTTCAGTACTGACTGGCTGCCAACGATGCTCAGTGTCTGCAGCTGGGCTCCAGCTCTAGAGTGACATCTAGCAGTTAAACAGTTAACAGAGGCCTCCTGTGGAAGTGAACCAAACAGTGCTGCTGTTAACCTGAACTTCCGAATATGAGCTGATCACCTCACAACTTATACAGGTGTGGGTGTACCGACTTGAGGTCTTGCTCTTGTTTTAGATTTTTTTTTATTTGTTCTTGCATTTTATTACCTATGAAATATTAAAAGAATGACCAGGTCTTATAAATGCCCGAAAAGACCATTGGAGCCAACACAGCATTTTTCTGTGTTGATTATTAAAGCATTTGTACTGGGTTCAAGACTCTGTCTGTGACAAAGAAATGTAGACCCCAGAGATCAGTTCATGAACTCTTGGTTTCTTATTGCATCCTATTTAAAATGAATTCAGTCTAAAGTAGCTGCTGCTGTGAACACTGATCATAAAGTAGCTAGATATCCTAACCCAGCATTCTAACAGGCTATTTAACATTATTTAGAGTAGGGGGTTTTAATAAAAAAATCAGTATATTCCAGTTGGAGAAAAATTTGTCAGTCCAAGGTCCGGACCGTCGCCATTTTAACTTGTGTTATGATTTAGTGCTATTAGCAGCTAAAAAGCACTAGTAAAGTCAAGCTGTTTTATTGTCAATACTGCAGGATGTACAGGACATACAGACAATTAAAATAACATTACTCTCCTTTGCAAAAATTACAGCAAGTACAGAAAATAAGATTATAAAAAAAAGAATGGAAGACACTAGGGGTGTGACGAGACACTAATATCACGAGACGAGACGAGACACAATATTGGGGGTCACAAGAACGAGACGAGACGAGATTTAAAAATAAAAAATTAAAGAAAACGTCAAAAATGAAAAATGTCTTGAAAAGACTTTTATTTGACCAAATCATATTAGCAAACTTAACAAGACTGGTTTCTCTCACACATTGATTCTATAAGAAATAGAAATAAGAATAATAAAAATAAAACTTTTCTAGGTCTTATATAGTGCAAACAATAAGTGCAAACCACAACCAGTCATATTAAGCCTATGGTTTGTGTTTTTTTTCTCCTAAATCTCTTGTAATTTAACTATTCATAACCATAAAACAGAGACAGGGCATGTTTTTAATACAGTACAGAGTCTTGTTGGTCACTCTGTTACCGTTTATTGTTTCCACTGTAGCCAAAATGCAGCCAGACATACAATTTAAAAGTAGCAGAAGCATCTTCTATACAAATGCCCGAATTTTCCTCTTCTGCTGAGAGCTGCTCTCCACCATACTCTATTGCTATCGCTACTGGGTTGCCAGATCCCTCTTAAAAAGTCTACATTTAACTGTTTTTTTTGCCCCGCGAGACAGGTTTAAGCCTGATGAGAAATATCGTTCATTTTAATCTCGCGGCACGAGATCTCGTCAGACCCCTAGAAGACACTATAGGTAAATAGACAATAGTGCAATAGTGATGGTGGGGGGTGATTATGAGGGAATAACAGTGCAAGTATAAACAACAAGTATAACAGTGTGCAAATATAGTAAAGTCCTTAAAACTTCACAGTTGTAGTGAGTATGTTTCTGAAACGTTTTGAAACCTTTTTAAGAAAGTTCCAGTTCTCTGTGTGTTCTAGTACAGAGTTTCAGTACTGTGTTGGTGGGGAAAGTGGGTTCAGGATGCTGAGTGAGTGTGTGCTGGGGGCAGGATTGGGAGAGAGTTCAGCATCCTCACAGCCTGATGGATGGAGCTGTCTCACAGTCAGCTGGCCCTAGCCACAGTCTCTCCACAGTCTCCTCCCTGATGGCAGCAAGCTGAAGAAGCTGTGGCGTTAGTTGGGGATGGAAGGAGTTGGACTGAGTTAGGGATGGGGTGAGTTGGGGATGGGGTGAGATGGGGATGGGTGAGTTGGGAATGGGGTGAGTTGGGGATGGGGTGAGTTGTGGATAGGGTGAGTTGGAGATGGGGTTAGTTGGGGATGAGAGGAGTTGGGGATGAGAGGAGTTGGGGATGGGAGGAGTTGGGGATGGGGTGAGTTGGGGATGGGAGGAGTTGGGGATGGGGTGAGTTGGGAATGGAAGGAGTTGGCTATGCGCTTAGTTGGGATGGGTGGAGTTGGGCATGGGAGGAGTTAGGATGGGGTGAGATGGGGATGGGGTAAGATGGAGATGGGGTTAGTTGGGGAATGGAAGGAGTTGGGGAGGGGGTTAGTTGGGATGGGTGGTGTTGGGGATGGGGTGAGTTGGGCATGGAGTGAGTTGGGGATGGAAGGAGTTCTGGATGAAAGGAGTTGTGAGTTGGAGATGGGGTTAGTTGGGGATGAGAGGAGTTGGGGATGAGAGGAGTTGGGGATGGGAGGAGTTGGGGATGGGGTGAGTTGGGGATGGGAGGAGTTGGGGATGGGGTGAGTTGGGAATGGAAGGAGTTGGCTATGCGCTTAGTTGGGATGGGTGGAGTTGGGGAATGGAAGGAGTTGGCTATGCGCTTAGTTGGGATGGGTGGAGTTGGGGAATGGAAGGAGTTGGGGAGGGGGTTAGTTGGGATGGGTGGTGTTGGGGATGGGGTGAGTTGGGCATGGAGTGAGTTGGGGATGGAAGGAGTTCTGGATGAAAGGAGTTGTGAGTTGGAGATGGGGTTAGTTGGGGATGAGAGGAGTTGGGGATGAGAGGAGTTGGGGATGGGAGGAGTTGGGGATGGGGTGAGTTGGGGATGGGAGGAGTTGGCTATGCGCTTAGTTGGGATGGGTGGAGTTGGGGAATGGAAGGAGTTGGGGAGGGGGTTAGTTGGGATGGGTGGTGTTGGGGATGGGGTGAGTTGGGCATGGAGTGAGTTGGGGATGGAAGGAGTTCTGGATGAAAGGAGTTGTGAGTTGGAGATGGGGTTAGTTGGGGATGAGAGGAGTTGGGGATGAGAGGAGTTGGGGATGGGAGGAGTTGGGGATGGGGTGAGTTGGGGATGGGAGGAGTTGGGGATGGGGTGAGTTGGGAATGGAAGGAGTTGGCTATGCGCTTAGTTGGGATGGGTGGAGTTGGGCATGGGAGGAGTTAGGATGGGGTGAGATGGGGATGGGGTAAGATGGAGATGGGGTTAGTTGGGGAATGGAAGGAGTTGGGGAGGGGGTTAGTTGGGGATGGGAGGAGTTGGGGATGGGGTGAGTTGAGCATGGGGTGCTTTGGGGATGGAAGGAGTTGGCCATTGGGTAAGTTGGGTGGTAATGCTGTTTTATAGAATAACTCAAATATGGTGATTTACTGTGTTAAAGCACAATTTTAATAAGTAGAACAATAATGATGGTAATTTTCTTTTTGTCTGTTTTGGTTGTTTTGCAGGTGTTTGGAAAGCAGCAGAATCTGAAGAGTTCTAGCTCCCCCTGAGCAGAGCGTTCTGTGGCTGTGGGTTGTGTTGTGAAATGGATGGGAACAGTCTAACCCTGTCAGATCTGCCTCTGTAAATGTCGGATCCAATGGTAAGACTGCAGCTTCTGTTCCACACTGAGGAGTGAAAAGCTCTGTGTTCTCCTGATATGAAGCGCTAGTCTCTGTGAGGTGACGGCTGCTTTGTTGATAAATATATAAACGAGCCGCCGGCCGCCTTTGAAAGTCCAGACGAAATCTCAGAGAAGTGTTTAAAGAATAAGAGTGCGGCGTCTGTGCTGTGTTGTCACAGAGAAATAACAGTAACTGACGGTTCTGGAGGGAACAAATAGGCGGCTCAGTTCTTTTCTGGTTGTTGGAGCAGAAAGCTCTCTCGATGCAAGTCGACCGACTAACAGCTCACATTTAACTTCGTACCCAACAGAGGAGCGTTCAGGTTAATGCTGGTGAAGTTATGAGCACGCCCGAGACTCGCCTTTAACATGGCTGGCTGTTTTCCTCAGGACATCAAAGGCCAGTGCTGGACGGATGAGGAATCAGACGGGGAGAATGAGCCGGAGCAGTTCATGTATGGAATTCAGGTAAAAGAAAATACAATGAAAAGTACAGGAAAAGTGATTTAGATTATATTTACTCTCGAATAAATTCTCACTACAATTTTAATTGTTTAGTCACAAGACTAAATAACATTACATTACAAAAACATTTCAATAACAACAATATTGTATTACATTTTGTGACTGTTCTAGCTTCTGTCTTATGACTTAGCTCTTCATCTTTCCTGATGCTTGATGCACAAGCTCACATTCAGATATAAACAGAAAGATTAGATTAGATTAGACACCTCTTATATGTTCTCATAGTGATTTAAATTCCTATGATAACATGCAGAATAATAACTCCAGATTTCTCTAAAAGAGTTTCTCCTTCTGGCCCAGAATATTTGTGTAAATCTAGTTTGGGTTTAAACCCATTCGCTTGGTTAACAGGATAAAGATTTCAGATGGTTTGAGAGAGGATTATAATATATGTTTATTATGTTTAGATGTCTGTTTTTGCATTGTGTTAAGGTGCATTATGAGCACAAAATATTTGGACATACACATTTTAATCATTAATTTCAGGTGTCTTATTTAACCGCATTCAGCAACAGATTAAATATAAAATCAAGACCCTGGTTTTCAGTCTGAGTTTGCAAACATTAGTGAAAAAATAGGTTGTTCTGTAGAGCTCACTAGATTCCAGCGTACTACTGTAATAGGATGCCACCATAGCAACTCAGCCACAAACAAACGTGCCATGCGCTCAGAACATGCACCCTCACTCGATATGCACACATGAACACGCAGCAGTGAGCAAACCCAAATTTTACATCAACAATAAACAGAGTACTAAATAAAATAACATTACTGTTCTCTTAAATGAGCTGCTTGCATGTTTCACATTGTGAACGAGCAGGTCATTTTTCTCTGTCGAGAAGCGCAGAAGTGATGCGCTATTAAAATAGCAATCCACCAGAGTCAGAAAACACCCGGCCCTTATAGGGAATGGCGAGCAGTGTTGGGCACGTTACTTTGAAAAAGTAATTAGTTATAGTTACTAGTTACTTCTCCAAAAAAGAAACTGAGTTACTAACTGAGTTACTCCACTATAAAAGTAATTAGTTACCAGTAAAAGTAACGATTGCGTTACTTTTGTGTTACTCATACGTTTATATTCATTCATAACTGTTGGTGCTTCCACCTACTGGCTGGCATAGGTTTCTATATCAGTAAATATCTTCAATGTCATATTTCTCACTTTTGTCTCCAAAATGGTAACAGAAAAAAATCTTCATAACTTTGAGTGAAAGGCAATGTAAAGAAAAAGCTCTATTAGTTGAATCGTATTTAAATTCTGAAACGATGTTCAGTACATTATTTAAAACAATAAAAATTGATTTGAACAACTGTATGAAAAGTATAGTTTAAAAAAGCATTGGTACTGCTGAGAGGTTCTGGTACCTCGGATGCAGAGCTGGTGTTGAATGCAGAAGTCTGGAGGTTGAGCTTTAAGGTCTGTGCGTTTTCCTCTTTCTTCAGGGAAGCTGTGCAGCTGATCTGTACCGGCACCCGCAGCTGGATGCAGATATTGAGGCTGTGAAAGACATTTACACAGAGAGTGCTGTGTCCATCAGGTACTGAACAGCTATTATTAGTATAGAAATGTTTAACATTAGCTTATCTTCACTGCTGCTGTCCACTAGTTTACAAAGACTAAGCAGGTTTACTTTAAGGAATACAGTATATAAGTAACAGAGCCCCATGGAGATTAATACAGAATCCTACTTACAGAACCCCCAGGTTGTGATGTCAGCACTTAAACCCCATTAAGGGTAATATTTAACCCTTTACTAGTAGTGGCGTAGCAAGACACACATACAGGTAGAAATAGGTGAAAAGTATGTGAATCTGCAAATTCCAAGAAAATATAACCTGTCAGATAATTATTTAGGTTTAAAACTGCTGTATAAAATATTATTAAATGATATTTTTAATGAATATTTCTCTTTTGTTCCTGTTTTGTACAGGGAGTATGGAACAATTGATGATGTGGATATTGACCTTCATATCAATATCAGTTTCTTGGATGTGCGTACTGTTTCTCTCTCGGATCTGACATATGTATATAAGCACTCCTGAGTGGTGTTTGGGGTTGGAAGTAATTTTAGTTTGGCTGTTTTATTTTTGTTTTTAGGAGGAAGTGGCCACAGCTTGGAAGGTCATTCGAACAGAACCAATCATCCTCCGACTTCGCTTCTCACTCTCACAGTACTTGGATGGGCCAGGTAAGTGTGTGTGGTGTGTGTGGTTTGTGTGTTGGTGTTTTATCAAAACAACCCTTTGTCTAGTTCTAATCTTCTAATGTGTTCTTTGTAAAAATAACATCAAGTTAAATATTAATACTTTATTGAACATTATTAAACAGATTTATTTTCTGAATGTTATATGCTAAAGTGGCAGTTAGGGCTGCTCGATATATTGTTTTAGCATCATCATTGCGATGTGCGCATGTGCAATAGTCACAAACAGGAAACACACTAAACATGAACACCTGGGGTAAGGGCGGAGCTATAAATGGGACACACGTGAATGGAAAACTACTGGGGAAGAAACACAGAGGAGCACGGGTCACGTGGGGATAACACACAGAGACATGAGAACAGACAGGAAACAGGACAAGGACGTGACGCACGTCATGTTGCAATGTTTTGATTCTTGACACACGTACAGCCTCTTAAAGAGGATTTGGCTCAGTTTTACTAAACACGACCGGCTGGTGGAGCAATGGCGACTTCAGAAGAGGAAACTCATAGTAAAACCAAAACACTCTCTCTATCTCTCTCTCTCTCTTTCTGACTGAACATAACCTGGAATCGGATTCATCCGCTCTGAAAGGAGTCTGCATCACACCCGCCCAGTTTAAAAAGATTCTTCCGCACGCTCTGTGCAATTACCCGTTTTCACCAGAGACATCTTATGGACAACACTTATGGACTAAACTTATGAACATCAGCTTTAATTATGTTAAATTCTGAATTCTATCAAAATTTGAGACTGTGTAAAATGTAAATAAATAGATATATACTGATATTTTATTCACGTTAGAACATAGACCACAAATCAGCTGTTTAAAGTGAGACATTTAGAAGGCTGGTAAAGTGGTACTAATATTTCAATCTGCATTAGAAGCAAATTGTAACTAACTCACATGACTGTTATTAAAAAGAAAGTGTTTCTTAGATGTAATGATGGTCAGAGGTTCACAAATAAAACTGTATAAAAACTATAAAAACTAAATATTATAAAGACTTTGGATATCTCATCATATACAGTACACAGTGTCATCAAAATATACAGAGAGGCTCTGGAGATATCCTTGTGTGTAAGGGCCGACGGTCAGTACTGGATGCTGGTGATCTTCTGGCCCTTAGGTGGCGCTGCATTAATAACAGGAAATTCTGGAAATCACTTCAGGAACACTTTCGACAGCCATATGTTAACATACTATTTTGCACATGCCAGTTCAGCATTTAAGTTTCACAGAAAGAATAAAGGGTTTTATGAAATTTTATTAGAAGCCTGTAAGAAGTTTATCATCATTATTTATTTTTATTTTATTGTGAAAGAGTAAAATCACTAACTGCACTGCATGTGTGTGTGTGTGTCTGTGTGTGTATACCACATAAACCACCTGGCAAAAACAGTGACACCCTACAGAACACAAAATAGCAGCAGCCTAGTAGCTCCCTAAAAGCAGGAATAACTTGACATGCTGCAGCTCCTTCAGGAAATGCACTTGTATTTTTAATTAAATAGACAACTTAATTGATTAATTATTAACTATATAATTATATGACTTTTATCTGTCACAGAACCCTCAGTGGACGTGTTTCAGCCCTCCAATAAGGATGGATTCAGTCTTGGGCTTCAGCTAAAAAAGTAAGTCTTTCAGGTTGTTAGCTGCTGTATTTTTAGTGCATGTTTGAAGTTTAAAGGCGGTATAAATAGCAGCTTTCTCCTTTTGTGTCTATTAAAATGTCAGAATCAGTATTCTTCTTTTTTAAAACTTAAAGACTAAACTGAAATAAGTGAAATGTTTTTCATCTGCTTTAATTGTTTCGTCTCCTCCAGGATCCTGAGCACGTTCACCTCCCAGCAGTGGAAACATCTGAGCAATGAGTTCCTTAAAGCCCAGCAGGAGAAGAGGCACAGCTGGTTCAAGGCTGGAGGGACCATTAAGAAGTTCCGTGCAGGACTCAGCATCTTCTCCCCCATTCCTAAGTATGACCGTCATTTATTCTCTCATTCTTACTTTAGCCTAATTTACACTGTAAAACAGTAGTTTTAATACACAGGCCTGCTGATGGACAGGGTTTTACTTGCACTGGCTGCAGTTACGATACTACATGATAACAGTAATATAATGATAAATTAATGATAAATAATGCAAATCTGAAAACACAAGAGATATAAAGAAGTACATAAAATGTGTTGCAGTGTGGAGAAACATACTGACTGAGGTTTTGTGAATAATGGTGGTAATAGGGACTGGAGATCACAACCTATGATATGACTTTAGCAGAGCTATTCTAATCGTAAATTTACAGCTTGTATCTTTCAGCTTAAAAATGGTCAGTGAGTCATGAAGAGGGAGTTACCCTCTTTAACAGGATTTTTGACAATTTTCTGCCCGACATTAAACAACTAAATCTTAATGATTTCTATTCAAGCATTACACAAAAAGCTTATGTTTGATAAGGAACATTACTAAAAATCATAACTGTAATTGTTTTTGAAAATATAAAAAAAAATTAAAAAGTAAATCTGCTAATGTCAAAATATAATGAATAAAATAAAAAAAATGTCTATTTCCTGAATTTCTTTTTTAAATGAAAATTTTCCTGAATACAAATCAAACAGTTCATGTCCTCCAAACCTTTAGTTTTGGTATGTTCATCTAGTTTTTACGTCTATTTTCAAACCTGCAGTATTTGGGTTGATTCCTGTTAATGATCTGAATTATTAAGTGAAGTAGAGAGAAAACAGGCAGCTTCTCCAAGTGTCCTGTAAGATATTTCAAATCCCTCAAACCTTCAGAGTGTAAATAAGAGCATTACTTTACTGCAGAAAAAAGGGTTTTGTATCATGTTAATGTTACAACATAGGCTAAACAACTGAAAGTGAGTATGATAAGTGATACCGAACTCCTTATTTTATTTTATTTCTGCTAGTAGATCCTAAAAAAATAATCTTAAATCTGCCCATTGTCTGCTTTCTGTTAGCTCTGTCTCTTACTCCCTGCATTTTACACAGTGGTTGTGCCGAGGGCCGAGTAACGAGCAAGGAACAGTTTGTGCTGGCTGCTACTGCTGTAAAATTTGGGTAGTAATTTGCAGTATCGTGCCATATTAATGCAACATGGGATTAGTATTGTGTTCTATGTCCCATGGAGACTACAGAACACTGCTCTGACCTGAAGGATGTGTTTCTGAGGGCTGTCCACATAAAAAACATTAATAACACCTTAAATAGCTGCAAACTCAAAAAGCATCACGTGTGTGCATGCTCACGTGACCTAACTAGGCTGAGAGCAGAGTAAAGTATAAACCCACATCGAACACACAAACCAAACAACTACTAGCCTTAAAAACTAATTTATATATTTAATTTCAAAAAAATTTCAAAAATCATCAGTGCGCCTTATAATCCATTGTGCCTTATGTATGAATTCTACCAGTCAGGTTGTAAGGAGCAGTAAAGCCTCTCCGCTGAAGAACAGCATTATAAAGGTGTTTCAGTAAAGTTTCTTCAGCACCGAGGCCGGAGCAGTATTAGCGTTAGCTGCTAACCACAGCACTAACTCTTTTACCGTTCAGAGTTGAGTATATCAGACATTAGTCTGCATGTTTACTGTGTTAAAACAAGCTACATGGGACGAACCGCTGTCTAATATTGCTCTGGAAACTAAAAATCTAAGTTTATTGTAAATAAACAGAAGCACTTTACTTACTCAATAAATATTTTTCAGGAGAGAAATTTGTTTAGATTAATATCCAGCACTTTACTTTAAAAAAAACATGGCAACACCCCTGTTTCTTACTGGTGTCTCTTAAAATGTGCTTTATAATCCGGTGCACCTTATAGTCCGAAAAATATGGTACTATTTGTTTAATATAGTACTCTTCAATTTCCAGTCTTGTGTGTGTGTGTGTGTGTTTGTGTGTGTTTGTGTGTATCTGTGTGCATGTCTGCATCTGTATGAAAATATACCCTGATTCTGAGCTCCACTGTGTCTCCAGGTCCCCCAGTTTTCCACTGATCCAGGACACTGTGCTAAAGGGCAAACTGAGTGTTCCTGAGCTGAGGGTCAGCAGGCTGATGAACCGCTCCATCTCCTGTACCATGAAGAACCCCAAGGGGGAGCTGTTTAGCTATCCCCCCAACAGCCAGGTCAGACCGCAGGCCTTTCACTGCTCTCACTCGTCCCCTTAAACACAGCTCTGTCCTGCCTGCTTCTCCAGTCCTGTTAGATCCTGTGACCTGCGGGGGGACCCTGCTCTCAGTTACTGATCAGTTCTTACTCAGTACTCCTGCAGAAACACCTGTGAGATGTGAGAAATGAAAGACTGCAGAATAGTGAAGCAAAAATATATAGCCATAACTGTAATTCAGTACTATATTATTGACATATTTACACATTAGTATAATTTTACATTTAAAAGTGACTGAGTTAACATATTCATGTCAGATCACAGTGTCCTGTTTATTTTATGCACAATATATCATTTGATCATCGGCATCGATATGTCAGTAAACGCAGCATTCACATTGCAGGGCATGCAGTGTAGGGCCCTATGGTTTTAAAATGTGGAGAACATGGACAAAATAAGAAAATTGAGGCCTTAAAAAAGGATTTCAGAAAAACAAAAAAATAGAAAAAAAAATCTGGATTGGAATGTAGAAATTTGAGAACAAAACCGAGACCTGGCAATTTTACTTTAGACAAATTAAACCGTGCATATTATGCCACAACTTGCTTAATCCAAAAGGAAATTTAGCAACATTATCCATTTTCATGACATACAGCTCTGGAAAAAAAAAATCAGAGACCACTCCAGTTTCAGAATCAGTTTTTTTCTTCTGATTTTGCTATTTCTAGATAAATCTTTGAGTAAAATGAACATTGTTGTTTTATTCTATAATCTAAAAACAAATGTTGTGATTTAGAGCGTTTATTTGCAGAAAATGAGAAATGTCTGAAATAACAAAAAAAGATGCAGAGCTTTCAGACCTCAAATAATGCAAAGAAAACAAGTTCATATTCATAGAGTTCAGAAATCAATATTTGGTGGAATAACTTTTTTTTTTTATCACAGTTTTCATGCATCTTGGCATCATGTTCTCCTCCACCAGTCTTACACACTGCTTTTGGATAACTTTATGCTGCTTTACTCCTGGTGCATGAATTCAAGCAGTTCAGTTTGGTTTAATGGCTGTGATGATCCATCTTCCTCTTGATTATATTCAATTTGGTAAAATCAAAGAAACTCATAATTTTAAGTGGTCTTTTTTCAGAGCTGTATCCTCCACAGAGTGCATTATTAATATCATGTTAAATCATTGAATGTCTGGAGAAATTTGGTAAAACAAAGTTTTACACCGCAGTATGTATTACAGAAAAACAAAAGATAAGGAAACATATCACTTTTTCCAATATCGTGCAGCCCTAGTTTATTTGCTTGTTTATACAGTATTTTTTCTAAAGGCTAATAACTTTTACTGAATAAAAGCTTGCTTCCCAGACATAAGTGAATAAGAATTTATCCCTGATATTCATGTCAGTTTATTATGATGTGATATCGCTGCTTTGGGTACGGTCACAGAGCCATTGTAATTTTACAGTAAAGGCTTAAGAAAAGTTAATCCAGACCAAGAAAATGATGGCAGAGAATTTCTAATTTTAAAAAGGGGCGGGGTTTCCATTAGTTAATTTATTTTGAACAGAGATTTGTGCAGATTACATAATTCTCAATATACTGTTATATATCCCCTCAGGAGGTAGTTAATACAGCCTGAACTGCAGTAAACATTAAAATATAAAGTGTGAACATACACTCTCACACACCATATCCAGAGTGAAATGCAGCTTTTTTTGTTTATTGTTGTAAAATAATGTATTGTAAAAAATTCAATACAATAAGAGGAGTGTTATAATTTGTGTAATATAGGATATATTTAAACAAAGCTTAAACCAAATTCTCACAAAATGTGGTAGGTAGGTATACCTGATAATCTGCATAGTCATAACTTAGCATCAACTTTCAAAAATCACAAGATGAAATAAATATGCATTCAGGAGCAATGTATTCCATTTGTTATTATCTGAAAATTACTATTGTAAGGACAAAATGAAACTTCTAAACGTATCAGTATGTCTGGATGATGCCGTTAAATATGAGGACATAAAGACAAGAATCTCCCCAAAAAATAAAACATCTGGTAAATGTAACTTTTTTTAGATACAGAAATGTACATAGCTAATATATGTGAATCTGTCATCAACACAGCCCTCTACAATCAGACATCTGAGAATTGTAGTGTCCTTTGATACTTTGATTTATTTAAAACAAAAAAGGACAGGAAGCTCATTAGATTTGTTTTTCTTAAACTAATTATCCTGGGATAATTATCACAAGATGATTAATTGAAAAAAAAATCAAATGTGTTTTTGTCCAGCCGCGTTTCCTGCTCTGGCCTTTAGATGGCACCAATACGCCATTCACTATTTTCTTAAAACTTGGTCCCAATAAAAGCAAAGCGCTCGCTATACAAACCAGTGTTTTAAAACAGGGCAGAGGAAGGACTGCATAAATTAAGATCCCAAACTGAAGGACATAAATGCTTATCTGTGAAGTTGTCCACAAAGCCGTGTCTGCTCTATGTATTTGAGTTCAGAATAAAGTAATATATACAGTAGCGGCGAATTTTCATTATATTTGATCTTCCAAAAGCCCTAAAACTCAGGTTATCCTCCCACCTCTCCAAAACACAAACACCTCTTCTGTCCAGTCATTTTACAAACTAGATTGATGTACTGAAAATCCTTACATCTTTTAAAAGTTAGTGTGCCTTATAATCCGGTGGGCCTTATGTATGATCTTTTTTCCAGTCAGGTATTAAGGAGCAGTAAAGCCACTCCTCTGAAGTACAGATTTATACAGGAGTTTCAGTTTAGTTCTCCAGCACCAAGCAGTATTAGCATTAGCTGCTAACTGCGCTAAGCGCTAACTCTTTAGTTCAGAGGCGAGTATTATTAGTCTGTAGCCTGCTCCTAACCCCGGCTAGCACTGGAGCAGCATTAGCATTATATAGTGAGTATACCACACTATAGCCTGCGCTATACATATATATATTGTGGCGTGGAAGAGGAAGGAAGACCCGTGAGACTCATGCTGAATACTCAACAGCTCCTTTATTGAACAGGCTTGCCACTCACTTACAGTCTTTAACAAGACTAGGAGAGCTAAAACCATTCTACCCCAAATAGGCTACCAACAGAACCAAGTGACTAAACTCACTACTCACTTACTTTATGGTGAGTGCCCTAACCAGCACCCATCTGCATGGCCCCTCCCCATACCCTAGGTTACGGGGGAGGTACCAACTACGTAGGCTAGAGCAACACAGCACACATAGCACAACAGAACACATAAGGCCACACACACAGAAGAACAGAAACATGCCTACAGGCAGCCACACACACAACCCAGAGCCGCCACATAGGCCCCCTCCCAAGGGTCAGCCGTCCCGGCGACCCCACCAACCCAACACAAACCCCGTGTACAACAAAACATTTTTTATTTTTTTTTTTTTTACAATCAGTCGCAAACAAAGTCATTAAGGCGGGCGGGCGGCCTCCGTGCCCGCGGCAGCCTGGAGGGGCCGGGCACGGCACCGCCTGCCAGCGGCTCCGAAGAGCCAGAGTGCAAGGCCGGCAGGTTCCGCACCACCGTCCACAGTGTCCGACAGTCTCTGCCTATAGGGGGCCAGCCTATCACGGTGCACAATCATAGTGCGTCTGCCCCACCGGATCTTATACACCACCTCTCCCAGCCTGGACAGCACCAAGCACGGACCCACCCAGGCCGACTGGAGCTTCGGGCATAGTCCCTTCTTCCGCTGAGGGTTATATAGCCAAACCCTCGCCCCCAACGCCAACGGGTCCCCAAAGCAGCGCGTGTCGTACGCACGCTTCTGCTTCTGCCCGGCAGCAGACTGGTTGGAGCGCGCTAGACGGTGCGCTAATTCCAGCGAAGACATAAGGTCCGAGATGAAAGTGGGCGTGTCCGAAGCGTACCCGCCCCCGTCAGGAGGTGCCCCAAAAGCCAGGGAGACCGGCGTCCTCAGTTCGCGCCCGAACATAAGCAGAGCCGGCGTGAATCCCGTCGTCTCCTGCACAGCGGAGCGACAGGCCAGCAGCACTACCGGCAGGTGCCTGTCCCAGTCACGCTGGTTCTTGTCCGACACCATGGCGAACTGCGCCGCCAGCATGCGGTTAAAACGTTCCACCAGTCCGTCACTCTGCGGATGAAGGGGCGTCGTCCTGGTCTTATGGATTCCCAGGATGCGGCAGACCTCCGCCATGACCTCCGACTCAAAATTTCTCCCCTGGTCGCTGTGCAGTTCTTCCGGAACCCCGAATCTGCAAAAGAACTCCCACACCAGGATATCCGCAGTAGTGACCGCCCCTTGGTCCGGCACCGCGTAGGCCTCTGGCCACTTCGTGAAATAGTCCATCGCCACCAGAACAAAGCGATTTCCAGAGTCTGTCACCGGAAAGGGGCCCAGCACGTCCACGGCCACCCGCTCCATCGGGCTGCCGCACTGGTAAGGGTGAAGTGGGGCGCGGGGCGCTCTCGAGGGGCCCTTCTTGGCAGCGCACACATCACAGCAGTGCAAGAAGAGTTCCACGTCGGTTCTACACCCAGGCCAATAGAAGCGTTGGACACCTGAGCCACCCCGACAGCGCCAGTAACATCCCCGGAGATTGCAGCGCAGCGCGCAGTCTCAGCAGATTTCTCCTCAGCACGAGCACAATGTTTGCAGTCGGCAGCCACACACGGCCGGCACGACAAAGCATCCGCGTTACTGTGGCCACGGCCCGGGCGGTGCACAACCTCAAAACGAAACTCCTGGAGTCTAGATAACCAGCGCGCGAGTTGGCCCTCGGGCTCGCGGAAACGCATGAGCCACTGTAGCGAGGCGTGGTCAGTGCGCAGCAGAAAGGGCACCCCATACACGTACCCTCGGAAATGTTTAAGGCTTTCGACCACCGCGAGTAGTTCCCGGCGCGTTACGCAATAGTTGCGCTCCGCCTTGTCCAGGCGGCGGCTATAGTACGCTATTACGCGCTCGGAGCCATCCTGAACCTGCGACAGGACTGCTCCGAGGCCGTGGTCGCTCGCATCAGTATCCACAATGAAACTCTCAGACACCTTCGGATACGCTATAATCGGAGCATTGCACAGGCGGCTTTTTAGCTCCTCGAATGCCCGCTCTGCCTCGTCAGACCAGCGGAATTTCACACTAGGCTTAGTCAGAGCATGAAGCGGCGCTGCCACGTCTGCGAACCCCCTAATAAACCGCCTGTAATACGAGGCGAGCCCCACGAAGCTGCGAACCATTTTTGCGTCTCGCGGTGTGGGCCAGTCACGGACCGCCTCCGTCTTTTTGGGATCGGTTTCCACGCCAGCACCGCTCACTACGTGGCCCAGGAAGCTCACGCGCTGCCTTAGCAGATTACACTTTGCCGGATTGAGCTTCAGGTTAGCCGCCTGAATCGCGCCGAGCACCATTTCAAGGTGAGACAGTGCGGAGTCGAAGTCGGTTCCGTGCGCCAAGACATCATCCAAATAAACGACGCAGCACGACCGCGGAACCCCGCATAAAACACGCTCCATAAGACGCTCAAAAGTAGCCGGCGAGTTACACAATCCGAACGGAAGCACCGTGAAATGCCACAGGGCTGAGCCGAGCGAGAAAGCGGTTTTCTCCCTATCACCCGCCGCAAGGGGCACCTGCCAATATCCGCTCCTCAGGTCTAACGAGCTGAACCAGGCTGAGCCAGACAGCTGGTCCAGTGTATCGTCGATCCTGGGGAGCAGGTAGGAGTCAAGCTTCGTGACAGCGTTAAGTCGCCGATAATCCACGCAAAAGCGCCAACTTCCATCCTTCTTTTTCGCAAGGACCACCGGGGCCGACCACGGGCTGCTCGAAGGCTCAATAATGCCCGTACTCGCCATCTCGCGGACTAACTGCTCTGCGCTTTGCTAACGCCAGACAGTGCGGCCTCAGCCTGATGGGCTGGGCGTCACCCGTGTTTATCGAATGAACCGCAGGGTTAGTTTTAGTACACTCGCGCTCAGACACAGCGAAACTCGTGCGAAAACGGCTGATCAGTTCGCGCAAACGGAGTTGTTGGGGACCAGATAAACCCACACAACTGCGCTCCAGCATCTCCTTTATCGGATCTACACTCAACCCCGCATCCAACCGACCCTCGACCGTATCTCGCACCGAATCACACACATTCCCTCCCACCAGTTCACTTACCCCTAACTCGTCACGTAGCTCTACAGGGAGTCCAGTCACCAGCACCGAGCCCCTTGCACAGTCAATGATAGCTCCGACGCGTGAGAGCAGGTCCTTGCCCAGAATGCACGGGTCGTTGATGCGTCCTACCCAGAACTGTTGTTGAAAGGGCCCCTTGCCGACATCAATCGTCAACTCCGTTAATCCTAGGAAACCTATAGGCTCCCCAGTGACTGAAGAGAGAGCGATGCGCTGGCTGTTGTCATTCACGAACTCGCCCGCTACCTCCGTCGCGAGCTCGGGCCGTATCAGTGAGACTGACGAGCCCGTGTCCACCAGCGCGTTCACCGTCACTCCATTCAATGTGCATCTCAGGAAGTAGCCGCTGAGTCCAGCAGTTCCGGAAGCAGATCCCGAGGGTAAGCATAGCGTTCCTGGGGCCACCGTAACCCTCACTGGGTGGTCCCGGCTCCGTTTCCCGGCCGGCTGCAGTGCGCTCGCTTGTGGCCACGCCCCCCGCAGCGCCAGCACTCCAGTTGGGCATCAGACCGGCTCCGACCCCTCCTCTGCGAATCACGGGCAACCGGCGACGCCCCCCACGGTCCAGGATGGCTTGAGAGGATGAGTTCGGACCGCTCCGCCACCTCCACCTCGGACTCCAGGGTCTGCGGGTCGGCCAGCCTCACATGTTTGCGCAGCTCGCTCGGCTCGAGGGCGCGCAGAAAGTGATCCAACGCGAGACTCCTCTGGGGTAAGCTTTGGCGGGTTAGCAGGGCCATCTCCGATGCCAGCACGCCCAGTGTCTCTCCCTGCTGTCGGCGTCTGTCCGCCACTAGCATTTTGGTGGCCGCCCGCGTCAGTTCAGGCAGCTCGCAGCGGCACTCGGCGGGGAGTTCGATCAGTACCCTCAGCGCGTCGCCCTGCAGCGCCAGGCAGAGGTTGGCTGCCGTCTTGGCGTCCGTCCAGCCCGCACCGCCCCCGCCACGATCTCCAGCTGAGCTTCGAAGACTGTCCAGTCAGTGCTGCCGTCATAGGGGGTAAGGCGGGGTTGAGCCGTCAAGCCCGCCATCCCGGAGGCTTGCGCCGCCATCATCGCGCCGTCCGTTTCGCGAGTCGGCGCCGCTGTCCTCGTGCCATCCGCTCCGTGAGCCAGCGCCGCCGTCCTCGCGCCATCCGCTCTGGGAGCCAGCGCCGCCGTCCTCGCGCCATCCGCTCTGGGAGCCAGCGCCGCCGTGCTCGCGTCGTCCTCTCCCCGGCCACGACCTCCGAACAGCCCGCTGGCGCCGTCAGGTCCGAGTCCAATCCGCTGGAGAGCCTTGCCTCTAGTCCGTTGGTCCGCTGTCTTCCTCCTCAGCCGTTCGATTTCCCCTGCCAGCATCTCAATATCTTCCAGCAGGGTCACTTCTGACACCAAATGTGGCGTGGAAGAGGAAGGAAGACCCGTGAGACTCATGCTGAATACTCAACAGCTCCTTTATTGAACAGGCTTGCCACTCACTTACAGTCTTTAACAAGACTAGGAGAGCTAAAACCATTCTACCCCAAATAGGCTACCAACAGAACCAAGTGACTAAACTCACTACTCACTTACTTTATGGTGAGTGCCCTAAACAGCACCCATCTGCATGGCCCCTCCCCATACCCTAGGTTACGGGGGAGGTACCAACTACGTAGGCTAGAGCAACACAGCACACATAGCACAACAGAACACATAAGGCCACACACACAGAAGAACAGAAACATGCCTACAGGCAGCCACACACACAACCCAGAGCCGCCACAATATATATATATATATAGAGATATGTGTTTTTATTTTTTCTAATTTATTTATTTATTATTATTATTATTATTATTATTATTATAATGTTGGGCTTTAGGGCTCTACTGTTGTTTTTACATGTGTAATATCTCATGAAAATCTTAAATGTCAGATAAATGTAGTAGAATTAAAGCCTGCTGTTGAAAGTAAAAAAAACTGTAAAACCTCTAAAAACTCTTTCTTACAGAAATATACTGCACCAAATGTTTATGAATGCACTGCCCGAGACACGGTTTTACCATAGTGTTGAGAATATTTTGATCTTAAAATTAAAAATCATATAAAATACATGCAGAGCTTTGTACAGTAGTTCCCAATGACAAGGTATTTTTTTAGGATCATCCAATTGTACGGTCCAGTCGTACTTTACTGCTTTAAAAACAGTAAAGTCTGCAGTGCTAAGCACTAAGCAAGTTTCATTGATTACAGCAGCTTACCTTTACTGTTAAAACAGTCAGCCTGTTGTTTTGGTGATTCAGCTAAAATGGACAGAAGTCTGTGAATTTTAAATCCTAGTTTCAGAAGTGTTTTTTTACATTTGTAAATAAGCAGAGGCGTGCAGTGAATATAGTGGGTACCCCTTCTGCAAACCATCCGCCCAACTCCCCGCCACCATCCCCACCAAGTGACACATAGATAAATATTACAATAACTACATATTCTCTGTCTTGACTGAATTATATGAACTGAACAAACATTAACAGCCCTCAAATACAGCTACAAAATACAAAAGTATACAACAGACCCAACAATAAATAAAAAAACAAAGATCACTCATTTGTATGTCTACAGTACACCAGGGCAGCCAAAACATTAGGTACACACAAAAACTCACCAGTCAGGCGGCCTATTATTGTGAATTAGTTCCACATTGAAGAAAAAGAAAAAGCTTTTTAATATGATGTGACACAATATCTGTCTGATTTGCAGCCGCAATTCCCTGATAGTTCGCTAACTATTGAACTAATTCAGCATGAGCTCCGTTTATGACTAAGCAACGCGTAACTCCTTCACCACAGCGCTGAGAAGGGGTTACACAGCCATGGCCCCGCCCCCCGGAGTGAATCATGAATCTGATTGGTTAGATTGTCCTACGACTTTGCTAACAGACTCATTACTACACCCTTCTCAAAATCAGGAGAAAGGTCAACCAGTCACGTGGGGGCAGAAGCCATTTTAAAAAGCTTTGATTGGTTAAAACCGCTGTCAGTCAGATAAGAGTCCTGTAGCAACTAAAAAACACAGACTAACGCTTTAAAATTAGTTGCTGTTTTTTTTATTTTAGTTAATTTATAAAATATATTCTTACACTTACAATAGCTGTGATATATATTTCCTGATTAAAAATTATGTAATTATTTACATGCATTTATTGTCACCCTTCTCTGAAGGGTTAGAAGGGCCTCACTGCACACCACTGTAAATAAGGTCATATCTGTAGTTAATGTCCAGGTAACGTTATGAGGCTGGATGCAGCAGAAACAGTGTTTTAGCTTGTTGTAGTCAGGTCGTAATTATCAGTGTTGTTATACAATGATATAATCATACTATCTATATATATATATATAAGTTCTCCTCCACCAGTCTTACACACTGCTTTTGGATAACATATCCAATACTTGTAGGTACAAGGCTGGAGTACCAAATAAACAGGTAACTTAATTTATAGTTCTGGATCCGTTCTTCTGTATTTCTGCACTGCAGAGCTGCAGGCTTCCAGACAGACCTCAGGTGAATAAATGAGAGCTCAGCTCACATCTGAAAATATGAACTTGAATAAGTTCAGGTAACGGTGACAGAGAGGACAGTTTAAATTCCCCCCTTCAGCTTCTCCCCAGCCTCTCTCCATCTCTCTCTCCCCCTCGTCTCCCTCTGCCTGTCGTGGCTGGCTGGCGCCCTTTCCCATAATGCTCTGTCTTCATTGACTCATCAGACTGTGGCAGTCCCGGCGGGCAGGGCCCCTGCGCAGATTACCACGCGGCAGCTGATTGAATTGTTTTTCTCATCCCAGGCGGGCGGACACTGCAAGAACATCCCCACTCTGGAGTACGGTTTCTTAGTGCAGGTACAGAAGGCTCTGGGTCGCTCCAGCTTCGCCTCCTTTCAGCTTTAATACAGTGGCGCTTTCCTTTCATAATGTTTTAATTGTTAATGGTTGTTATCGTCAGAAGACAGGACAGTCATCTTACAGTATGGAAAGATCATCTTCAGGCATGGCTTCTTTGTGTGCAGCAGTAGGGTTCATTTCAGTAAATGTGAAACAAAAAACATGCTAACATGATAATTTTGCATTCTGCTCACTAGTAAAGATGCATGCTTCATGCAGCAGCATTAATAATGTATCATAAACCTGCAAAAATCATTAGTGGTGTGGCATTGTAGTTTTTATCTCACATTTAAGTTACTCATCTGTGTGTTTGTGATGTGGTGTTTTTGCCAGATTTTAGATAACTAAGAAATTAACTTTAAAAATGTAATATATATGTTAATTAAATGTTAACTGTTGGTTTGTTGTGTGTTAAAGAGGTGAAAGGTTTTGTTTAGCACAATAACAACCCCACCCCCATACACTTTACACTGTTTTACACATTTATACCTCGGTGTTTCTCTTTAGGCTTAGGATACAAAGTGGTCAGAGGTCATTTTTAGTTACGTGTATTGTTTCTATTGCGCAATGCTATTGTTTCTCCAATTTTCAATCTGGCTGTTCTTTACAGTGTGAATGGAAATTCAATAAAATATTTTTTCCACTGATTTCTTAAAAATGAAGAAAAGTTTTTCCTTCTCTTGTAACGTTTTGGTTTGGAGAGGTTTTTTGCAGTAGTTAAAATGTGACAGGAAAGCAGCTTTAAATTTGTTTTTAACAATAACTAATTATTTAGTTTATCTAACAGCATTAAAAATACAGCTAACTGTAATGCCTTATACATGTAACTACTACCAAAAGCTTGATCTACTGTAAACAACAGTACACACTACACTACACTACACAAATGTGAGGAAAGTGGAAAGACAGGAAACAAGAAAAAATGTTTTCCGGTGTGTTGTTGTGTTCATGTTCAGTAGGTAGCTGTACATCATATTCCTTTCTTTTATCTTTCTCCTCTTTCTCTCCTCCCAGATAATGAAATATTCGGAGCAGCGCATCCCCACACTGAATGAGTACTGTGTGGTGTGTGATGAACAGCACGTCTTTCAGAATGGATCCATGTTAAAGGTGTTACAGAAAATACACACTGACACTTTCAGCAGCCAGAACAATCCCAGTGCACTTCCCCTATTGTAGCAACAGTTCCAAAAGTAATCAATCATCTTTTACTTAATCCCAGAAATACATTAAGACCCTGAATTTCATTTTAGAGCCATAATTACAAATGTATTATTTAAATGAAAAAAGTAGAAACAACTATAAAAATAAGATTTTTCTTTTTTTTACCTTAATGTAAATCTGACGGTTTACACTGTCTGAAAATTCACTGTGAATAGACCAAATGAAATTTGTGGAATGCAATAAGATCTAATTCTTATTTTTATTTTCTTGTTAAAAGCTAGATCTGTATTTACAGAGATGTAGAGTAAGGAAGAAGAACTACTTTACTACTGTACCTAAGTACTAACATCTGTCTACTGGAGTATTTTTACAGTATTGTACTTAAGTATCAGGTTTTGGTGAAGCTGCTCATCATTAAGTGAATAAAGAGATCAAGCTGATGTTATAAGAAGATCTCACTGCTCCTGTTCTGCCTCCACTTTCCACAGCTTTCTGTAATAACTATATACTGCATTTACTATATGACTACTATACTATATACTATATACTACATTTATTACTATACTATACTACTATACTATATAAACTACTTTTAATATAGTGGGTACCCCTTCTGCAACCATCATGGCAAAGCAGCGCGTAACACCTTCAACACAGTGCTGAGAAGGGGTTACACAGCCATGGCCCCGCCCCCGTAGTGAAAATCATGAATCTGATTGGTTAGACTTGCTTCGACTTTGCTAATAGACTCATTACTACACCCTTCTCAAAATCAGGAGAAGGGTCACGCAGTCACGTGGGGGCAGACGCCATTTTAAAAGGCTTTGATTGGTTAAAACTGCTGTCAGTCAGATAAGAGTCCTGTAGCAACTAAAAAACACAGACTAATGCTTTGAATTAGTTGCTGTTTTTTTATTTTAGTTAATTTATAAAATAAATTCCTACACTTACAATAGCTATGAAGGGTTAGAAGGGCCTCACTGCACACCACTGCTTTTACTCAGGTCTTAAGTACTTTATACATGTCTGAGTATTTATGTTTGTGTGTGTGTATTTATAAATACTCACACCTAGCATTAGACTCTGTCAGTAATGTGAGGAACTTAAAGTTTAGCTGAATGCCTTCATCAGTAGTGGTGTCCACAAACATTTGGACATAGTGTCCATAGTTTCACTCGGTTATACATTAAGGGAAAACCCTCATTTTCAGTGAAGCTGAGCATTTACCAAATTAAAGGGACTGAAAAATAATATTATAAACACATAATAAATAAAATGATAAAAACAAGCAAACAAGATAAAATGTAATTAAGAAGAAATAAAATAATTCAGAATACAAGGATATGCAGTCAGGCTAAAATGTAAAGCAATAAATCAAAGATAAATAATAAAATCTAAACACAATTAAAGAAATATAGTAATGTAAATGATGGAACTAAAGTAAAGTTTAAAAAGTATAATAAAAATAAAAGGATTAAATAAATGAACTTAAAGGTAAAAGGCCAAAAGTTAAACCAGTTATTAAACAAATAAAATTAATAAAAGGCTAAAAGGTAAAACATAAAATTATATACATAATAAGACAAAATATATAAAATAACTAAAACAGTTACAGGCTATCTGAAGAGTCAGAAGGGTTTAATGAATGTTGATGCCAATTTGGGTCATTTCTGCTGGTCTATTCATGATAAAATGGTAAATGGTTTACATTCAAGGGCGAATGCCAAGGTTATGATTTGACAGCACTGATATGATACTGCATTGTGTGATAAAGTATCTACCTGTGCATAACAGCATTACATAAGCACATAATGATGATATACAGCCTGCAAAACCTGCTGTTATGACATTTCACTTATTTACAGACTTTATTTTCTCTTGGTAAAGAATGTGCTATCAGTTTTTTCCAGTGTCATTATGTTGATGATGAGAATAATAAGCGTTTTATATTAGCAATAATATTTATTTATTTTTTCTAGCCTGCGGTCTGCACTAGAGAATTGTGTGTGTTCTCTTTCTACACCCTGGGCGTGATGTCCGGCGCAGCAGAGGAGGTGGCCACTGGTGCTGAGGTACACCCTCTCTCAAACACAGAGTTTCAGCTTGACAATGTGTAGGAGAGCATTGGGTAATCTTCTCTCCTTTTTTATTCACAAAACTAAAATATGTCAACCCTAATAAAATAAGCATTATTTTACATGTGTTTCAGGTGCTGTTTAAAGCAGATGCTTTCTTGAAACACCTGTTTTAAACAGCTGTAGACCGACTTCAACCCAGAAAAAGCTGTCCAGAAAGTTAAACCTTGTAGATCAATTATTAATTGCAAATGGAATGTAAAAGGCACAAACAGTGGCAAGAAAAAGTATGTGAACCCTTTGAAATGTCATATTTTGTGCGTAAATTAGTTATAAAATGTGATCTGATCTTCATCAGTGCCATAAAGTTATCCAAAAGCAGTGTGTAAGACTGGTGGAGGAGAACATGATGCCAAGACGCATGAAAATTGTGATTAAAAAACAGGGTTATTACACCAAATATTGATTTACAAACAGATTTCAAAGACTCCAATCTACAGTAAAGCAACAGAATCTAAAAATTGAGACACTTTGGGACTGTGTCTTCTCTGTCATGAAGTGGACACCCAGTTAAAATGACCCCAAGAGCACAACAGAGACTCCCCAATGAGATTAAGAAACTATACAATTGATTTTATGATTTCAAGGCAGAAATTGTGCAAAAAACTGCAAAGGTTCACATACTTTTTCTTGCCACTGTAATTAGAGAATTTTACAGGTCTGTAAACAGTCTGTAAAGATCTGTATAACTTATAGAGTGACTGATTTTAGATAATAAATCAAGTAAGAAGTGAGTAAATATACTGCAGAGAACTGCGGCTAAAAATGCTAACCATATAACACATGTAGTGATTGATAAACTCATGGGAGCTAATTACAGTGAAACATCGTTCTGCTATTTAACCAGCAGCAGATTAATGGTTAGTTGTAAGACCCAGTATATTAATATTTTATTTATTCGTTTTAATTTACCTTATCGTATTGACAATATGCTTTAAACATTTTTTTAAAGATATCAGCAGTGCTTAAATAACTCTGATCCAACTGTACAGAGTGTAAAAATCACTGCTTGTTAAAAAAACAATAAATACTATATATCGCAAAATTGTCCTGATATAATAATTTTTACCATATCACCCCTTACCATCCGTGTGTGATTACGTGTGACTGTACTCTTTATTCGTATATATTTGTATTATATTGAATCGACTGAAATGAAGAAATATATGATGATTTGATATGATATCTTCAAGCACTATCTTGAAATCATGCTTTATGTTCACGACCAGAAATAAAAGTCAGACCTAAAGAAAAAATGATGGTAACATTTTACACTAAAGTTACATAAATTAACAGTACTTAAGACTGTGGTAAACATTTTTAATTGATAGTAGTTAAGACATTATTAAACATTACTCAATGTTAATGCTTGAACATAATAATACATAACAATTAAAATGAATAGTAACGAGTATGTTAAAAATGTTGTAATGGTTTATAATGTTTTATAATAATGTCAGTTAATAATTAGACAAATTTTATCAATTACTGTTAATTAATGTACCCTTACAGCTCTAGAAAAAAAAGACACCACTTAAAAATTATGAGTTTCTTTGATTTTACCAAATTGAAAACCTCTGGAATATAATCAAGAGGAAGATGAATGATCACAAGCCATCAAACCACCAAACTGAACTGCTTGAATTTTGGCACCAAAAGCAGTGTGTAAGACTGGTGGAGGAGAACATGATGCCAAGATGCATGAAAATTGTGATTAAAAAACAGGGTTATTCCACCAAATATTGATTTCTGAACTCTTAAAACTTTATGAATATGAACTTGTTTTTTTTGCATTATTTGAGGTCTGAAAGCTCTGCATCTTTTTTGTTATTTCAGTCATTTCTCATTTTCTGTAAATAAATGCTCTAAATGAGAATATTTTTATTTGGAATTTGGGAGAAATGTTGTCTGTAGTTTATAGAATAAAACAACAATGTTTATTTTACTCAAATATAAACCTATAAATAGCTATTTTTATCCCAGAGCTGTTGGTTCCAGTGTTTTTGTGTTCACGGCCACTTAAATCATGACTAATGTGCCTTTATTCCAGTTTGATGGTGCAGTGCGCAAATTGAGCCGTTGCAATACGTAAATTCCATTATATTGTATAATTGTTGTTTCAAACACAAAATACGTTTTAAGGCCTGTTACAGTACGTGATTTGTAATTAGAATTCCTGGTATCGTCCTGTCGGCTGCTTTATTCTGTTTGTATTGCTGTGGTGCAGGTGGTGGATCTGCTGGTTGCTATGTGCAGAGCTGCTCTGGAGTCTCCTCGGAAAAGCATCATCTTTGAGCCCTATCCGTCTGTCGTTGACCCCAATGACCCCAAAACTCTTGCTTTCAACCCTAAGGTGACTGGTAAAGTTTTGTAGGAATTGCTGCTTCATTATGTGTAATGGAGTGATCTTCTCTGCATACTCCGTCGATAGTGTTTATATAGATTATAGGTGTTCACTTCATCCTGCATCACTCATGCTTCTCTTATTTTCTCTTCAACACTTTGCGGGTTTTACACTGTGTGTATCTCTATGGCTGGGTGGACACAGAAGAAGAATTATGAGAGGCTGCAGAAGGCTCTGGACAGTGTGATGTCTATACGTGAGATGACCCAGGTAAGACACACAGCTACAACTCCACTCAAGAGCTGGGTCTCTGCTCTGTTCTTATCTAATATGATTTTTTCTGACTGTTTTGGGTTAGTGAATGTTTTCAGTAAAGCACTACTCTCCAAGTCCAAGATCAAGGCTCACAAAAAAGGGGGGGCATCCTACCACTGGTCAGATATTTTTAATGAATTTTAAAAAGTCTTTACATAGTAATTATTTTGCATAAAATGATTCTTAAAGAGTCTGTCTGGTGTAAGGCCAATATTTGCTTCGAACCTACGCCATAGCCCAGGGGTATCCAGCGAGAATGCGCTACACAGTGGAGCGCGTTTAGACTTATGCGTACGTGCATAAGTGGCTGTGTGCGACACATAGTTACTTGTTCTGTCCTTAAGTAAGTATTTGGCGAAATAGTACTTTTGGCAAATCTGTGTTTGGTGTAACACGACTCTTAGTAAGTCCTTGGCTTAATAGTAATCTTAGTAAGTCTGTCTTTGACGTAACAATACTCTCAGTGAGTAGTTGGCATAACAGTACTCTTAATAAGTCTTTGGCATGACAGGACTCTTAGTGAGTTTGTCTTTGGTGTAACATTACTCTTAGTAAGTCTTTGGCTTAATAGTAATATTAGTGAGTTTGTCTTTGGTGTAACAGTACTCTTATTAAGTATTTGGCGTAACAGTACTTAGTAAGTATATGGCATAATATTATAAGACAGTACAATACAATACAAACTCAATAATATTACTATTAATCAAAGGACTGAGGACTAAGAGTAATGTTACGCCAAAAACAGACTTACTAATAGTACTATTAAGTCAATGACTTTCTAGGAGGACTGTTACACCAAAGACACACACTAATATTACTATTAATCCAAGGACTAAGTATTTGGCGTAACAGTACTCTTACTAAGTTTGTCTTTGGTGTAACACTACTCTTAGTAAGTCCTTGGCTTAGTAGTAATATTAGTGAGTCTGTCTTTGGCGTAACAGAACTCTTAGTAAGTCTGTCTTCTGTGTAACATTACACTTAGTAAGTCTTTGGCTTAATAGTAATATTAGTAAGTCTGTCTTTGGGGTAACACTACTCTTAGTAAGTATTTGGCGTAACAGTACTCTTTGTAAGTCTGTCTTTGGTGTAACATTATGCTTAGTAAGTCCTTGGCTTAATAGTACTATTAGTAAGTGTGTCTCTGGCGTAACAGTACTCTTAGTAAGTGTTTGAAGTAACAGTCACCTTAGAAAGTCTTTGATGTAAGAGTACTATTAGTGATTCTTTGGCGTAATATTGTCTTTGGCATAACATAATGCTTAGTAAGTACATCTTCTGTGTAACAGTAACTAATGTAAATAATAACTGTTCAGACAAGCTATGTGTGTGTAATTGTACAGTAGGTGGTGTAAATATGAGTGTGATGGATGTTATTGTGATGGATGTTATTGTGATGGATGTTATTGTGATGGATGTTATTGTGATGGATGGATGTTATTGTGATGGATGTTATTGTGATGGGTGTTATTGTGATGGGTGTTATTGTGATGGTGTTATTGTGATGGATGTTATTGTGATGGATGTTATTGTGATGGGTGTTATTGTGATGGGTGTTATTGTGATGGTGTTATTGGGGTGGAAATTATTGTGATGGGTGTTATTGTGATGAATGTTATTATAATGGGTGTTATTGTGATGGGTGTTATTGTGATGGGTGTTATTGTGATGGGTGTTATTATGATGGATGTTATTGTGATGGGTGTTATTGTGATGGGTGTTATTGTGATGGTGTTATTGTGATGGATGTTATTGTGATGGTGTTATTGTGATGGATGTTATTGTGATGGGTGTTATTGTGGGTGGGTGTTATTGTGATGGTGTTATTGTGATGGATGTTATTGTGATGGGTGTTATTGTGGGTGGGTGTTATTGTGATGGATGTTATTGTGATAGGTGTTATTGTGATGGATATTATTGTGATGGGTGTTGTTGTGGGTGGGTGTTATTGTGGGTGGGTGTTATTGTGATGGATGTTATTGTGGGTGGGTGTTATTGTGATGGGTGTTATTGTGATGGGTGTTATTGTGATGGTGTTATTGTGATTGATGTTATTGTGATGGGTGTTATTGTGGGTGGGTGTTATTGTGATGGATGTTATTGTGATGGGTGTTATTGTGATGGGTGTTATTGTGATGGATATTATTGTGATGGGTGTTGTTGTGGGTGGGTGTTATTGTGATGGGTGTTATTGTGATGGATGTTATTGTGATGGGTGTTATTGTGGGTGGGTGTTATTGTGATGGATGTTATTGTGATGGGTGTTATTGTGATTGATGTTATTGTGATGGGTGTTATTGTGGGTGGGTGTTATTGTGATGGATGTTATTGTGATGGATGTTATTGTGATGGGTGTTATTGTGGGTGGGTGTTATTGTGATGGATGTTATTGTGATAGGTGTTATTGTGATGGATATTATTGTGATGGGTGTTGTTGTGGGTGGGTGTTATTGTGATGGATGTTATTGTGGGTGGGTGTTATTGTGATGGATGTTATTGTGATGGGTGTTATTGTGATGGATGTTTTTGTGGGTGGGTGTTATTGTGATGGGTGTTATTGTGATGGGTGTTATTGTGGGTGGGTGTTATTGTGATGGATGTTTTGGTGGGTGGGTGTTATTGTGATGGGTGTTATTGTGATGGGTGTTATGGTGATGGGTGTTATGGTGATGGGTGTTATTGTGATGGGTGTTATTGTGATGGGTGTTTTTGTGGGTGGGTGTTATTGTGATGGATGTTTTTGTGGGTGGGTGTTATTGTGATGGATGTTTTTGTGGGTGGGTGTTATTGTGATGGATGTTTTTGTGGGTGGGTGTTATTGTGATGGGTGTTATTGTGATGGGTGTTATTGTGATGGGTGTTATTGTGATGGATGTTTTTGTGGGTGGGTGTTATTGTGATGGGTGTTATTGTGATGGGTGTTATTGTGGGTGGGTGTTATTGTGATGGATGTTTTGGTGGGTGGGTGTTATGGTGATGGGTGTTATGGTGATGGGTGTTATTGTGATGGGTGTTTTTGTGGGTGGGTGTTATTGTGATGGATGTTTTTGTGGGTGGGTGTTATTGTGATGGATGTTTTTGTGGGTGGGTGTTATTGTGATGGATGTTTTTGTGGGTGGGTGTTATTGTGATGGATGTTTTTGTGGGTGGGTGTTATTGTGATGGGTGTTATTGTGATGGGTGTTATTGTGATGGGTGTTATTGTGATGGATGTTTTTGTGGGTGGGTGTTATTGTGATGGGTGTTATTGTGATGGGTGTTATTGTGATGGGTGTTATTGTGGGTGGGTGTTATGGTGATGGGTGTTATGGTGATGGGTGTTATTGTGATGGGTGTTATTGTGATGGATGTTTTTGTGGGTGGGTGTTATTGTGATGGATGTTTTTGTGGGTGGGTGTTATTGTGATGGATGTTTTTGTGGGTGGGTGTTATTGTGATGGGTGTTATTGTGATGGGTGTTATTGTGATGGATGTTTTTGTGGGTGGGTGTTATTGTGATGGGTGTTATTGTGATGGGTGTTATTGTGGGTGGGTGTTATTGTGATGGATGTTTTGGTGGGTGGGTGTTATTGTGATGGGTGTTATTGTGATGGGTGTTATGGTGATGGGTGTTATGGTGATGGGTGTTATTGTGATGGGTGTTATTGTGATGGGTGTTTTTGTGGGTGGGTGTTATTGTGATGGATGTTTTTGTGGGTGGGTGTTATTGTGATGGATGTTTTTGTGGGTGGGTGTTATTGTGATGGATGTTTTTGTGGGTGGGTGTTTTTGTGGGTGGGTGTTATGGTGATGGGTGTTATGGTGATGGGTGTTATTGTGATGGGTGTTATTGTGATGGGTGTTATTGTGGGTGGGTGTTATTGTGATGGATGTTTTGGTGGGTGGGTGTTATTGTGATGGGTGTTATTGTGATGGGTGTTATTGTGGTGGATGTTTTTGTGGGTGGGTGTTATTGTGGGTGGGTGTTATTGTGATGGATGTTTTGGTGGGTGGGTGTTATTGTGATGGGTGTTATTGTGATGGGTGTTATGGTGATGGGTGTTATGGTGATGAATTTGAATTTGAATTTATTGAAAGGATAGCCCCTTGAGATGTGACATCTCATTTTCAAGGGGGTCCTATAAATACATACACAAAACAAACGAGCAAAAAAAAGAAAAAAAAAAAAGAAAAAGAAAAACAAAAAAAAACATTTACACACTAAACATACATTGCACATACATATACAGCTCACTTTCCACCAGAACTCAACTTATCAAATTATATCACTCGATACTTATAATATTCCAATACAGATAACTGAAAACAATTAAGAAACAGAGGTGTTTTAAGATGAAAAAAATATAACATTGCATATATAACAAATATAACATCAATCGGTACTTTTATTTTAATACCAATACAAACAACAGAAAAATATATATAAATAAATAAATTAAAAACATAAACACGTAGTTTTAAGATAAGAAAATAAACATTTCCTGAAGCAGTGAAGTGAAGTTAATTTTTTCAAAGAAAAAGGAAGATTATTCCAGTCAGAAGGAGCTTTGTAATTAAAAGACCTTCGCCCTACTTCTTTAGAGATTCTAGGAACAAAGAAAAAAGGATATTGCATATGCCGAAGAGAATAAGAAGATTTAAATAGAACAAAAAACTGTTTTAAGTAGGGTGGACAATCCAAATAAATACATTTAAAAATAAACTGTACCCAGTGATATTGTCTTCTAGATTTAGGTTGCAACCAATTAATTGATTCGAACATAAAACAGTGATGAGTTCTATATGGACATCTCAAAACAAACCTACACAAAGAGTTAAACACAACATTAAGAGGTCTTAAGTGAATTTCAGAGGTGTTCATATAAACTATATCAGCATAATCAATAATAGGTAAAATTAATTGAGAAACCAATCTTTTTCTAATATGAAACGTAAAACAATTAATTGCTCGATAAAGTGAACTCAAACAACCATATGTTTTTTTAATAATATAGTCAACATGGGGTTTAAAGGAAAATTCAGAGTCAACCCAAAGACCAAGGTATTTAAATGAATCAACTTTTTCAAGAGGTGATCCATCATCAAAATAAATATGTAGATCCCTTAAATTAGGAGAACCATGCTGCATACCAAACAACATGCAACAAGACTTCTTCTTATTCAATATAAGTTTATTATCATAGAGCCAATTTTGGACCAAATTAAACTCAGACTGTAATGAATTCTGAATTTGTAACAAATCCGAATTAGAAACATAAATAACAGTATCATCCGCATATAAGTGAACAGAACATTGTGAGCAAATCTGAGGCAAGTCATTAATAAAAATAGAAAAAAGCAGGGGTCCCAAAATGGAACCTTGAGGAACACCTTTATCAACTATTAAATAGTCAGATTGACTTCCCTGAAAAACCACACACTGACGTCTATTATGAAGATAAGCACTAAACCATAGTAAAGCATTTTGACTTAGACCAATAGAATAAAGCTTATCCAAAAGAAGATAATGATCAACCATATCAAAGGCTTTAGATAGATCGATAAAGATTGCACCTGTATATTGACTTTTATCAAAAGATGAGAACACATCGTTAGAAAATTTTATGAGAGCTGTAATAGTGGAATAATTAGATCTAAAACCAGACTGAGATAAAGATAAAATAGTAAACTTATTAATATACTCAGATAATTGATTAAAGATGAGTTTCTCAAAAATTTTAGCTATAACACAAATAATAGAAATTGGCCGATAATTATTTAAGTCAGATTGATCTCCGCTTTTAAAAAGAGGAGTAACTCTAGCGCATTTCCAGATTTGAGGAACTGAACATGATAACAGGGACAAGTTAAATAAGTCGGCAAGGGGATACATTATTATGTGAGCAACTATTTTAATGAACTTGGTTTCCAATCCATCAGGACCAGCACAACAACCTCCTTTCAGCTCAGATATCGCTTGAAATACATCAGTGGGCAAAATATTAGTAAACGAAAATGAACTATTTAGAGTATCAGATTTTAAAACATTTGCCAGACAATAAGATTTTGGATATTGGGGACCACAAATAGAAGAAAAGTACTGATTAAAAGCCTGAGCAATTTGTAAAGGATCAGAAATAGTTTTATCATTAAATCTTATCTCGTTTATGAAGCTTTTATCAGTTTTATTTAAAACCTGATTCAACTGTCTCCAAAACTGCTTAGGATGATTAAAATCCTGAGAAAGGCTCTCTTTATAATAGTTAGATTTGGCATTCCTTGTTTTTGTCTTACACAAATTCCTCAAACATCTATACGTTTCCCAATCAGCACAATCTTTAGACAAGCGATATTTGGCCCAGGCTTTATCCCTTTGTTTAAAAAGACTAATAAGATGTGAACTAATCCATGGTAGATGTCTACCTTTAACTCTGATTGTTTTCAAAGGAGCATGTTTATCAATCACGTTAACAACTTCAGAGTAAAAGAAATCCCATGCTTCATCTACAAAAGGAATTAACTGGAATCGATTCCAATTAACATTAATTATATCTTGAATAAAATTATCAACATTCATATTCTTATTCTGTCTCAATCTAATATACCTAGGAGGAGAGCGTGGAGTTTTAATTTTCCATACAGAGAATATGATCGAATGATCACTCAAACAATCTGACATAACACCAGATTTAATTATTCTTTCTGGGTTAGTCACCAGTATCCAGTCAATTAAAGAAGAAGACTGGTTGACCACCCTAGTGGGTTGATTAATTAACTGCGTCAGATTTACACTACCAAATAAATGTCTATCTTTAGAAGATGAACGGTCCAGCCAGTTTCTATTAAAGTCTCCCAAAATGATCATTTCACTGTGCCTCACAATAGAATTAATAGTTGACAAAATACACTTAGTAGAGTCAATTGGAGCATGAGGAGGTCTATAGATATTACCAATAATTAAGTGTTTCTTATCATGAAAATTAATATGAATAAACAAACATTCAAAGTGCGCTGGCTCTACTTTAGGAGCAACACGCACAGAAATCAATCTTGAAGAAACATAAGTAGCAACTCCACCTCCTCTAGATGCCCTATCAGCTCTATATAAAACAAAATGATCTATTTTTATATCATTATCAGAAATATTACTATGCAACCATGTTTCAGAAATAGTGACAATATCTGGTTTATAGAAGTTTATCCAGGCTCTAAGAAGATCAATTTTTGAAACAAGGCTCCTAATATTTAAATGAATAACCTTCAATCCTTTAACTAATTCAATTGTACCTACTTAAATTGCAAAAAATATAAAGTTGAGTTTGAAAGGAAGATGATGGAGGAAAGAAGAGCAGCACACAGACACACACACACAGACACACGCAAACAGACACACGCACACAAATACACACACACAGACACACATGCCTATGAAGTAAAATAATAATAATAAAAAAAAAAGAGTGAGCAACAGCAGGTTTAGTCTGCACATAAATAAAAAGAAGAAAGAGAAGGGCCTTTTCATTAATATTATAAATAAATAGATAGAAAAATCAACAAACATATGAATAATATATTAAACATTTAAATGCACTTAAACAAAGCCAGGTAACAATGCAATGTCCATTCATAGGTGACAGACTTTTGTCCAGACAAACAAAATCAAAAGACAAGCAATTTGCCTAATGATTTACTCGATTTACTAGATCAGAGGAGATGACGGTAAAGTTTTGACAAAAAGGTCAGCTTCTTCAGGGCAACGGAATAGTTTTGGCTTTCCATCCACTGTGACTCTCAGTGTACAGGGGTACAGCAAAGAGTATTTAATATCAGCAGCACGGAGGATCTTCTTGACAGCATCAAACTCTCGACGTTTCTTGACCAAACCAGCACTGAAATCAGGGTAAATATGAATGCGGGTGCCGCTGTAGGTTAGCACCTCTTTTGCCCTTGCCAGACGTAGGATCTTTACTTTGTCCTGGAAATGCAAGAACTTAACCAAGATGGGTCTAGGAGCAGATCGAGCATTGGAGCCAAAAATAGGAGTGCGGTGAGCCCTTTCAATAACCGGCATAGTGGAAAAGTTTTCACATCCCAGAAGCAATGGAATCATCTTGTTCATGAACACAATCATGATGGGTGTTATTGTGATGGGTGTTATTGTGGGTGGGTGTTATTGTGATGGATGTTTTTGTGGGTGGGTGTTATTGTGATGGATGTTTTTGTGGGTGGGTGTTATTGTGATGGATGTTTTTGTGGGTGGGTGTTATTGTGATGGGTGTTATTGTGATGGGTGTTATTGTGATGGGTGTTATTGTGATGGATGTTTTTGTGGGTGGGTGTTATTGTGATGGGTGTTATTGTGATGGATGTTATTGTGATGGATGTTATTGTGATGGGTGTTTTTGTGGGTGGGTGTTATTGTGATGGATGTTTTTGTGGGTGGGTGTTATTGTGATGGATGTTTTTGTGGGTGGGTGTTATTGTGATGGGTGTTATTGTGATGGGTGTTATTGTGATGGGTGTTATTGTGATGGATGTTTTTGTGGGTGGGTGTTATTGTGATGGGTGTTATTGTGATGGATGTTATTGTGATGGATGTTATTGTGATGGGTGTTATTGTGATGGGTGTTATTGTGATGGATGTTATTGTGATGGATGTTTTTGTGGGTGGGTGTTATTGTGATGGGTGTTATTGTGATGGGTGTTATTGTGATGGGTGTTATTGTGATGGGTGTTATTGTGATGGATGTTTTTGTGGGTGGGTGTTATTGTGGGTGGGTGTTATTGTGATGGGTGTTATTGTGATGGGTGTTATTGTGATGGATGTTTTTGTGGGTGGGTGTTATTGTGATGGGTGTTATTGTGATGGGTGTTATTGTGATGGATGTTTTTGTGGGTGGGTGTTATTGTGATGGGTGTTATTGTGATGGGTGTTATTGTGATGGATGTTTTTGTGGGTGGGTGTTATTGTGATGGATGTTTTTGTGATGGATGTTTTTGTGGGTGGGTGTTATTGTGATGGGTGTTATTGTGATGGGTGTTATGGTGATGGGTGTTATTGTGATGGATGTTATTGTGATGGGTGTTATGGTGATGGGTGTTATGGTGATGGGTGTTATGGTGATGGGTGTTATTGTGATGGGTGTTATTGTGATGGGTGTTATTGTGATGGGTGTTATTGTGAATGATGTTTTTGTGGGGTGGGTGTTATTGTGATGGGTGTTATTGTGAATGATGTTTTTGTGATGGGTGTTATTGTGATGGATGTTTTTGTGGGTGGGTGTTATTGTAATGGATGTTTTTGTGATGGGTGTTATTGTGATGGGTGTTATTGTGATGGATGTTTTTGTGGGTGGGTGTTATTGTGATGGATGTTTTTGTGATGGGTGTTATTGTGATGGGTGTTATTGTGATGGATGTTTTTGTGGGTGGGTGTTATTGTGATGGATGTTTTTGTGATGGATGTTTTTGTGGGTGGGTGTTATTGTGATGGGTGTTATTGTGATGGGTGTTATGGTGATGGGTGTTATTGTGATGGATGTTATGGTGATGGGTGTTATTGTGATGGGTGTTATTGTGATGGGTGCTATGGTGATGGATGTTATGGTGATGGGTGTTATTGTGATGGGTGTTATTGTGATGGATGTTTTTGTGGGTGGGTGTTATTGTGATGGATGTTTTTGTGATGGATGTTTTTGTGGGTGGGTGTTATTGTGATGGGTGTTATTGTGATGGGTGTTATGGTGATGGGTGTTATTGTGATGGATGTTATGGTGATGGGTGTTATTGTGATGGGTGTTATTGTGATGGGTGCTATGGTGATGGATGTTATGGTGATGGGTGTTATTGTGGGTGGGTGTTATTGTGATGGGTGTTATTGTGGGTGGGTGTTATTGTGATGGGTGCTATGGTGATGGATGTTATGGTGATGGGTGTTATTGTGATGGGTGTTATTGTGATGGGTGTTATTGTGGGTGGGTGTTATTGTGATGGATGTTTTTGTGATGGGTGTTATTGTGATGGGTGTTATTGTGATGGGTGTTATTGTGGGTGGGTGTTATTGTGATGGATGTTTTTGTGATGGTGTTATTGTGATGGGTGTTATTGTGATGGATGTTTTTGTGGGTGGGTGTTATTGTGATGGGTGTTATTGTGATGGGTGTTATTGTGAATGATGTTTTTGTGGGTGGGTGTTATTGTGATGGGTGTTATTGTGATGGATGTTTTTGTGGGTGGGTGTTATTGTGATGGGTGTTATTGTGATGGGTGTTATTGTGATGGGTGTTATTGTGGGTGGGTGTTATTGTGATGGATGTTTTTGTGATGGGTGTTATTGTGATGGGTGTTATTGTGATGGGTGTTATTGTGGGTGGGTGTTATTGTGATGGATGTTTTTGTGATGGTGTTATTGTGATGGGTGTTATTGTGATGGATGTTTTTGTGGGTGGGTGTTATTGTGATGGGTGTTATTGTGATGGGTGTTATTGTGAATGATGTTTTTGTGGGTGGGTGTTATTGTGATGGGTGTTATTGTGATGGATGTTTTTGTGGGTGGGTGTTATTGTGATGGGTGTTATTGTGATGGGTGTTATTGTGATGGGTGTTATTGTGGGTGGGTGTTATTGTGATGGATGTTTTTGTGATGGTGTTATTGTGATGGGTGTTATTGTGATGGGTGTTATTGTGATGGATGTTTTTGTGGGTGGGTGTTATTGTGATGGGTGTTATTGTGATGGGTGTTATTGTGAATGATGTTTTTGTGGGTGGGTGTTATTGTGATGGGTGTTATTGTGATGGATGTTTTTGTGGGTGGGTGTTATTGTGATGGGTGTTATTGTGATGGATGTTATTGTGGGTGGGTGTTATTGTGATGGGTGTTATTGTGATGGGTGTTATGGTGATGGGTGTTATTGTGATGGGTGTTATTGTGATGGGTGTTATGGTGATGGGTGTTATGGTGATGGGTGTTATTGTGATGGGTGTTATTGTGATGGATGTTATTGTGATGGATGTTTTTGTGATGTGGGTGTTGCTTGTTGTAACTGTATCTCTGTGTATACAGGGTTCATATCTGGAGATAAAGAAGCAGATGGATAAACTGGACCCTTTAGCTCACCCTCTGCTGCAGTGGTAAATAACAAACACTGTTAAATTTACTGCATATACATTTAGTGATGTAATTATACACACACTTCATGTACTTGCTTTCTTTTTTGTGTGTTTTCACACTGTTTGTAGGATAATATCCAGTAACAGATCTCATATCGTCAAACTGCCGCTGAGTAGGGTAGGTGATCAGTTTTCCGATATTGTGTTACTTTAAGATATTTTGTTTTATTAATATTAATTTGCAAATGTACACTGACTATTGTCAATGACTGATTCTTTTTCTATATGTTGTGTCGTAATCCTTCCTCCTGGGTGTCGTGTCTGAGCAGCAGCTGAAGTTCATGCACACATCCCATCAGTTCCTGCTCCTCAGCAGCCCCCCTGCTAAAGAAGCCCGTTTCCGCACAGCCAAGAAGCTCTACGGCAGCACCTTCGCATTCCAGTGAGCCTCTCTTACAGCAGTACACCACCATAATCTCCCACACTCCACTACAGACACTCAGTTTCTGATAGGCTTTTTGCTGGATGAGCAGCAACCAGTAGCCATGCACATGTATGTACCAGTCAAAGGTTTCATTCAATGTTGTGTTTTTATGTTTTGCCTCTTTGTGGATTAATATTTAAAATATCAAAACTATAATGTAGTTATATAATGTAGTTTATCTGTAAACACAAAAAGTGTTAAACAAACCAATTTTTATCTTTCAGTTTCTTTGAAGAAGCCACCTTTTGCTTTGTTGGCAGCTTTAAACTCTTAGCATTTTCTCAGTCAGGTAAATCAGGTAAAGTCACATTAAATGATTTTCAAAACAGTATTAAAAAAAGTTTCCAAGAGATGCTGAGAACTGGTCGCCTTCCTTTCCCTCACTCTACAGGAGGGGTGGGTGATATGGCCCTTAAATAATATCAAACAATTAATTTCAAGAATACACTAATGGCGATATTTCTTCATACAATATGATATGGCACACCCCTAATTGAGATGATCAGATTGTTACAGAGGTCAATGATCCAACATATCATGATAATAATAATGCACTCTAAATATCCAGGACTGAAGTAAAATAAATAATACCACACTGATATAATCTGATATCATCTGTCTCTAGTAGATATTACTTTTAGTGGGAAATGAGAATAGTGTGAATTTTCCTTTTCCTACAAACAGCAACAAAGCTGTATCCTGATGACTCATATGGCCCTGAAATAATATCATGATATTTCAGGGTATTTAGAAAGATTGCCAATATTATTGCGCACGATGTGGTACATCTCTACTCTGCAGTCGTAATATTTTTTTGTTTACAACAAAATTCCACATGTTCCTTCAAGGTTCGAATGTCTTTAGTATTAATCAATAAGAAAATAATATAAATAAAGAAATACTTCTGAATGAAGTGGTGAGTCCAATCGTGGGACTGTTACTGTTAGTTTTTTTAACTTTTGAACAGTTTACAAGGTGAAGGATCCACTGACTCTCTGCTTTCAGGTAAACCGTGAGTTATCACATCATATAAATCTGAATAGAGAGTGTGCTGACTGGCAGAACCTGAATTCTCTGAGTTTATTTATATCTGCATGACTTGATGTATCCTCATGAGGGCTTTGTAGTCTTTTTTATATTGTGCAAACTTCAGCATCTTCAGACTGAGCTTTACCTCATTATGACCCTGCTTTTCTATTTTAGAATCCGTCCTAAATCAGGAACGATGATGACTCCTTCAAAACTACCTAGAACTGCCAACAGAATGTTTTTTTTCAGGAGTAGAATATTTCCAAAATAATATTTATTGATGCAATAAATTAATTGACGATGAGTTTGACCTTCTCTGGCTGTAAGATTGTCTGGTTCTGTTGCTTTTTATACATCAGCACAGGCAGCCGTTGATAAGAATCAGCTTTTCTCTTTTACTTATATAAACGTTTTTTTCTCCCTCTCTTTCTGTCTATTCCTGTGTCTTTTTACCACTCTAGTGGTTCCCATATAGAGAACTGGCACTCTGTTCTGAGAAATGGACTAGTCAATGCCTCTTATACCAAACTGCAGGTATGTAAATTACATCAGTCAGCTGATCTAAGACGCATTTCCCCATTGGACAGCGCTTGTCCCGCACTGGGCTCAAGTTGGCTGTCCAGCTGATCCATTTTGGCAGTAACGAATGCCAGGCCCCTCGTGCTTTTGGGGTGCAGTGAGGTGAAACTTGCTGGTAACAAGATCATTTCCTGTGCTGACCTCCGCTGGTATCATACTCCTTCCTGTACGAGACTGCAGAGGGTATGGTGTCAGCTGGGGTCGGGAGTTGCCACTAGGTTTCACTGAGCGTTGAAGGGAATCACTCTTGAGTGTTTAGGTGGATCTGAGGACTTTGGGTAAAGTGATCTCTCTCTGTAGTCTCTGTGGATGTGGTAAGAGGTGACGGGGGCCAGCTGAACCGTATGTATTCTTCTGGATCGAAAAAAATATATAATTAAGATCAGTTTGAGTTGTTTTCATTTGTGCTTTTGGGCAGGAATAAAACTACCAATATTGTCTCTGAAAGCCATATAATGTGTGATACAAGATCCTTATATATTACACCTCTTTTTTCACATTATAAGTGTGTTCTTCTACACTTTGCTGTTGTCTGAACATCCTTTTATCTCAAGACCTCGTCTACTAGCATGAATCCCATGACTAACATTTTACCCTTATACTCATAAAACTACATATTTATGCCATCAGCATTAAATCATCAACCTTCTCTTCACTTTTTCTTTACTAGGTTTTAGTAAATTCACGTTTTGTAGTTCTTGTACAGTACTGTAAAAAAGTCAGTGACCACCCTTTATTTATTTAAGTTGTTATTTGATGTGTTAATGCTTGGTTTGTGCCTTTGGTTGTAGTGAAAAAGGCTTAGATGTGATCTTACAAGATTACAGATTCACTAAATGGACAAAAGTATAGATGTTTACATTGTTTCTTCCTAAATCAAGGGTATTAAGAAGAGTTTAGTCAGCTATTGTTGGAGTAACTGTCTCTACTACCAAGAAAAATCAGTTTTACCAAATTTTTGCATTGCATTCAAGTGACTGTAATGTTACTGAGCTCAGGATATTGGATGATGATCTCCACCTAACATCATCACCAGCTCCTCTACTCATCCCATTCAAAAAGTATTGGATGTGGCACCATCATTCAAGAAAACACAGATTCACTGCTCCATAGCTCAATACTGAGGGAAACATTTGACATGGTACCAATCAGTTCACATTTACCATCGCCAGTGAGCCCTATTCTATTGGAAGCAGCCCTGCTCTGTGCACATTTGTGTCAGCAATAGGTGCATCCTAATGCATTCATTAGAAGTGATGCCCACAGAATTTGGACATTTAGTAAATGTCTGATGAAATTAGACGTAAGGAAGGAGAAAGTGAAATGAAGGGGGGTTGGTTAGTCTAACTGAGAGGAGAAGAATCTGAAATAGAAGTCTATTGAATAATACACTGCCTGGCCAAAAAGGTGACAACTTGGATATAACTAAGAAAATAGGTAAGAGCCTTCCATTAGATAATGATTACTGCATGGGTGATTCTGTTTCAGCTGGCGACAAGTTATTTAACCCAACTAATGCAGTGAGTAGATTCTTATAACTACCAAGTGGAAAGACCCATCATGTGGTAGTAGGAAGGAGCTTAATCTCTTCCAGAAGGGTCACATTATTGGCATGCATTAGACAGAGAAAGAACAGTTTGGGAAATATCATCAGGAAGGAATGTGGTCTTAAAAAAATTAAATGATTTTATTTTGCGATTTCACTTTGGTGAAATAATTTGTTTGTCCCAAAGGATTGTGACTAAACAGCTGTGAGGTCCCAATGAGGTCAGAATGGGGCTCAGATTGTAAAAAAGTGTTTCATAGAGCATGATACCATCATTATCACACATGGATTGTTCACCACTGAGTCCAGATCTTAACCTCATTGGGAATCTTTGGGATGTGCTGGAGAAAAAATCTCTCCCATCATCAATGCTGCTGCAAGATCTTGGAGAAAATGTATGCAACACTGGATTGAAAAAAAATCTTGTGACATTGCAGATGTTTGTGGAAACAATGCCACAGTGAATGCATGCAGCATTCAAAGCTAAAGCCAGTCCAACCAAATATTAGAGCGTGTGAACTTTTTGGCCAAGCAGTGTATATATTTATTATCTGTTTAGATTGGAAAATGAATGTTGGTCTCTTATATTTATAGTAGTTTATGTAACATTTCAGTTTTCAGTAATTATCAGGTAAAAAACTTTAAATGACTGAATCATTTTAATAAAGCAGGATTATGATGGAGTCATTTCTAACCTAACCAAAATAAACAAAACACAGTACCCTTATCACAATGTTTCTTGATACCCATTTCATACGGTATATATGAGTGTGTGTGTGTGAGTGTGTGTGAGTGTGTGTGAGTGTGTGTGAGTGTGTGTGAGTGTGTGTGAGTGTGTGTGAGTGTGTGTGAGTGTGTGTGAGTGTGTGTGAGTGTGTGTGTGTGTGTGGTCTGACAGCATGTGTGGTGTTGCTGTCTCAGTGACTCTCGCTCTCTTTAACTCAAGCTGCATGGGGCAGCCTATGGAAAGGGCATCTATCTCAGCCCTATCTCCAGCATATCCTTCGGATACTCAGGTAGGATCTCCAGATGACGTCATGCCCCTCTGCGCATCTCCTGTGCCCACTTGTCTTCCATCATGTTGTGTCGTTCCTGTGCTGTCGCTGTGCTGCTCATGGATGTGTGATACTGGGTGTGAGCTGAAAGCAGCCGTGCTGAGCTTACCTTCACTGTTTCATCACATTCCTCCCCATTGTGTGGCTGGTCGAGGTGTGGGGGTTGCCAGTGGTTGCTGGTGGTTGCTGGTCATGGTGTGATGGTCTGTATGTTCTTTTGGATACTGTCATTTCTTTATCTTTTTATAATTTGTGATCTATAACATATTAAAAGTAACAGGGACAGCGATAAACACTGTTAAATGGTTAAAGGAGAACTCCTCTGTGAAATGAACTTTGGGTGTATTTATTAAAACGTGATATAAAATACTTTGCTTTGTTGAATAGGTTCTCCTGCAGGTTTTTGAGATCCAGTATTTTGTGCACTTTGCCCAAACAGGCATTTACACTGGGTGAAATGGGGCATATTTTGCCCCTGCAGATAAATCGCTTTTGTGACATTACTGTATTTACATCTCAAAATGAATCACATCAAGGATAACAAGTCTTTATTTAACCGGACTAAAACGTTTTTGTGTGAAAATGTTCTAAACCCAGCAACAGCGGCTACACCTATATACCCAACACATCATAAAGTGTCAGTACACACATCATTAACTACATATTATATCTAACTGACATTTTAGTGGAGCTGTTAATTTTGTAGCTGTTTTATGGATGAGTTATGCTAAAGTAATGTGGGTTTAATATAAGTTAATATTATGTAATGATATGTAATGTTACTGTGTGATGTTAGAAATTGTATAGTGTTAATGAGATGTTACGGAATGCTAACATCAGCTGGATTACAAGACAGAAAATATTTAGATAATATTTTACACAAAATGCCACAAATGATCTCAGGTGGTTGAAACTCTAAGTGTTAATTATTAAAAATGTTCTATATCCTCAGAATCTCACGCTGTGTATGAGTGATGAGTGATCCATTTATCATGTTGTGTACTCCATACTCCATCACTTGCTTTGTGATGCATGAGCTATAGTATTATATGTGAAGAACTATATAACATCATTGCTATTGTTTAGGGGCCTTGGCCTAAACTCAGTTCTGTTTTGTGTGTGTGTGTGTGTGTGTGTGTGTGTAGGGATGGGTAAAGGACAGCATCGGATGCCAACTAAAGATGAACTGGTGCAGCGCTACAACCGTATGAACACAATTCCACAGGTAAGATCCCCACAGTTCAGTTCTGCATCATTTTTAGCAGAAATCATCATTTTTATGCCCCTAGACCATGCTTGTTATTTGGAAGTACTATGTGTTTGCAAATCCATCAATGGGTGCAACTAAATATATATATTAAAAAGTGTGTCCACAAATATTTAAACATACTGTGTATTCAATATTTTGTACAAATATATATATATATATTTTTTGATAACCAATAAATAATTAAATGAATAACCATTGAAACTAGTATTGATTCATATAGTCAGAAATGAAATAAGTTGCGATAGTTTTAGTGAAAATCATGTTTTTTTTTCATGTATGTTCAGTAAGTTGTATATATATATATATATATATATATATATATATATATATGGTAGAAGTGTTCTGGCCTTAATTAAAACACATTTATTTCATGTTGTCATTTTTTATGTGCAAAAGGGAATGATGGGTGTATTTTAGTCCAAGTAAATTCTATTAATTAATAAGTTCTATTAATTAATCTACTGCACCTGTACAGACATAACTGTAGTGCAAAGAATAAAACTTAAAAAGAAACGCAAATAAAAGATAAAAAAGAAATTGTTTTTTTTATAATTTTTGTTAATCCAAAAAAAATTAAATGCCAGGAACAAACAGTAGGAGAAGAGTTCCTGCATCTTCCACAGCAGCTAAACTTCAGCTTAAAATGCATGGAGATGTAACTGCTTGGATTTCTTGTGTAACATTGTGCAAGAATTTGGCCCAAATATATCTGAGCTCCATCATCAAACACAGGCTGGGTTTTTCCTCTTTAAAAAAAACTCTGTAATACTCTGCTTCTGTCTGTGACTCCATGAACCTACAAACTGCTTCAACTGCCACCCAGGCAAAACAATCCATAGACATGGGACTGACTCTTGTTACATTGCTATGGATATGTGAGCATTTGCGAAATGTAATCAATGCAATATAAACTATATTATTTGTCAATCAATATATCAGATATATCAAATTTATAAAAATAGTGCTGAAAAATAAATACAACCTCAATTCCAATGAATTTGGGACTTAATAAAAATAAAAAATACAATAGTTTGTGAATCACTCTTAAAAGTTGGGACAGATGCGTGTTCACTGTGTTACTTTTCTTTTAACTACACTCAATACGCGTTTAGGAACTGAGGACACTAATAGTTTTGTTGGTGGAATTCTTTCCCATTCTTGCTTGATGTAGAACTTAATTTGCTCAACAGTCAGAGTCTCCGTTAGCTTCATAAAGTTTCACATATTTTTAATAGGAGACGGTTCAGGTCTGCAGGCAGGCCGGTCTAGAACCCACACTCTTTTACTACAAATCCACGCTGTTGTACACGTGCAGGATGTGGCACAGCATGGTCTTGCTGAATTAAGCAGGACGTTCCTGAAAAAGTTGTTGCTTGGATGGCAGCATATGTTGCTCCATAATCTGAATATACCTTTTAGCATTAATTCACAGATGTGGGCTATTAACACACTAACACACTTCCATACTGGTGCTTTTAAACTTAAAAAATAAATAAATAAAATTAAGTTAAACGAGCGCTGGATGTTAATCCACACAGATTTCTCTCCTGGAAAGTTTAAACTGTGAAGAGTAAAGCTTTTCCGTTTATTTACAGTAATTTTAGATTTTCAGTATTTTAGCATGGTTAGCAGCAGCGCTAGCCGCGATTAGCTGCACTTAGCACTAGTAAATGATGCCCAACAGAGCTACACTGAAGAACCCTGGGTGTTCTGGTAGGCCAGGGCACTATCAGCAAGCAGTTCATCTCATGTAGCTTGTTTTAACACAGCAAACACAGTCCGATATACTCGCCTCTGCACTAGGAACAGCTAATGCTAACGCTGCTCCAGCCTCATTAAGAATCTTCACTGAAACTCCTGTATAATTCTGTACTTCAGCAGAGTGACTTTACTGCTCCTTAAGGCCTGACTTTTAAAATTCATACATAAGGTTCACTGGATTATAAGGTGCATTTTAGGTGCCTAAGTAAAAGAGTGCTGGATATTTATCTACACAGATTTCTCTCCTGCAATCTGTTTATTTGGGTGAGTAAAGTGCTTGCGTTTATTTACAGTAATTAGGGTTCTTATATTTTCAACAGCAAAGTTAGCAGCAGCGCTAGCCGCGATTAGCAGCGCTTATCGCTAATAAATTAGGGTGACCAAACGTCCGTATTTCCCGGGACATGTTTTTTTTTTTCAAAAAGTGAGGAAATGTCCTGGTTTTTCAATTACCTTGGACCATTAAATGTACAGGCACTAGGGCACTGCGCACGGCGCTGCGTGTGACATGATCCCTGAGTCGCGTCAGTGAGAGCAGCCCTCTTCTTAAAGGGGGGTATGCAGCCTAGAGGGGGCGCCAAATCAAAGCTCTACATAAATTTCCTCTCCGGAGAAGCAGCTTGCTGTTTTGCGGAGCGCACAAAAAACGTGGAATAACAGTTCAGTCTAACTGCTGCTCTTATAATAACATTTAAGAACATGGCAAAAAAATTATTTATGTAATTCACGTAAAAATAAAGTTATTGTAAAAAAGTGACGGTCTATTTAAAACGCAACAGAAGTTGTTCATTTGTATCATTTCCAACATATTTAGGGTGTTTTTCACTCCCACAACCTTAATTCTTTACAGCTTCAAAAACATGTATTATGCAAATTAGGTGTTGACGTCATTTAGCCAGGTGTCCTGGTTTACCCAAATAAAAATATGGTCACCCTAAATAAATGCCACCCGACAGCACTACACTACGGGTCCCTGAGTGTTCTGGACATGTAGCTGGTTTTAACACATTAAACACACAGACTACAGTCTGATATACTCACCTCTGAGAACAGCAAAAGATCTAGCGCTGTGGTTAGCATTTAATGCTAATACTGCTGCAGTCTCAGTGCTTGAGAACTAAACTGAAACTCTTTTATAATGCTGTACTTCAGTGATTTGACTTTACTGCTCTTTAATAACCTGCCTGTCTTAATTTTTACATAAGGCACACCAGATTATAAAGTGCACTGATGATTTTAGGATTTTTTTTGACAACTTCATTGGAATTGGGGTTGTATGTGTTGTATTACAAAATATACATAGAATTAACAAAAAAAATATTTTACCATCTTATATAAAAGTGATTTAGTAATAACTTCAGTTTAATACGTTAAAGCCTGTTTTCTCTTTTTACAGAGCCGCCCCATACAGTCCCGCTTTCTGCAGAGTCGGAATCTGAACTGTATTGCACTGTGTGAAGGTGAGCTGCTGAATTGGTGCCCATTATAGAACTCCAGGAGCAGTTCAGGCCTGAGAAACTGCATGTGACATTTATAGGACAGTTCAGGATAGGTCCGGATTTAAAAGGGCTTGTATTGCACCAGTTGTGCTTATGTGACAGAACCTGAGGTCTGGTTTATGTGAGTTTCATCAGGATTACACTGACCTGAAACAAAGCTGACAGGCTGGAGTGTTTTGGGCTCTTGATATATGTTACTGTAGATTAGCGCAGGTGGTGAGATATTCCCTCTGGGCTGAGGATTCTCTCCGGCCTGCAGAGATTCTGCAAGTGTGAGAAACAAATATACTTATTTAGTGCTGGAATAATGTTTCTAAAGACATAACAGCACGATTCAGATCAGGGTATGAAGTTTAATGTACAGTGGGATGTTTGAGGTAGAGGTTTATCTGTTTTCATGCCTGCATTCTTTTGGACAGTGATCACATCAAAGGACCTCCAAAAACATGGAAACATCTGGGTGTGTCCTGTATCTGACCACGTGTGCACACGCTTCTTCTTTGTGTGAGTATCTGTTCCTCAAGGGTTAATGGTCTTTTTTGGGAAAATTTTAAGTCTGTCTTACATAGTGTAAAAAATACTGTAATCAAGATTGAACGTCTTTCCATATAGAAACTGCCAGAGAGAACATTTACTTTACTGCCAGAAACCTGTGAAGAACTCTTTTATATGGCAGTGATTTTAATATTTAATAAGGTTTTGTGTACACTGTGTTTTATATAAAATCTGCATGTAAGGTTGAAGGGGCTGCTTAATCATGTAATAACAAATAAAAATACAAATAAAACTCTTTAAAACATTAAAACATAACAATTTTTTTATTAAATGTAAAGAAAATAATAGCTTGCACGTCACTTTTTTATTGTGATCTCTGAAGTTAAGTAAGAACTAAAAATCTAAATTTTAATAGAGGATTTTAAGTATTTAAAGGATATTGAGATTAATGTTTTTTACCACATCGCCCAGCCCTAATGGAACTGACTGTAGTTTAATAAGATTTAGTTTAACCCCCTTAACACCAGAATTCTTACCCATTTATTTCTTAATGAGAAGAAAATCAATGAAAATTCCTGGGTTCCAGAAGAGGAAAAATTTAAGTCTGGACCCATTAGAGTTTGTATCAGTTAAATGATAGATCGTATGTTGCATTGCCATTATTAGCCAAGCAGTGTGGTATGGGGTAATGGTACAACTGCAGTAAAGAAAAACATGAAAAGTATCTCCAAATGCAAAATGTATGGTCTGTAAGGCATTTAAGGTGTCACAGTGTGAGCTCTGAAAAAGGAGGAGGATATTTATCCTTTGATTGTTAATGATTTGAGCCTCAGTTAGCTCCACACATTTCATTTACATTTAGCTTCAGTTCCATTTAGCCCAACAGCAGCTGCTCTGAGCTCTCTGATACTCTGTGGATGTGCTAAAATAAAAGCTAGCTAATAAAACAAATAAGCAGAAGTAGTGATAAATATTTATTACGAAGCACACATTGGTTAATTTAATGTCTATAACCCCCCTTTACTTTCTCTCTCAGATATGAGGATGGTCAGGTGGGAGATGCTAACATCAACACCCAGGAACCCAAGGTGCAGAAGGAGATCATGCGTGTGATTGGCACCCAGATTTACTCCAGCTGAGAGGGGTCTGTTGGGGGAGGAGGGGCGTCTCCAGGGGCTTTAGAAGAGCATCCCAGCCCTCGTTGAAGAAACGGCCAAAACCTCTCAGCTTCAGCACCACTTAAACACGAGGGAATAGCTGAAAGAGCTGAGTGTCCGTCCCTCCTCTTCTTTATTGCAGCATTTCTCCCGTTTTTCTGTTTTTTTCTTCTCTGCTGTCGTGTACGCCGAGGTTCGGATGGATGCCCCCTCTTCCCCCGCCTCCTGCTGTGAGCTCTGCGGCCTGTTTGAGGCAGCTGGGCCTGCAGGAGCCTCGTCATCGCCGTCATCCTCCTCCTCGTCCTCCTCCTCCTCCTCGTCCTCCTCCTCCTCCTCCTCCTCGTCCTCTTCAGCAGGAAGTAAGATAAAGAAGTAATGGCAGAGCCAGCGTCACACCAAACTCTTTCAAGTAGTGCGACTACAAAGAGAAGTCGAGAGTGATACGCTCCGTTAAACTGAGCCCACGGACTCCAATCAACTGCTAATGAGAGAGCGGAACCTCGAGTGACTCCGCCCACAGCTCCAGACTCCTCCCAATCAGTGTCATCCGTCCCCCCTGAAGGACTATTCTCAGAGTAGGTGAAATGCTTCACTGGATACTCAGACCCGTCAGTTATACTGTTCTGAACTTGCCTACAAGTGTGAGGTGCACTCTCTCTCTCTCTCTCTCTCTCTCGTTCTTTTTCTTCTTGATATCTTCATCCCAGTATTGCTTGCTCTTTCTTGCTACCGCTTCTTGGACTCCTCCGGTTCCTTCAAGCCATCTGTGAATGTTTCAAACATCCAGGAGAAAAACAAGCAAACAAAAATAAGTAATCTAAAAACATTTATTGAGTTTGTTCCTCTCTGGATAGTAAGTCATGCACACCCCATGTACTCTTTTTGTTTTGTTTGTAGGAACATTATCCTGTTGATCTGTTTTCTTTCCTATTCTTTGAGTAATGACATGTATTAATATCCAAGATGCAGTTATCTCTCTGGTTGCTTTTGTTCAGCGTCTCCTCCCGGTGAAATCAATTTCCTTTCCTTTTGTCTCCGGTGTGCAATATGACAGAAAAACACACACACACACACACACACACACACACACATATATACACATACGCTCACTACAAAGATGTTTACTGCAATTTATCAGCGTGAGCATTGGATTCCTGGGCTAAAAAAAAAGAGCGAACAAAAAGGCATTATATTGTTCATGTTCATAGTTATTTCTCCTAATCACTGGATTTTTTAAACTCGTGCTGTTCTGGGTGGGGAAGGCTCAGCGGGTAATGCTGTAAGAAGGAGCACAGCGCTCTGCAGCTTGGTTTGGCATTCCTTAATATCCGTGTTTAAAACCATGCAGCCTACCTCTCCTCAGTTCATGACTAGACAGTCTGTTCTCCTCCAGCTGTTCTGTAAAGAGACTAGAGTAGCACCCACAGCATTGTGTTGCACTCCTTCAACCAGTGGAGTTCATATCAGACGTTAAACCTGAATAAAGGCTGATCTGCTGCAAACGCACCTTTACTCCGACCTGCCCGAGCAGCCCAGTGACCCACGCCACGCACCTGTGCGTCACAGCGGAACGGAAGATGGACACTGGTGGAGAAGTGAGCAGAGTGAGTGTATAGAGTGTGAGATCTGCCGGAGACAGGTGAAGAGATTGTTCAGGATGAATGTCGACCCTGTCTGTAGTTGTCTCTCTCTCGTGGTCTGTTGTCTTGGTTGTGCTTTTACCAGGCTGCCCCGCACAGTTCCTGCTCTTCTTCTGTCAGTGCTCTGTGTAAACTGATGTTCTGAAAGCAGCACAGAAGATCCAATAAAGAGAGATTTTGCACAATTTTAGATCAGTGATTTTCTGCCGATCTGAAATACTGAGCTGCACTTTCTCCAGTTCTTCTGAAGGGGGCTCTCCATCCACAGCAATACAGACAGCACTGTCCTCTCCTCTCATTCTTAGCCTTTTATTTTCAACTTCCTTTAATTTCTCATCCTTTTTTTGTATGTTTTGTTCTTCTCTTACTTTTTATTCTTTTGTCTGTTTCCGTTTTCCTTGTTTTATTTATTTTCTTAATCTTTTTTCTTTTTGTTGTTTTTAGATTTTCTCTTTTATATTTTTGAATTGTATTTTTTTCCTTGTCCTTTTTTTCATTTTTCTCATCTCTTTGCTTCTTTTTTTTGCTTTTTTGCTTTTGCTTTTTTGTCTTTCGTATGCTTTTCTTCTTTTTTATTTATTGTTATCTCTACTATGTATTTTTCCATTTCTATTTCTTCTTTCTCTTTGCTTTGCTCAATTCATTGCCCATCTTTTCTCCTTGCTTCTCTTCCTGTCTTCTTGTTTTCCTTCATTCTCATCTCATACAGTATGTTTTCCAGGAACCTGCTAGATTTAAACCTGTAAAACATACCACTTAGTTTCTCTGATTTTGCTATTTATAGGCATATTTCTGAGTAAAATTAACAACATTTCTCCCAAATTCCAAATAGAAATATTGGCATTTAGAGCAGAAAATTTTACAAAAAATGAGAATTGGCTAAAACCCTCAAATAATCTCAAAATCTGAAACCTCAAATAATGCAAAGAAAAAAGTTTATATTCATAAAGAGTTTAGAAATCAGTATTTGGTGGAATAACCCTGTTTTTAATCACAGTTATTTCATGCATCTTGGCATCATGTTCTCCTCCACCAGTCTTACACACTGCTTTTGGATAACTTTATGCTGCTTTACTCCTGGTGCAAAAATTCAAGCAGTTCAGTTTGGTGGTTTGATGGTTTGTGATCATCCATCTTCCTCTTGATTATATTCCAGAGGTTTTTAATTTGATAAAATCAAAGAAACTCATTATTTTTAAATGGTCTCTTATTTTTTCCAGAGCTGTATATATTGTCTCACAGTGAATGGTGAAGGCCTGTTGTCTGGTTCTAGAGTACAGGTGATCATCACACTCTCTCTGGAGGACCCTCAGCACTGCCTGATGCTCATAGACTCATCATTATCGTTCTCTCCTATATTAACGAGAATTAGATTCAGAAACAGAGTCAGCTCATAGGGTCTGATCTATTTCAGCATTTTCTCATTTAAAAACGCACATGCTGTGTATCAGCACTGTCTGAAATAAACCATCTGATCATCCTTACACTGGAGTGGATTTAAATTTAATATTAATTTTAAAAATAATATTAAATTTAATATTATTCTAGTTAGTTTAAAATAATTCTGTTTTACGTGATGGTGATGGTGGCAAATCTCACAGATTTCATCGGTCGTGGTGAAAAAGCTCAAGCGTACTGTTATACATATTTGACCACAACAGAGAAACACTGTAGCTCAGTTATATTGGTAGGCTGAACTCCAGGACTGCACATGAGTTTGGACATACCTTGTGATTCAGTGTTTTTATGACTGCAATTAAAAATACAAGAGGACCATTGAGTTTTTTATTTTCTCTGTCACATGACATCATGTTCAGTAGCTCCTTCATTTCCACTCGTTGTTGTGTTTACATGGATCTCTGTGGAAACGTGCTCCTAAAGTGTAATTACAGTAAGTGACAGTGGACAAATAGCTGTTTTATTAAACGTGAGGGGATGAAACTCAGAGGTGTGAGTCCGGACACGACTAAAATTACCAGAGGACCCCATGGCGTTCAGTGATATACAATAGATAATTCAGCCTGTAATTTTCTCATATATGGTCATTCTGGATGGGAATATAATCACAGAGGACCCCCCCATAAAAGAGAAAATGTCCCCAGAACCCCCAAAATTCATGTGAATTTTCCTTAAGTACAATTTCTTTAACATGGCATCACACTGTATTGTGACTAGTGCACATGCTTACATTACAGTGGCGATGCTGAAGCAATATATATATATATATATATATATATATATATATATATATATATATATATATATATATATATATATATATATATATATAAACTAAATATTGCAGTGCCAGATTTGTTCCAGTATTGTACAGCTCTAAACTAAACTGTAAAATATTTTTTTCTGCTTATTTGATTCACTCTGGAAAATTAGGTTAAACAAATTATGATATTGAGTATCTAAAATGATAAAACATGCTGCTTTAATTGGGACTAGTAAAGATCTCTCTGTGTGCTGAGTTTAGATTGGGATCTGATATTAGTGATCATTCCCACGGTGCAGAAAGATAACACTGTAGATTTACTCCATTTGGTGGAGCTCTTGTGCTGTGAAATGTCTGTTATTAACAATGTCTCTCTCTCTCTCTCTCTCTCTCTCTCTCTCTCTCTCTCTCTCTCTCTTTTTCACTAATTCACACACTGTGTGTGTTTGGTTTGTTAGATAAAAATGGGCTGACATGAGGGCGCAGGGTCAGAGCTGGTGCCCTGTACCCCCCCCCCCCCCTCTCTCCCCCTCTCCCTCTTTCTCTCTATCTCTATCTCTCTCTCTGTACCTGTGTAATCAGGGCTGGTGCTTTGATTCAGCCACAAAAGGAGCAATTATGTGGGGTTGTTTAATCACGCGAGCAACCAGTGCTGAGATGCCTCTTATCCCGCATGGAGCCGGACAGCTCTGACAGAGAAGGTCAACTTTATAACAGACAACCCCGGGGTCTCTCTCTCTCTCTCTCTCTCTCTCTCTCTCTCTCTCTCTCTCTCTCTCTTTCTTTCTTTCTCTTTCTGTCTGACTATTCTTATCTCTTTCCTTCTGTATCTTTATTTCATTTAGTCTGACTATCTCTTTTTGTCCTTCTCTCATTTACCCAGAATTCTGTTTAAACTAAACTCTAGTTGTAGTTGGTGTGGCACAGTGGATAACACCACTCCTGCCAGTGAGCTACCACATCATGTGGGAGATTAGGGATCAGTTCCTGATCTGGATGACTATAGCCTTATCCATATGGGATTAGTTTCTCAGGGGGTTCTGGGCTAATGTTCTCTTTTATGTTGGATCCTCTGTGATTTTATTCCTGTCCAGAACGATCATGTACGTGTTTTTCTCAGAATTCCTCTGGGTGAGAGCATCAGCTAAATGCTGTAAATGTAAATATAAATGTAAATGAAAACTCTAAATACAGTCATTTCTATTACTTCAACATTTACACAAAAAAAACAGAAGGAAAATCTTTATATGAATGAAGTGAAATAATTATCAGTTAATCCAGATATCCAGTCAGATTCCTGATATTTCACTCTGGCTGTTGTTTTTTTTTATGATGCACACAGTTACAGGGGTTGGACAATGAAACTGAAATACCTGTTTTTTTTTTTAGAGCACAATCATTTATTGTGGTGACGGACAGTTCTGGTGGAAACAGGAGAGTTGAGGTGCACATTAAATTCTGCGTGATTTGATCAGCCGTGGTTTTATGGTTTTTGGATACAATCCGGGTTAGCACCCGAACATCCCTTTCAGACAGCTTCCTCTTACAGCGTCCACAGTTAATCCTGTTGGATGTGGTTGGTCCTTATTGGTGGTGTGCTGACATTACCCTGGATTCCGTGGCTCTTGATGCATCACAAAGACTTGCTGTCTTGGTCACAGATGCTCCAGCAAGACGTGCACCAACAATTTGTCCTCTTTTGAAATCTGGTATGTCTCCCATAATGTTGTGTGCATTGCAATATTTTGAGCAGAACTGTGCTCTTACCCTGATAATTGAACCTTCACACTCTGCTCTTACTGGTGCAATGTGCAATTAATGAAGATTCAACACCAGGCTGCTCCAATTTAGCCATGAAACCTCCCACACTAAAATGACAGGTGTTTCAGTTTCATTGTACAACCCCTGTATATGGTGATAATAAAATCACAATGCATTGTGTTCATCACAATAATAATAGTAAGAAATCGCCATGCTGTCCTCTCTTATTAAAACAGATGGGAAGTAACACAGTGACTGGTATTAAAAACACACATGCTTTTAGGTTTCTGTATGCCCTCTATATTTTCACATACAAAATAAACAGACATCTGCATGATTTAATAAAACTAATACAGCAATAATTCAGCTTTTAAACTGTTTAAAACCTGATTAAATACAGATTAGTGCAAACAAACTCTCCTCGGATTGGCTGTTCTGTACTGTGCCTTGTTTAAAAGCAACTCACAGTTAAAACACCTCTAATAATGTAGAACACTAACTAATAGCGGGTGGGGCTAGACTGCTGAAGGCTGGATAGGCTGGTGTTGGCTTTCACTAATGAGTGAAATGAGACAGGGTGGTATGAGGCAGGGAGTGACCAGATCAAAAACATCTGTGGGCCTGTTTACACCTGGCAATAACAACAGTTTTGTATCTGGATAATATCTGGACTTTCTTTTTGACCACGTTTTGTAATCTGTAGAACAATAAATGTTATCTGATTATACAAAATTCCAAAGCTATCTCACCCTGAAAACAAGTAAAAGATTTTTGCAATTTGAGACAATGTCCAAAAAACAACAAAAAATGCAACTTTTACTTTCCTTTTTAGTCGTGCCGGGTCTAAAAAAAAAGGGCTATCTACGCTGATGGAAGAATGTTCACATTTTATTTTATAGTTCTGTGTTTAGTATTAAAAACAAGTAAAATATTTCTGCAATCAGTTTAGCTCTAGATTGCCTATTGTTTTACTAACAACACCAAAGATAAAGCTAAAGATAGACAGAGAGACTAACAGACAGACAGAGAGACAGATGGATAGAAGTATCTCTGGAATGCAGGTTTTTAGCATCCTCTAGTAGATAGCTAGTAGACAGTTACTTCAACAAAAGCAGGATATACCCTTTTAAGACTCATGATTTCAGAAGAAACAATGAACGAGCAGGTGTCCCAATACTTTTGTCCATAAAGTGTACATAAGAAATTGACAGGTAAATGGATAGACGGATGAATAGATTAATGGATGGATGGATGGTTAGAAGCATAGTAGGAGGATGTATTCATGGTTCTTTCTTGCTGCAGGTCTTGGTAGTGCTATCAGAGGACTGGATGAAACAGAATGAATAGAAAAGCTATAAAATCACTGAAAAATGAGCTTTAATGTCCTTGAAATTTTCCTTGAAGGTTATTGTGAAATATGTAAGAGCCTCCCGAACTCCTCGTCCTCTCGCGCTGCGTCTCGCTCGTCTCTCTCTGTGGGGATGATTGAATGTGTCTTTAATTCTCCACCTCGGGCTCTGAGAGGAGGCGCCGAGTTCAGCGACACACACACACAAAGTGAGCAGCATCCGGTGACCATGGAAAGAGTGTAGAGAGCATAACACACACACACACACACACAGAGGTAACAGCTGGGTGGGTAATGTCTTGTGACATGGCAACACTCTGTGTCCTTCTGTCTGGGTATTGTCTAGGAGATTAGCAACATCTATTGTTCATCCACTACATCTTAATTACACACACACACACACACACACACACACACACACACACTTCTTTTGTTATTTACTGAATAATACGTAAACCAGCATTACCTCTTGACTCCATTTCAGTAAATACCAATAACTGCAGAAAATTCAAACATTGTGGCTCCTATTTCTATAGAAATTAATCTAAAACAGTCTCAGACTGCCTTCATTGAGTTTACAGTACAGAAGTAAAGTTAATTATTTGTTTTACATTTTTTATTAAAAGTTAAAAGTGCAGCCTATTTAAGGTCCAATACATCTGGGTGCGACTTAAGTACAGCCAAGATTGTCAATCATTTAATTTGTAAATGGAACCATTACAATACAGCAGGATAATGTTAAAAAAAATGGCAGGAAAGTAAAAAAAAGGAAAGACCAGTATTAGCAGGGAAAACTGCTAAAAGAGGTGAAAAGAGAAGAAAAACTAAATGGAAATTATTTCACTGATAAATACTAATTATGCTTGTTTTGTTTCATCTGGCAACAACTTTCTGTGGAAAACTCTAGAGGTGCTTCTTTCTCTCCGCCTGATAGTGTGCAGAGGTCTGATACACCTTCTCTTGTTTTCTTTCTTCTTTTCTCTCCAGGTTGAAGGTTTGCTCGTGAGGTGACACAGGGTTTCCATGTTTGTGTTTTTTATATATATATATATATATATATATATATATATATATATATATATATATATATATATATTTATATATATATATATTTTTTTTTTTTGAGGACTGGTGGTTCACAATGGTCTGCAGCTGCCACAAAAGCTTTGCCACTGTGGTGTGCACTGTATTGCGAAGGCATATTGATCTAGGTGGTGAATCACTGGCAACCCAAGGACAGATCTGCACACATACCAGATGGTAAAAAGAGTGTGGTATGTTGGGCAAATTCTGACGATGTTGGTTGAATGACCCTTGTGGGCTTAAATTTTCAAACAGTGCCACACACTCGATTGGATTGAGGTCTGGACTTTAATTTTACAGTTGTTGAATGTCAAGATGATTATAAAGTTTTAGGGGTGCTGAGCATCAAATTATCCTAGAAACTATGAAAAAAAAAACTGTGGTCTGTCAGTGAAATTCTCAATTCCTTGTGAAGTTCTTAAGAGAAATTGTCATATCAGAAGAAACATACTTTACATTCAAATCAGATACACAAAGTATTATCATCACATAACTGCATTCTCCATTATGTGGTTTAATAAAATAGCTATCCTGCTAAAGGCATGAAGCTACTAAAAACTCAGCACTGGTCTGGGTTTTTTAGGAAGCCAATTTACCCTACTGGGGGTAATATCAACATACAAACCTGGCTTTTTTCTGTGGAAAACCAATGAAATATCCATGCCTGACTTCCTGGCCACACACACACATAGAGTTTAGAATTTTTGTGAAAAAACTATTTTCGTCTCATTTGAAAAGAAAACATTCTAGGATGTCAATATTGGCATCTTTCTAGCCACTCTTATGTTTATATGCCAGTTGTGTGCAAAGCTCTTGATATCATTTGCTGCGACACTCAGTCTCAGTAACTGAACTCTGAGGCTCCTTCAGAGTGATTGTTGGTCTGTTTGCAGCTGATAGTTCGGATAGTAAACATTGAGAAGATGATCATGTCTAATCTGTGCCTAAATGGTATTATTTGGTTTTCCCAGTAAAAAGTGGAACATAAAAAACTGACTCCTGAACATTTATTTTGCCTGTCTTAACTTTAGCTCCAATTTCTTTAGTAAATGCTCATTGGTGGATTTTTTTTCATTTTCAGAGTTTTCTTTAGATCCACAGTCAGAATAATGGTACTTGATCTAAAGGGAACTGTTATCAGCAAATCATGAACTTTTTTAACAATTAAATAACAGGTAGAGGACAACTGTCCCCGGTGTCCTTCTAGGACTAATTTGTGTTCATTTAATTTGGATTTGTGCCTATGTTTTGAAAGATTATGGGTAAGGGCAGAACGGAGTATTTATAAACAACAGTTAAAGCGAAATTCTACATTGTTTACAGCTGTTTACTCTGCGGCCTCTTTTGTCTGTTTTCTCCACTCCAGCCATGTTTGTTGTTGTCAGATCTGAGCTTTAAAAGATGTATTGCTCAGTACCACCGTAAAGGATTTGTAGAAGTGGGCAGTAGGAGGTACAGAATTTGAAATAGATGTATTTATTTTAATATTTAAAATTTCTTACACTGTAAATGAGCAATTAGGATGTACACTTTATGGACAAAGACATTGAGATACCTGATCATTTATTGTTTGCTTTAAAACAAATTGTTTCAGGGGTGTTAAAAACACTTCAATAGATCAAGGGAGGCTTGCTGTGAGGATTTGATTGTGTAAGTGAGGTGAAGATGTTGTGAAATCACCACCCCACCACATGAAATACCATCATAAAATATTGGACTCCACAGCTGGGGGTTTTACACCTCTCTAGTCCAGTCCTGCCTCCAGTTGAGTCCTGTTCTGTTGGTAGTATTTCTCAGCAGTGAGTAAACAAGCTGTGTGTGCATTTGCACATCTGTGTCAGCAGTGGGTGCAATGTAAAATAGCTGAATGCATTTATTAGAACTGGAGTTCACAAACATTTCGACATAAAGTGTATCTTTCATCTTTCATCTGACTGTGCTTTGATCTTCCTGAGCACTGGGGTTGAATTCCTGTGCAAACTCAAGTTCAAGTGATTCTGTTCTTCCTCTCCACTCCATTCTTTTCATTACTCCTCGTTCATTTCTGTTTTTCATAGTTCTTTTTCTTCTGATTCTTCTTTTCAATCATTTTCTCCACATTAATTAGATTTCTCTCTCTTTCAGTCTCCTCTGTTGGCTGAGAGCGAGTTGCTGAAATGATCTGCCTCTCTCAGGAAGTGCAGGGAGGGAGGAGAGGGCTGATGATGTGTTTTGTCTTCTCTCTCTTTCTTTTCTTTTAATTCATTTTGCATTAAATCTCCCGTCTTCAGAGACAATCCTAATTCCTTATTATTTCCACTTCACAGCACCGGTGACATCCGCACATCAGCAAGCTTCACACCCGCCAGACACATCCACCGCTCTCTTCACTCATCCCTCCATTCATCCTCTCCTCCTCCTCCTCCTCCTCCTCCTCCTCCTCCTCCTCATCTTTACTTTCTCTTCTCACTGCTTCACTCTTTCCCCCTCCTCAGTTGGCGTTGCCTGATCGATTCTAAAGTATTGATATGTAAAAACTGTAATATAGCATAGAAGAAACTGATTTTAGGAATTATTTCAACCTTTACACTAAAATAACAACAAACAAAAAAAAATAAATAAAAGGAGTTTAAAACATGTTGTTATGGGGTTTTGTGCATTAGAGTTTGTGCCTCTACTTTAGAGATAATGCTCTTTTAGAGTTTTCTGGAAACTTTGGAAAATTTGCTGGTATTTAATGATCCAAATGTATCTTGATACCTTAACCAAATCATTAGAGTTGCTTAGATGTTACTTTAAAATGTGCACAAATACTTTTATTTGATTTATCTTCGTCTTAATTATGCCGATGTCACTGCACAATAGAGTGATGCACCACCCTCCACACTCCACTGTTTAATAATGCTGCAGGTGAGAGTTGTCCTTTTATCAATACTATGAGTATTTATCTTTCAGACCTTAACTTCATCTTCCTGGCTTGACTTGAGTCAAAAACCTCCTTGATCAGAATTTCAGGGAAGGGAAGAGAGATTTTTTAGGGTGTATAGTCCTCCTCCCAAACTTCAGTTATTTTATAATTCTATTAAAATCTTGGAAAGAATGGGTTAACAGTCTTGCCCAAACTCTCACAGAAGATCAGAATATTATGTAAGACCAATTGGTACTGTTGATGAATTCTACATCTCCATAAAAGTTAAGAGCAGAGGGAAGCATGAAGTGCTGTAAGATTTTGACTTTAGACTTGATAATAAAACACAGTGGATCAACACCAGCAGATGACATGACTCTCTAAACCATCACTGATCATCAGTAAATTTTACATTTCATTTGTAAGTCAGTGCAGTTTTGTTTTCCCACAAAATCTTACAGCACTTCATGCTGAACCTCTGCTGACAATGTTTATGGAGATGTGGATTTGCACTGCCAAAATTCCAATTGGTCTTACATAGTATTCTAATTTTCTGAGACATTGATTTTTGGGTTTTCTAAGCTAATTAAGCTCATTAAGCCAATGAGTTTCACTTGTATTCAATCACTGAAATAAATCCACTTTTTGATGATAATGTTATGTCTACAGATACAGTATAGTAGTATATCTGCAGTGTGTGCTGCGTATACCTTGGCTCTCGCTGTGTCTCTCAGAGCTGAGGTGATGGCTGTCGCTTTTTCTTCCACCTGTTTAGGGAGTGAATGTAGAAGCCATTGGGGGTTGATGAAGGAAAAGTGCAGCACTGCGCTGTTCACTGTGTTCACAAAGTGAGTGTGTATCCACACTAACACATGCTCCACTCCATCTGTCAGCCAACCAGGCAGCTGTCAATCCACTTCTACTGGGAGAACGTTCAAGGACAACGACACGCTGAAGACTCACCCTGCCAAAACCACCACGTCAACCCCCCACACACAGCCCCGGCCCTAACTGCTGCTGCACTCATTCTGAGAGAGAGAGATGGAGAAATAGAGAGATAAAGAGAGAGTTAGTATTTATTGCCTGTGCAATAGTGATATTTGTGTTGTACCTTCTCACACCCAGGTTTTCTTATAAAAACCTCTGGCACAATGATAATAGAGAACGAACAAAAGCAACTGATGAACACAATCGACCACCCAAAGCAACACAGACTGACCCCGGTCAGACCCCGGTCAGGCTCTGTTGGTTAACCTCAGCCTTCATTAAATCGTACCCTGGTGGCTCATATTTCTTGTCTCTGACTGTAGATCAATTTATATATACTGTATTTATATATGGCTGCATGCCAAAACTCTTGCTCTTGGACCAGTCTGAGCCGTGTTTCTGATGGAGGTGGACTACTTCCAGTTCTGTTTACCAGCATCGTCTGGCTAGAACTTTCTGTGTGAACATACCAGAGTTGAACACAAAATTCAGAACTGAATTGAAAATTGAACTGTTGAATTTGAATTGAGAATGCAAACATGAAGCAGAATTGCTATTCAAATTCAAATTGCAGGAAGTAGAATTGGAATTTCATGAAATTCAAAGAAATTCATGGAACTTCTGGCCCGTGAGGTTGTTTAAACTATAATGGACGATAATAAAATAACTAAAAAAATAAAATGCTTCTCTGGTGAGCTTTTGTTTACATTCCTCCCCTGTCTCTCTGTCTCACTCGGCGTGACTATAGTTTCCGTCTGTTTTCGTTTGTCTTTCTGTTCTTGGGCTCCCTATCTCCTTATCTCCAGTTATTATTGTATGAACCACAAGTGTTGTTAAGGATTAACAAAATTTTGGGATATGGAGTGTGCCCTCCCCCTCCGCCAGCGCGCCCCCCACCGTGTCTCGCGTATCGGCCTCTAATTCCCAAGATACTCGTGGGAGGCGCCTTTATTTTCTCGGCTCCCGGGCCATATGTAATAACTTCAACTCAAAAGGTTGCTTTTTGTCTTCATGCCGTTTTTTGCACGTTTGCTCTTATTGCGCTCAGGCTCACGCTCGTCCTTCCTGCCCCATCCGTCCACCCAAGTTCGGACAGAGCTGACTATTATCTGTCCACCCCAGTTAACATGCCCGAGCTGGCTAAGAGTCTCTCTTCTCACCCTGATTCTACCTTCGTCTGCTACCTCCTGGATGGTCTGGTGTTCGGATTTTCTCCTGGGCTCGTTGTTTTGCCGGATACGTCCTTTTCAGCTTCGAACCTCCTGTCTGCCCAATCGGAACCCGATGTGGTTACCTCTCTCCTGGCCAAGGAGGTCGCGGACGGCTTTATGGTCGGTCCCTTTTCTTCGCCCTCTTTTTCAAACTTCCGCGTCAATCCCATCGGCGTTGCTACGCGTAAATATTCCGGGAAGAAACGCCTGATTATAGACCTGTCTGCGCCCCATGGCGCTCCTGTGCCTTCTATTAACAGTCTCATCATTTCCCTCATCAAGATCATTGGCCGCGGCGCCTGGATGGAAAAGCCGATGTCGTTTCAGCTTTCAAGGTTTTACCCCTACACCCTGACTTTTGGCACCTGTTTTGTGTTCGTTGGAGGGGGTGTTTCTACTTCGCCACCAGGCTCGTTTTCGGCTACAAAAGCAGCCCCAAAATTTTTGACTGCCTCACCGAGGCTCTTTCCTGGATTTTACTCAATGAGTGCGGCGTTCCTTATGTAGTGCACCTACTAGACGATTTTCTGGTCCTGGACACCCCTTCCTCTCCTCCTGCTCGCTGCATCACCTCCCTGGAATCAGTTTTTTCGCCGTCTGGGTATTCTGCTGTCCGCTGAAAAAACGGTGGGTCCGACTACATCTTTGTTTTTTTTGGGGATTATGCTGGACTCCTCCTCCTTCCAGGCTTCTCTTCCTCACGAGAAACAGACACGCATTTCTCAACTCCTTTCCGAATTTCTGGATCAGCCTCGTCGAACCAAGCAGCAGCTCCTGTCAATTCTCGGACATCTAAATTTCGCTATGCGCATTATTCCACAGGGTCGCGCTTTCATCTCTCGTCTCCTCCATCTCGCATCATCTGTGGCTTCCAATTTCCAGTACGTTACTCTCGACGAGACTTGCTTATCAGAATTGCGTTTCTGGCTTTTACTCCTAAATCACTGGAACGGTATTTCTTTTTTCTTTAACGAAGCAGAATCCGAACCTGAGAATGTCCGCCTCTTTACGGACGCCGCGCCTTCTACAGGCTTTGGCGGTTACTATGATGGCAGATGGTTTGCTTCTCCTTGGCCTGCCGAATTTACTCTTTATCCTCCGGATCAGAGCGATTCGTCCGCTCTCCGTGAGCTCTACCCCATAGTAGTCGCTGCCCTGTTATGGTGCCACGAATGTACGCGACGCGTCATATTTACGCACTCTGATAACTTGGCTGTAGTTCACGCAGTTAATAAAGGACGCTCTAATTCCCTGCCTCTAATGCCTTTTCTCCGGCGTCTTACCTGGCACTCAATTACTCATCAGTTCATTCTTAAAGCTGTTTTCATTCCCGGTACATCTAACCCCATCGCTGACTCTCTTTCTCGTTTTCATTTCCAGAAATTCAGGACCTTGGCTCCTCACTCAGACTCGCATCCAACTCCAGTTCCACCCTATTCGGAAACCATCTTCCCTCTTCACACGCCTTCCACCAGCTCACTCAGCAATCTCAGGATCTCATCATAAATGCTGTTTCTCCCAACACTCTCTCGACTTACTGGACAGGTTGGTTATGTTTGCGCTGGTTCCATAACCTTCTTTCCATTCCCTTTCCAAACTTCGACTTATACACTACTGCCAATTTCCTCACCTTCTCCAGCTCCCGTCTTTCCATCCGTTCATCCACCCTCAAAGTCTATCTGGCAGCTATTAACTTCTTTCATAAACTCATCTTCTGCTCACCACATCCTTTTTCTGGTCATCACCAAATCTCACTACTCCTGAAAGGCATTAAGAGAAATGAACCTTCTCTCATACGCCAACGTCTACCTCTCACTTCTCACATACTCGCTTGCTGTCTTTCAACCCTACGGTCTGGACAATATTCCCCTTTCATTTCCGCTACTTTAGAAGCTATGTTTTTATTAGCCTTCTTTGGATTTCTTCGAGGATCAGAATTTACTGCTCCTTTAAACACCTTCCATCCCTCTCTTCACCCCTGCCTGTCCGATGTCACTGTCTTGGATACAAACACCCTTGTTTTTAGCATAAAACAAAGCAAAACTAACCAATTCGGCGCTCATACTCCAGTATTCATATTCAAACTTCACTCACCTCTTAGCCCCTACGAACCTCTTCTGCACTACCTCCAACTCCGTTACTCCCAAGGCGCTCGCCCCCTCGATCCTCTGTTTATCTGTGAATCTGGCTCTCCTGCCATACAGACACTGGTTCCATGTACATCTCAAGAACATCCTCTCCCTCAGCGGTTTTAATCCTACTCATTTCTCGGCACGCTCATTTAGGATCGGAGCAGCCACTACAGCTTCTCTCCAGGGTTTACCAGACCACACTGTTAAGATCCTCGCTCGCTGGTCCTCTCAAATTTATCACAGCTATATCCGTACTCACGCTCAAGACCTTTCCTCTGCGCACGAACTTCTAGCTGCTATTTAATCCTTATTTCTCTTTTTTTTTGCAGCCTTGTCATGGTCCACATCAATTTTGAGGGGACCAGGCTCGAGACCATCTCAAGCAGTACCGAACTGCACCCAAGCATTAACTGAACTGTACCCAAGCATTAAGCAAGTTCCCAAGCAGTTCACATTCAGCACCCCCCCACCCCCGCATCGCTTGGCGCGGTTCATTATAGCAAAGTGTTGTTAAGGATTAACAAAATTTTGCAATATGGAGCACGCCTCAATTTCAAGCTCCACCCCTTCGCCCTATATATACCTCCAAGTCACAACTCACCTCTGTGATGAACAAACTCACGCCCACCACCACCCCGTCACCTCCTCATTTTCATTTTTCACCTCAGCCCTGGGGGGGACCAGGCTCGAGACCATCTCAAGCAGTACTGAACTGCACCCAGACATTAACTGAACTGTACCCAAGCATTAACTGAGTTCACATTCCCCCCCTCCCCTCACGCATCGCTCGGCGCGGTTCATTATAGCAAAATAAACAATAAAAACAGACTTTATAAAAGCTGATCATTAAAATTGTAATAAAATGAAAGGATAACACCTAATTTCCCAGATTAACTTGCTTTGATCAAGCCTGCAGAACGGTTGTCCAAACATTTAAGCAATTTTTTTTGGAGTCCACTCTAGTGAAAGAAGCTTGAAGTAAGAGGGCTGTACTTTTTGTATTTTGTTGTTTTTCTGATATGCAGAAAGACAACACACATAAAATGATATCTGTGCTCTTTCATTAGGAAACAAAGTGTGTGTATGATACTATATGTAATGTATATATTATCACTTTCTCACTGATATGTGATAAGAATCAATTTCTATGGATTGCAATAAATTCAATTCCACTTCCTGTATTTCCAATTTAAATTCAATTTAACATCCTGTAGGCTAAGTTTAATTCAAATTAATTTTCAGACAAGTCAATGCAGGAGACCCCCACACTGAAAAAAATGATGAGTAAAATTTACTTTAAAAAAAAGTTTCGCAACTTTCTGCATTTGATTTTTTTTAAGTAAATAAGTGAACTGAACTTCAGTCAATCCTTTCTTTTAGTAAACTTTACTTAATTTCTGCACACAATATTACCTAATTACAATTACTTTATTTATATTACTCAAATGATACATAATATATTATAATTCCTGAAATGTAAATATTTTTAGTAAAACACACATATTACACTGTCTCAACACACTGATGGCATGAAAAACATTCTTTATACTAGTGTACTATAAAGTAGACAGTGAGACTTGGTCTAAAAGAAAGGATTGACTGAAGTTCAGTTCACTTATTTACTCTGTGTATCATTTAAGTCTTGAAACCGAGTTGAAGTTACTTAAATTTACATGAAATTAAATTTACTTTAAAAAAGCAAACTTTTTTAAAGTAAATTATTTGCATCATTTTTTTCAGTGCATGCAACATGGGTTAAGTCATGGGATATGAGAGTACACTGCTCAAAAAAATAAAAGAACACTTAAATTAACATCAGATCCCAATAAAGAAAAGATTTGAAGCTCATTCAAGATTCTTAATTCATAACATTTAGTGAAAAAAAAAAAAGCATGAACTCCCACATGCTAATTCTCACTTGCATCAACGTCTGAGCAGATGCTCCTGCTGAAACGGTGGATGGTGTCCTGGGAGATGTCCTCCCACACCTGGATCAGTCTTGGTGGCTTTGGATGCACTGATATGGTCTGGGGACACGAGGGAAGTCGTTAATGCCTTCATTGTCCAGGAGCCGCGTTCTCTGCAGGCACTTTGAGGATTTCATCTCTGTATCTGAACCAGCTTTCAGGGTGCCGCCGGTGATCATGAGGAGGTTTGTGCGGCCTTCCAGAGACCAGCCTTCCCATTCCACCACTGACACACCCACCAGACCGGTCCTGCTGGATGAAGCTGGACAGCAATGTTCACCACGGCATCTCCAGACTCATCTTCACATGTGCTCAGTGTGATCCTGCTCTGATCTGTGTAGAGAACAGGGTGCCAACGATCTACCAATTCTGGTGTTCTCTGGTGAATGCCAACACAGCTGCACAGCTGCTGCGCTGTGATTACAGGACATCCTATAGGACACCAGGACCTCCATGAAGACTAGTTACTTCACATGCAACACTACATGACCTGTACTACAGCCTGTGACATGTCGTACGTAACTGGTGTTATATTATGTTGGAAATAAAGGCTGTAATTCATTCGTTTTTCTGAGAAAAGTAACAAAAAAATGATGACAGAAATCTTACTTGTTGTTAAAAAAAATGTGGAATAAATGCATAACATGATTTTTAGAGATATAAAATACACTAAATGTATGATATGGATACACAGTAATCTGAACTTTACATTGACATGCTATTGATGATGGTGACCAGCAGGGCCGCTGCTAAGGTTTTGGAGGCCCTAAGCATAACTGGTCAGGGAGGCCCCCCCCCCAAAAAAAAAAAAAAAAAAAACACACACACACACAAACACAAAAGGTTTACGCAAAATTTTACTATTTATTAAAATTACACATGTAACTGTGAATATTTACAACGTTATAAGTAAGGCCAATAACAGTGAAGAACAGCACAAGAGTACTATTTATAATGTATAAATAATAAATGAAACGATGCATGTCTATTTTAAGCAGTGGACACGTCATTTACACAAGCCAGCCTTAAAGGTTATGAAATTATCGTTTATATTCGTGGTGTATTTATATCAGCCTGTCAAAATCTATAGAGCTGTCTGATCCTGCTGTCATACAGACCATTTGGATAGTGCACTGACGGCATTAGTCAATAGGTAGGCTACTCTGTTTATTAATTTTTTATTAAAGTCACTAAAAATCTTCAAACTACACTACTACTATTTGCAAACGTGCCACGTGCCTTGCAATACCCAGATTAGTTTCTAGTTAAGCGTTTAAAGCTACCAAATCAGCAAAGCCAACGTAACTAGCTCAGGCAACACCACTGAACATGAAGTAATCAAAACTATTTAAACCTTTATCATCGAAGTTACTCACCAGAAAGGGATGCATGGGCCTCATCTTTCTGCTTCTTTTTCTTCTTCTCAGCTCCAGACTCAAACCGTCGCTTCATAGTTGAATTACCATTTAGTAGCAACTTCGCACGGTGAACTTGTCTCCTGCCAAACTCAAGTAGCGTTGCTACTTTAGATAGGACTAAGGTTGCCAGATAAGTTACGATTTTTCATCCTATTTGTTTATTTTATTTTAAGTTTTTAACTTACACAAATATTGCACTGGACAAGTTTTTGTATAGAATGGCCACATACACTTTAAAAATGGTTAAACATGCGCAAGATTTAGCGCCTCCATGCATTTTTTGATTATTTATTTGACTGGAAAATGTCACATCTGGCAACAACCAACAGAGCAAACCGAGCCGTGCCATTTCAGGCAGTAGGGGTGGGGGCATTATATTATGCACAAAAATAATAACGTGCAGCTTTTAAGTAGTAGAGTAGGTGCCCCATGCAATGTTTAAAGACAAAAAAGATGAGCGTATCATAAATAATTCACATTGGGTTTAAAATTTAATAATGTCATAATTTCAACACATTTCATTCTCAGTCAATTTGACTCCCTGCAACTGCAAAATGGTTGAGGCCTAACGCTGGCTGCGTTGTCTGCGTATGCAGAGCGGCGGCCCTGGTGACCAGCTGGATACAGACAGACAGACAGACAGACAGACAGAGAGAGAAACAAGGAGATACATTTTTTTGTGTTGTTACAATACACTGATATGCCAAAAGTCATGGGACAAGTGTTATCTTGTGAGTAAGGCTGAATATTGGACAGTGTGCTTGTGGCTTTACTTATTTTTTTACAAGGTTTCTAAGCTGAAGATGGTCACATTTTTTCAGTCCTGTTACCAAAGCTCATGTGACATTTAAAAAGCATGTTTTAAAAGCAAGTCCACCAATTCCTTTTTCTCTCAAGAAAGTCTTTATTTTATGAAACAGTTGACTGCATGTTCAAATAACTGATATTTATGACAAATAAATCAGTCCTGTTACTGGAACTCACTCCTGTTACTGGAACTCACTCCAGTTACTTTTTGTGCTATGAGTAACAGGACTGAAAGTAACAGAACTGAGTTTTTAGCATAGAGTTAGCCAAACATAAAAAATAGCTAAATGGTGGCTATGCTTATAGCATGAGGACACTGAGCACATTCTGTTGATTTCCCCCAAATGTATATTTAAACAACATTAATTCTTATATGTAAGAATTATTTTAGGTAACAGGACTGAGTGTTGAGGTTGACCTTCTCGATCACAGTTACAATAAGATCAAGTATACAGAAAAACCTATTGAGGAAACTTCATTACGGTCTTCCCATGATCTTCAGAAGAACCAGCTGACGTCACTTCCTGTTGTAGATGTGACTTGTTGTAGAATGTTCCAGATGTTTCAGATGCGGTAATGTGTTACAGTAACAGAACTGAGTGAAACCCAGGAACACAACTAAAATGTGTATTTTAACTTAAATATTATGGTATTATTTAAAAATATATATTTTTAATGCATAGATGGGATTTGGAGTCAAACAACAACACAAACAAGAAATATATCTCTGAAGGATTTTAATAATTATATTTCATGGTAAAGTTTATAGTTAGAGAGTGGGGGACAGGTAACAAATGCTATTTTTCAGTGTTGTAAGTAGTTTTTTATTAATGTTTTTAATTACGTATCTTACTTTTGCAATTAGATCAATGTACAAGACACTATGCTTAATACTAAACTGTATTTTAAAGTTATTTTGTGTGCACATTTATACATTTCATTATCCGTATTTCATATTTGCCATATAGCTTGTATCATCAGACATGACAAAAGTCATGGAACACAATACAAACTCCTGTCTTATGGCATGTGGCATTGTTAATGTCAGACAGAACCAATGGAAGAATTTAAAGACTATAAGAGAATGATTTAAATGAAATAAGAAAAGTAGCACTTCAGACACCTCCCTCTGTAAAGATAGAACAGTACATGCAGATAAATGAATGAAATTCAAATAGCAAATTTAAACTATCATACATTCTTCATGGTCAAAAAGAGGAGCATTAAAAAATAAATAAATAAATAAATAATCATTGAGTACTGTGGAACACAAACTGACAAACTAAACAATCAGTGAATAATAATTATTTAATGACAGAAAAAACAGGATTTAATTATTTTAGAAATCCTGTTTTCTATTTCAGACAAAGGAGCTACCAAGTCTATAGTGATTTTTTTCAGAGCTGAACGAGTGTGTGTGTGTGTGTGTGCGTCTCAGTTGAGGCTGCCTCCCAGTGCCCACCTCCTACAGTGCTCGCAATTTCAATTACCCTCCTGTAATCTGACGGCTCCTTCAAGACCTGCTTTCCAGCGGCTGAGTGTGTGTGTGGGTGTGTGTGTCTGTGTTTGGTAATTTGCAATTTGCATGTGTTTCTTCAGGTAGCTCCCATTTGCTCCTTTGTTTGTCCTTGTTTCTTTGAGCGTGGTGTTCCGGGACGCTGTGCTGTTTGTTGGTTTATCTCTGCTGATCTCAGGTGTGTTCAGTGTCTCAGTGTCATCACTGCCCGCAACATTCATACAATACAGATCAGCAAGCAATTACTCACATTTCATCTCCTCAGAGCTCACAACAGCACGCCTGATACTGCTCTACAACATTACTGACGCACAACAGCTCGTGACTATTTTATTATATCTTTTCATGAGACAAAACACTTTGATAGAGTGTAAAGTAGTCAGTTGTAACACCTGCACCTTTAAGATCAGCCTCACCGGAGTACTAATAAGCTGACTCCGCCCCTCCCACACACCTGTGGGACATCAGCTTATTACTGAGACTATTTATACTGGGATGTTACTAAGTCTAGTTGCGAGATATTGCCACTCTAGTGTCTTATCGAGCGTTTACGTCTGTGTTTATGATATCTGTTTTTTTGATCCTTGCCTGTATTTTGGATTACGATTTTTGCCTTGCGTTTTGGATTAATAAAGCCTGCCTGCGTTTGCATCCAAATCTCCTTGGTTGGTTCTTACAGAATATCTCGCCACCCATGGATGCAGCAGGAACCCCTGACCTGACCGAGGTCGTGGCTGAACAAGCACGAGTAGTGGGACTCGTGCAACAGCAAGTAAATCAGCTGAGTTCAGCGTTTAACACTCTAACTGAGCGTTTGGAGGCTTTGTTTAGTAACCAGCCTGCTAACCCTGCTCAGCAGGTGGTTACCCCGCCAACTCAAACTCCATCTACGCCGATTTCTCAACCACCTTCTATGACCCCCCTCAAAGTTGCTTTGCCTGAGAAATACAACGGAGATCCAGAGGTATGTGAAGGTTTTCTACTCCAGTGTAGTATTTACTTTGCCCAACAACCGCCACCTGGGCCAAACGATCACGCTAAAGTGATGTTTGTAACTTCTCTACTCACTGGTAAAGCTCTAAAGTGGGCTACAGCACTCTGGTCTCAGAATCCCACAGTTAGCGCAAGTTATGAACACTTTACCAGCACTTTTCGGACTGTTTTTGGTAACCCAAAGGGGGGCAGAGAGATCGGGGAGCAGCTGCTGGAACTCAGACAGGACAGTGATTCAGTAGCTAACTACGCGCTTACCTTCCGCACGCTGGCTGCTCAAAGTGGGTGGAATGAGGCTTCCCTCATTACTGCGTTTAGGAGGGGGTTGTCGGAGGATATCCAAACAGAACTGGCTTGCCGCGACGATTCATTATCCTTGGATGACCTTATCAAGATGGCTTCCCGACTTGATGTTTTGCTGCAGAGCCGGCGTCACGCGTCACGCAGTCAGCGCGCTTACGTCATGCCACAGATAGTTTCAGGAGAGGAGGTGGAGTCCATGCAGCTCGGCCATGCACGGCTCAGTCAAGTGGAGCGCCAGCGCCGCCTAGAGGGAGGCTTGTGCTTATACTGTGGAAAGAAGGGTCATATGAGGAGTGGATGTCCCAATCGTCCGCTTTCAAGGCCAGGCTACGTCACCCAGTGCACGAGTTCCGATTCGTGCGCTGACGCGGTGAGTATGCCTGACCCTCTTATCTCTGAAAAAATGTTAACTGTACCTGTAACAGTGCATTACCTTAATGAAGTTTTTTCCTTTTCAGCCCTCGTGGACTCCGGAGCGGCGGGGAACTTCATTGAACAAGCGGTGGTCGAAAAATTGAAGATCCCCACTAAAGAATTGGAAACTCCACGAAAGATTCATGCCATCAACAACCAACCCATCGGAGAAGGCACTGTAACACACACCACTCAACCCTTAACTGTTAATATTGGGTCTGTTCACAGTGAACAGTTATCTTTTCATATCCTCCGTGTGTCTTCTCATCCCATTGTATTGGGTTTACCCTGGCTCATCAAACATAACCCCAAGATCTCCTGGGAGGATAGAGACATTGTCCAATGGTCTGATCGATGTTTAAAAGACTGTATCACATTGACCCTGGCATCTACTTCCATAGAAAGCCCCTCTGAACCTAGTCTCACTGAGATCCCTGAAGTCTATTCAGATCTACTAGAGGTATTTAGTAAGAAGAAAGCCTCTGAACTACCTCCTCACCGACCTTGGGATTGTGCAATCGATTTAGAAGAAGGTAAAATTCCTCCCAGAGCACGTATCTACCCACTGTCAGTTAAAGAGACACAGACAATGGAAGAATACATCCAGGAAGCCCTGAGCCAGGGTTTCATTAGACCATCTACCTCTCCTGCCTCAGCTGGAATGTTCTTTGTTGAAAAGAAGGATGGAGGTTTGAGGCCATGTGTAGACTATCGTGGTCTTAATGAGATCACCAAAAAATTCAGGTACCCTCTGCCTTTGGTACCTTCAGCTCTAGAACAACTCAGAGGTGCCAAGTATTTCACCAAGCTGGATCTGCGCAGCGCATACAATTTGATAAGAATAAAGGAAGGTGACGAGTGGAAAACTGCTTTTTCTACTAACTCTGGTCACTATGAATACTTGGTGATGAGTTATGGGTTGGTCAATGCTCCATCAGTCTTTCAGTCATTCATCAACGAAGTTCTCAGAGACATGCTGGGTAAATATGTGGTGGCATTTTTAGACGATATCCTGATTTATTCTGTCTCTCTTCCTGAACATATCCTGCAGGTCAAACAGGTTCTGCGAAGACTCCTGCAGAACAAGCTGTATGTAAAAGCCGAGAAGTGCCAGTTCCACCAGACCCACATCTCATTTCTGGGTTACCTAATCAGTCCGGAGGGTGTCCACATGGATGAGAAGAAAGTGTCTGCTGTAAATGGATGGAGAAGACCAGAGAGCAGAAAGGATTTACAACGCTTTTTGGGCTTTGCCAACTTCTACAGAAGGTTCATCCGGAACTTTAGCTCTGTGGCAGCTCCACTCACTTCTTTACTTAAGGGAGGTCGTAAGAAGTTGGTGTGGAATGAGGATGCTGAGACAGCATTTGTCAAATTGAAAGCATTATTCACATCAGCACCTATGCTAAAACACCCAGATCCAGACCTTCCATTTATAGTGGAGGTTGATGCTTCGGATTCCGGAGTAGGAGCCGTTCTATCACAACGTCAAGGTAATCCAGCGAAACTTTTTCCTTGTGCTTTTTTTTCAAAGAAATTGTCTCCCACAGAATGTAACTATGATGTGGGCAACCGGGAGCTGCTTGCTATTAAATTGGCCCTGGAAGAGTGGCGTCACTGGCTGGAGAGAGCACGTCACCCATTCACCGTTCTTACAGATCATCGTAACTTGGAATATTTACGCACAGCCAAAAGACTGAACTCCAGACAAGCAAGGTGGGCTCTTTTTTTTTCACGTTTTTTCTTCACTATCACTTACCGTCCTGGCTCCAAAAATGGGAAGGCAGATGCTTTATCTAGACTATTTGAGAAAGAGAAGACTCAGCCTGAGCCACAAATTATTCTCAACCCATCCTGCATTCTTGCACCCATCCAGTGGGAGGTGGAGGAGGACATTAGACAGGCTTCCGCTGCAGAAACCACTCCTGAAAATTGTCCTGTTAATCGTGTTTTTGTTCCCCAGTCCTGCAGGGATCGGCTGATAAGATGGGCCCACACCTCGCTGGCCACAGGACATCCAGGTACCACACGCACACATCATCTTTTGGCTGAACGCTACTGGTGGCCACGGATGGAGTCTGACATACACACTTACGTCCAGTCTTGTTCCTTGTGTGCCAGAACCAAATCACCCAGATCACTGCCAGCAGGCAAACTTCAACCTCTGCCTATTCCACAAAGACCATGGTCTCACCTCTCCATAGACTTCCTCACTGATTTACCACCATCACAGACGTTCACTACCATACTGGTTATTGTTGACAGATTCTCCAAAGCCTGTAAACTGGTGCCCTTTCCCGCTATACCCACAGCATTTCAGACAGCTGAAGCTCTGTTTACTCATGTTTTCAGAAATTTTGGTATACCTGAAGATATTGTTTCTGACAGGGGCCCCCAGTTCACATCATTGGTATGGAAAGCATTTATGGACAAGTTGGGGATCACAGTCAGCCTCACATCGGGCCATCATCCTGAAGCCAATGGTCAGGTGGAAAGACTTAATCAGGAGATTGGCCGTCTGTTACGTCACTACTGCCATGATCAACAAGGGGAATGGTCGCACTTCCTTCCTTGGGCGGAATATGCCCAAAATTCATTGCGAAGCTCCTCTACTGGTATAACTCCTTTTCAATGTTTCCTAGGATATCAGCCACCACTGTTTCCATGGAACACCGTGAGGACAGAAGCCCCTGCGGTAGACGAGTGGTTTGCACGGAGTGAGAGGGCTTGGGAGCAGACACATGCACGGCTTGGCTTGGCCGTCAGGAGACAGAAAATACAAGCTGACCGACATAGAGGTGAAACCCCTTTGTTTAGCCCTGGTGACAGAGTCTGGCTCTCCACTAGGGATCTTAAATTACGCCTACCCTGTAAGAAACTTAATCCTCGGTTTGTTGGCCCATTCAAGATATTAAGAAGGATTAACGAAGTTACTTATAAATTACTTCTGCCCCGTCATTACCGTGTCTCACCTAGTTTTCATGTGTCTCTTCTCAGGCCGGTGATTCCTGGTCCACTGGATGATGCCTCCCCTCACTCATCACCACCTCCTGTTCTGGACGTTGATGGCAGCCCAGCTTACAGAGTTAACACCATCATGGACTCTCGTTGCAGGCGGGGGCACATCCAATATCTAGTGGACTGGGAGGGGTACGGTCCCGAGGAACGGTGCTGGGTGCCTGCATCTGACATCCTTGACCCCTCTCTTATAACGGACTTTCATCATCGTAGGCCGGACCGTCCTGCACCTAGACCTCGGGGCCGACCCCCCGGCCGTACCCTTAGCGCTCCAGGAGTAGCGCGTAGGGGAGGGGGTTCTGTAACACCTGCACCTTTAAGATCAGCCTCACCGGAGTACTAATAAGCTGACTCCGCCCCTCCCACACACCTGTGGGACATCAGCTTATTACTGAGACTATTTATACTGGGATGTTACTAAGTCTAGTGTCTTATCGAGCGTTTACGTCTGTGTTTATGATATCTGGTTTTTTGATCCTTGCCTGTTTTTTGACTACGATTTTGCCTAGTGATTTATTCCTGGTTTTGAACTACTGCCTGTATTTTGGATTACGATTTTTGCCTTGCGTTTTGGATTAATAAAGCATGCCTGCGTTTGCATCCAAATCTCCTTGGTTGGTTCTTACATCAGTGTACAACTACAGTATAACAGTGTAAATGAGCTATTCCCTCAAAATAACTCAACACACAGATACCAATGTCTATGTGAGAAAAAAAAAAATAATTGTTGCTCTTCACAAAGACGGAGCCTAGGCATGATACAGCAGTTTTCCAGGTCAGGTTCCACTCAGAACAGGCCTCACCAGGGTCGACCAAAGAAGTTATTTCCACGTGTTCAGTGTAATATCCAGAGATGGGCTATAAAAAGATAGATGTATAAGTGCTGCCAGCATTGCTGCAGAGCTTGAAGAAGAGGGAGGTCAGCCTGCAGAGCTCTGACCATACTCCACATACTGGAAGTAGAAAATGTTAAAATATTAACATATTTTAAATGTAATTACATATTTAATGCAGTCTATAATATTTAATGTCATGAAATTAATTAAACAATGTAGCTTTGAAACATCAGTTTAGTGTAGAAACGTTTTTTTCAGGTTTACAGTGTGTACAGAATAGTCTATTTCTTCTACTGTAGCAGTACCATCCTCTCTCTCTCTCAACTACACACACTCTCACTTTCTCTCTCTCTCAACTACACACACTCTCACTTTCTCTCTCTCTCAACTACACACACTCTCACTTTCTCTCTCTCTCAACTACACACACTCTCACTTTCTCTCTCTCTCAACTACACACACTCTCACTTTCTCTCTCTCTCAACTACACACACTCTCACTTTCTCTCTCTCTCAACTACACACACTCTCACTTTCTCTCTCTCTCAACTACACACACTCTCACTTTCTCTCTCTCTCAACTACACACTCTCACTTTCTCTCTCTCTCAACTACACACACTCTCACTTTCTCTCTTTCTCTCTCTCTCAACTACACACACTCTCACTTTCTCTCTTTCTCTCTCTCTCAACTACACACACTCTCACTTTCTCTCTTTCTCTCTCTCTCAACTACACACACTCTCACTTTCTCTCTTTCTCTCTCTCTCAACTACACACACTCTCACTTTCTCTCTTTCTCTCTCTCTCAACTACACACACTCTCACTTTCTCTCTTTCTCTCTCTCTCAACTACACACACTCTCACTTTCTCTCTTTCTCTCTCTCTCAACTACACACACTCTCACTTTCTCTCTTTCTCTCTCTCTCTCACACACACACACACACACACACACTCTCTCACTTACCTTCTCTCTCAAACACACTTTCATTCTCTCTCCTCTCTCTTTCTCTCTCACACACACACTCTCTCACTTACCTTCTCTCTCAAACACACTTTCATTCTCTCTCTCTCTCTCTCTCTTACACACACACACACCCTTTCTGACTGAGACAGAGTGACATTCACACAGTGTTCTCCTGCCTGTAGGCCTGACATTTCTGCCTAACTTTGATGAAAGCCTTTGAACAGAGATACAGTGTGTGTGGGTGTGTGTGTGTGTTGTTGTATATATAGAGGCTTATTTCTAGTGTATAAATGTTTCTCTCTCCCTCGCCATACAGAGCCTTTACAGTTTTTCCACATTGTTTAAACACAAAATGTGAAGCTCATGTGTCACATTGTGACTCTAAACTGCTAAACTCTAAACACAATTCCACATGTTCTCACTCTAATATCATTCTAAATCACAGCTTTACAAATCACTAAACACAAACTGCATCATTTAGAACACCTTGCTCACCTGAGAATCACTGACCTTCAAATACAAAACCCTTATTACCAAGTATTCTCACACAAGCTGCAGCTAAGTAAACTTAATTAGAAGAACTTTTCAATCATTTATCAGAATATAAAAGAGGCCTCAAGTGACTGATACAGCTCTCCTATGTAGTCATCTGGGATAATGTAAGTTTCCACTGGGCAGCTCTGGTCAATGATCGGTTCTCTAAATCCACAGTTTGTTGTGCTGCACCTTCCACCATATTCCCCATTTCTCAATCCAATAGAGTGATTCTTTTCTGCATGGAGGTGGAAAGTGTATGAACGCAGACCCCACGAGCGTGTGGAGATACTTCATGTAATGGGGGAGTCATGTGATGACATCCATGCAGATGATTGCTATGGATGGATTCACCATGCGAGGTGTTTCCCCCCCCCCCGCTGTTTGGCGAGGGAGAATATTGCAGCTGATGTAGATGAGGTCTTCTTGCCTGACCGAGATCAGGGGTCTGATGAACAGTGATCTGTTTCTTTGCATTTTGCAATAAATACATTTTTGTGTCCTCTTTGTATGTGAATTTTCCTTAGCATGTTTCTCATTGTGAAAATAGGTGAAAATGCAAAGAAACAGATCACTGTTCATCAGACCCCTGATCTCGGTCAGGCAAGACCTCATCTACATCAGCTGCAATATTCTCCCTCGCCAAACAGTGTGGGAAAATGCCTTGCATGGTGAATCCATCCATAGCAATCATCTGCATGGATGTCATCACATGCCTCCCCCATTACATGAAGTAGCACCACACGCTCGTGGGGTCTGCGTTCATACACTTTCCACCTCCATGCAGAAAAGAATCACTCTATTGGATTGAGAAATGGGGAATATGGTGGAAGGTGCAGCACAACAAACTGTGGATTTAGAGAACCGATCATTGACCAGAGCTGCCCAGTGGAAACTTACATTATCCCAGATGACTACATAGGAGAGCTGTATCAGTCACTTGAGGCCTCTTTTATATTCTGATAAATGATTGAAAAGTTCTTCTAATTAAGTTTACTTAGCTGCAGCTTGTGTGAGAATACTTGGTAATAAGGGTTTTGTATTTGAAGGTCAGTGATTCTCAGGTGAGCAAGGTGTTCTAAATGATGCAGTTTGTGTTTAGTGATTTGTAAAGCTGTGATTTAGAAGGATATTTGAGTGAGAACATGTGGAATTGTGTTTAGAGTTTAGCAGTTTAGAGTCACAATGTGACACATGAGCTTCATGTTTTTGGATTTGTGTGCATAGTTCCACATTTTGTGTGTAAACAATGTGGAAAAACTGTAAAGCACACTTGTCTTACCCCAGGAGGACAGGACAGTGAAGCACTGTGTTTATATAATTATATAATAATAATAATATGTATTATGGGTGAAACATTACAGAAAATTCATGGTTCGGTTTACACCTCTGTATAAACGGCTAGTCAGGTACGCTTTCCGTATGGTTGGTGGAAAAAAGGGGCATTCTACTGTATATAACCTCACCTTTATAAACTTAATAATAACAATGAATCTTGTTAAGTTTTTTGGGATGAAATGTTTTAATGGGGCTTTAACTCCTTTATTAAATGCTTGAAACCAGGGTTCTCTTCTACTGTCATCATGAGAGGATCCATCTTTTAGATCTAGTTGGAACAAACAAACAATGAGCCTGATTGTGGCTCTTTATTAGAAATAAAAACAACAGAATTACTTTAACCAGTGGCGCAAAAAGGGGCACTGCAGTAGAGGGGGCGCCAAATCAAAGCCCCAAATAAAGTTACTCTCCGGAGAAACAGCCAATGAGCTTGCTGGTTTGCGGAGTGCGGTGGGAAAGTAATGACAGTACTGGAGTACTCTCTCTAAATGTATAATCAATGGGTCGATAAACATATCAACAGCTGTATATTGTATTGTAGCAGCAGCAGCTGCACTGCAAGAGTACCAACCTTGACCTTGTACATGTAGGTAAATAGTTGCAAGCTGTTAAACTGAAGGTAAGTATGTAGCCTGTTTAAATTACACTATTTGCTGGTTTTGTACAAAGAAACCAGGAAAATGCAGTATATCTGTATTGTTCTTCGTTTAATTTAATGAATCAGTGTGCTTAGTGTGCAGACCATGTAACCAATCTAATCTCATATATAGCAATTTTTAATAGTTTTAATAAATACAAACTTCACAAAATTCTATTATTTCATTAGAATTCAACATTGAAATTACATTTGGTAACTTGACTAGGATTTGAGACTGGCCCATATTGAGTTGGGACCTGAGTGTCACAACCAGAGACTAGACTAGTGCCTTGTTCCTACCTCTGCTGAGCAAGAAGAAAGAAGAAAATCATAAATAATATAAAAATCAAAAATCTGACACTTAACATCAGGTTTTGAATATTTGAATGACACACGCACATGAAACAGTCTCCCACAAAATCTCACTCCTGAATTAGCACATGCACAAAAAACGCTATAACATATAAAATGGTAGTTTTTGTTTGACAGGTTGTGGAGACACTCGTTTCAAAGCTCTAACGAATGTAGCTCCTCTATATCAGGAGTCTGTGGCATATGTCACAGGTTTTCTCTCTTTTTTAACAAAGGCTGCTATGGGTTCAAATGGTTCCACTCAAGGATTAGATCACAGATTATCTCACACTAGAGGAGATGCTCTTCCAAGCTCTCCCCGTACCAAATTATTATCTGCACAAACGCTTCAGATTCTCCTCCCAACCTGGAAATCAAGGGGCAAAACTGGACTTTAAAATATATAATATGCCCCTGGCTTTATTGGGTCAAGTTCTCCTTTCATCAAGGACATGAAAGTCTGCAGCATCAGGAAGGATCTCTCACACTCTTCACACAGACTGTTTATCTCTCCCATCTGGATGCAGGATCGTTCAGGCCAAGTCCTCCAGATTCATGAACAGCTTCTTCCCCCAGGCTGTCAGTCTGCTAAACAGATCTGCCTGATGTTCTGTTACTGTTAAACGTAACTACCTCATTCCTTTTTCACCTTCACCATTTTACATCCGTCTGCTGTGCTGGGTAACCTTCAAATAATTTATCGACAATTTTGACAATGGGCCAAGCTGCTAAAGAACGTTTCTTACTATTAGTGTATTAAATAAATGTGTGTACAGCAGTATCACACACTCCCTTATCTGCAGTACTCTGTGTAAATGAAAGTGCAGCGTAAGTTCTACTATAGACTCCAATGCTACGTTACCTAATTACCTATTCAATCAGCTGTTCCATTTTGCCTCACTCATTCAGTACCTTGCTGCCTTTCAGACGCTGATGGTCGTTCTTCCCCACTTCCTTCCCCACCACCTCCAGGTTGGTCCCGTTTGGTTGCCCGGGGGTTGGCTCTGCCCCTGTCTTGAATGTATGACAGGATCTGCAGAGCCCAGATGTATCAAGTCCTGGGGCCTCATGTACTAAAGGTGCGTACGCACAAAAACATTGCGTACGCCATATTTCACGCTCACGGTCTGATGTACTAAATTTGACTTGAACGTGTGAAAGTGCGTTCCCCCACGGAAGTTTTGTTTTGGGCGTACGCCTTTTTTTTGTGCGTATGTATTGTGTTTTTGTCATTTGGCGACACTTAGAGGCGATGCATTGAAATTACAACTATTAAGATATCCTTTATGCACACATTGAAGTAAGCATTATTGGGTAAAATAAAGTAAATTAATCAGACAGTTTCATTGTCTTACAGAAATAATCGTTTAACGTGTTTCCACTTAGCCTAGATCAGGTTTGCGCTGGAGTTGTTGGAGATGCAGCGTTGGCATTACTGGAAAATACTGCTAATGGCCGAATTCATTGAGCGCGCATTTTCCGTGACCATTATGTTTTTTTGGCCCATGATGATGACTGGCTTATAAGCAGTTTTAGATTTCCAAGAGCATAAGAAAACAAGCTGAGTGCGTGACGTGTGTCTTTTTGGTAGGCAACTCATTTAAAGCATTTAAATGAAAGCATTTATCTTAGAATAATAAAACTTAAAACATGGGTAATTATACGCTATGCGTATATAATAATATTATTATTATTATTATTATTATTATTATTATTATTATTATTATTATTATTAATAATAATAATAATAATAATAATAATAATAATAATAATATTATTATTAATAATAATAATAATAATAATAATATAACATTATACTCTGCGTAATTGAGGGAGGAGTCGTGGCAAGTGTGCTGCTTTCGTGCATTTGCGCTTGATTTCAAGTTGATTGTGATGTACTAAGAGAAAGTACGTGGAATTCTACCTACGCACGGTTTGATAAATCCGGATTTTTTTGTGCGTACGGAACTTTTCAGATCTGAGCGTACGGAACATTTTAGTAGGAAGTCCACGCAAGTCTTAGTACATGAGGCCCCTGGGCCGATGACAGGGTCTACGCCAAAGACTCTGCTAGAAGAGACTGTTTCTATATAACTTCTTTAACATATACATGTAATTTGTTTTGCTAAAAAATGTTAAAACATTAAATAGTTCAACTAACAAATTTGCTTCCGGAACTTCTGTGCAGTGCTTTTTGATTGTATAGTGTATAGTACAGTGTTTTTGTTTTTTAAGTAGTTTTGAAATCAGTACTTTTACTCTTTTACTTAAAGAGTGAAAAGCTTGAATTGCTACTTTAACTTCCACATATAGTACACTGCTCAAAAAATAAAGGGAACACTAAAATAACACATCCTTGATCTCAATGAATAAAATCTTTATTTATTATAGTGGAATGCATTGAAAACAAAATAACATAAAATGATCAATGTAAATCAAAATTATTATCCTATGGATAATAATCATACACAAAATCAAAGTGGAAAATCAAATGACAGGCTGATCCAACATCAGTGGAAATCCTTAAAACAAGTTAAAATGAGGCTCAGTTGTGTTAGGAGGAACCCAGGACCCACTGCACCAGCATATGGTCTCACAATGGCTCTGAGAATCTCATCCCAGTATCTAATGGCAGTCAGGGAACCTCTGGAGAGCACATGGAGGTCTGTGCTGCCCTCCAAAGAAATGCCTCCCCACACCATTACTGACCCACTACCAAACCGGTCATGCTGGAGGATGTTGCAGCAGCAGAACATTCTCCACAGCGTCTCCAGACTCACGTCACGACTGTGGGGTTGTCTTGCTAATTGCCTCTCATTTCTACGTGCTGTCTGTTCCATTTGCACAACAGCAGGTGAAACTGATTCACAATCAGTGTTGCTTCCTAACTGGATGGGTTGATTTCACAGAAGTGTGGTTGACTTGGAGTTACATAGTGTTGTTTAAGTGTTTCCTTTAATTTTTTGAGCAGTGTATTTTAAACACTAGTATCAATACTAATAATATTCATTACTATCTACAGAATAATGAATGTTAATACTTTTCATACTTTTGCCTGGGACAGTTTTTGCCACTGGATTATAATTTCAGTACTTACAACTCCCAGGATCCCCTCAGCCCTCACCGCCAGATCAACAGCTGCCTCTCTCAGCTCTGCTGCTGTTAAGTGGGTGGATTGAGTGCAGATTGAGCATCTTCTGCCTTCTCTCTCTCTCTCTCTCTCTCTCTCTCTCTCTCTCCTCACACACTCTGTCTGTTTCAGTCCTGTTCTGTGGTTCTGAATCGCAGGAAAGAGCCGTGGTTTGCAGAAATGTGGAGTAAAGTGTGTAACGTTTGATGGTGAAGGTGATGATTTGTTTGCCTGTGTTTTGGCACTGGTTTGGCACGACAGGTCTTTGTAACTTACTCTTTGCTCTCGTCAGAAACGTCAGCCGAGTCTCTTGTAAAGTTTTAGAGCGAGAGTTTGTTCATAATGAACCTTACACTACTAGTACTGCTCTCACTCTCTCTCTCTCACACACCACTGCACTGTGCTCCTTCACTTCCTGCCCTCCTCCGACCTTCCATATGTGCAGGTTTACCTGGAATTGAAAATAGTTATTTTCATCTCCTGTTATTGAGTTCAGGAAAGAAATAATGGCTGGGTTTGAGAGGACCTTTAAAGAGTGAAATTCATGAAATTGTCTGGAATGAAAGACCCTAAAAAAAGGCACAAGTTGACCTCTCCTCTACAAACAGGTGGCAGAGTAAAGCGCTGTGAATAATACCAGTTTAATAATGTCTACCTTTTTACCTTCTTTATAATTTACCCTCCATTCTTGCCTTTCTTCCTCTTTTGTCCCTTTAGCCACTCACTTGTAACCTTCATGTTCTTCATGTTTTTATCTCTCTCTCTCTTTGTCTCTTTCTCTCTCCCTCTCTCTCTCTCTCTGTGCTCTGGATCAATCCCCAGCAGAGCTGCGCTGCTCCTGCTAATTGAAAGCCGATTGGAGGCCTGAGGCAGGGCTGAAAAACAGCAGCTCAGGGCCTTAAAAGAGCCGCCGACACGACTTGCTAAAACACCAGCCTGGAAGCGTTGGAGAGTCGGGGTGACAGAGGGACCCACGGGACATAGACTGAGACCAAAGCAGAGACCAAAACATGGAAACAAGAAACACCAGCCACTATAGAGACACTAACAATTCAGCATCTTTTTGTTAATTCATTATTTTTAACCACAGACCAAATTTATTTTAAAAAGATTTTGGTCAGTTTGGAAGTCCTGCTCATTTCACACTCAGTTTTTCATTTCTTGATTCTTGGTTTTCTGTTTTTAAGACATTTGATTGTCTGTGTGTAGCAGAACACACACGTTATAATGATTTAAATAACGTTCTCAGTGATAAAAAGCAATATATTGTGAAAAGTGTTACTTAAATACTGGGCTTCACCACGGGTGTGGGTGTAAAAATCACAGTTTCACCCTACTCATAGACTGCACATGAAAAACAACACTATTATTATCATGTTAGAGCATCACTAGTGATGCCCCATTACCAGGAGGGTTAAAACTAGCACATGCTTCCTCTGATACATGTGAAGTCAGACTCCACCTCTTTTCAAACTGCTGCCGATGCAGTATTGCCGAGTAGCGTCACAGCGCTAACGCTCAGAGGAAAGCTCAGTGACTCGGTTCTGATACATCAGCTCACAGACGCCCTGTGCTGCAGACATCACCCTAGGAGTGATGTGGGGAGAGAGCGCCATCTACTGTACTCACCCAGACAGAGCAAGACCAATTGTGCTTTCTCAGGGCTAGCTGCATGACCAGGATTAAAACCAGCGATCTTAGTGGCAGTGCTTTAGACAACTAACAGCAATAACAAAACTGTGGTATATCTGTGTCTATCACTCAGGTCTCATTATTCCTTCTTTCCTTCTCCTACCTTCTTCCTACATACGTCTTTTGTTCATGGCAGTTAGACTTCACTTACGCTTATGTCTTGTATGAGTTTGAATAATAAATTGAAAATCGTAAAGAAATTACATGGTAAATGTCAGAAAGCTACTCAATTGTTACTGAATATTCATACATGCAATACACTGCAATACACTGGTTGGCTAACAGCGCTGCAAAACCAGGAAGCAGCAATTAGAAATGTTTTAAAATGAAGACATTTTTACACTAATAACAGTCTTTGCAATATCATATGTTACTTTACAACATGTGTAATAATGCCCTGCTAAGTGCAGTTCAGCCACTGACCTAGTCTTAGAGTCTCTGTAAAACACCAAATCCACCAGAGATCCTATATAAACCTATAGTTACACACACAAAGGTGGATAGTCCAGGTCCAGAAAGTAAAAACCCTGGGGTGAATGTTCCATAGATCATTTGTTCCTTAGCTATGAATTACTGGGTAAAGCATATAACACTGGTGTGTTGTTCGCACAAATAATTCAGAAACAAACTTCTATGCTGTTCCTAGCACTGCTAGCTCCTATCGCGAGCTGAGGTGGGCGAGGCCATGAACTCATTAGTTGATGTAGACACGGCTTTTCCTTATCGACTCATTTTTCAGAATATTTTCTTTTACTATCTACTGCAGACAATGGAGGCTAATGAAAGATTTCATGTGCAGCATCCATTTACAACTCAGAGAGACCTATAATATTTCACAAACAACAAGAAAAAGTGGATTTTAATTGAAGGACAGCTTCCACTTAATAAAGCGTCTGTGTTATACGTTTTATAATTTTGTTTAGCATTCTGCTTCTCCTGGTTACTCTGTTATAGTTTTCCATTCTTAGACTACTTTCTGTTAGATAATGATTGAGTGCAAAAGAGACTGGGACAGAAGGGCCAAGAAAAAACTCTCTCTCTCTCTCTCTCTCTCTCTCTCTCTCTCTCTCTCTCTCTCTCTCTCACACACACACACACCCACACACACAGAGAAAGAGAGAGGTTAATTGGATTGTAATTAGGCCAGAGGTGATTAATTGATAGCATCTGTAAATTTGGATGTTTCCATTGTAAATGTGACAAATGAGCACATAGGCAATAGAGGACAGATGGACTTTGGGTGAATCTTTTTTTACCCTGATCTGAGACCAGTTTGGCGTATCCTTCTGTAATTAAGACTGGGAGGCTATTTTACTCTGATCTTATATGAGTTCAACTTCTCTTCCAGTAACTGAGAGTGAGATTTACCAGAGCTTTGCCACTCTTCTATCAGAGCAAAGGCCACTGAACTGTTTCGAGCAGGATGTAATGCTCCAGTCTGCTCTGCCATGTTGTTCTCCCCTGTATCATCATATCACCTGATGCTCCCTGATCTAATTTCATGCCTGGCGTGTCTGAGTTTGATATATGTAGAGAAAGGAAGGTGTTTTGTTTGTCATTGTTCGCCATTCTACAGCTTCAAAGGCAACCTTTCTTTTTCTGCTGCAGCTCTTGTGTTGTTTTGTCTGGTTCTTCCTCTTTTATTGTTTTCGTGATTTATATAGTTCATTGATTTCTTATTTCTATATCTATATAAGCTGTTTTTCTAACTGTTCTTCTAAAGAGATTGTGCTTCCTTTGCTGCAGGAACAGCTTCCACTTATTTGAGAAGGTTTTAAAGCAGATGTTAAAAGATTACCGTGAGGATCTGATTGGATTTTGCCATGAGAACATCACAAATTCCGAACTAACTCATCCCGACAGGATAGAGCTCCATCACTCCCGTGCTGGGTCTCCGTAATGCTTCTGGAGCATTGGATTAGTGACCTTAGTGAGCGCTGGGCTCATGTGCAGCTGCTCCAGATGTTCCCATTCTGTTACCTTTCTATAGATAACATACAAGCAAGTTACGCTTTAAAGTGTCTGGATACTAAAACAAACCTGGAACACATCTGGCATTAACTAGCAGCCCATTTATCACTCGAAATGATGGCCCGTAAATGGGGAACATGTAGTTTTGGGATCCCAAACTTATTTTTATCCCTGTGATTTATATCCGCTAAATATAAATATAACATTTTGTAAAAATTAAACAGCACCATTTACCATAATCATTGAAATGGATGTAGTTAAACTAGACAATTATAATAACAATAGTAATTTCTGTATTCTCAGTTATCAAAGGGCTGATAGACTGTATACAAGCATGGGTCAGATTTGTCTATTCTGTTTATTCTGCAAGTTTCTCTCCCAGGTTATTATCCCTCCAGTGTTTTCTCCACCCCTAACATAACATTTTATAGTTTAGTTTCATAGGTGATAGTTTTTAGGGAATTTGTGGATGAAGTGATTACCAGCTGTGTGCAGCTCGCTGAACTCTAACATAACTAACATTCTACAATCCAGTTAATATGAAGTAAAGAGAGACTCCACCTACATAGCTGATGATGACATGATGAAGTACCTCAGCCCTCAGCTCAGCTCAAATTGAAAAAACATTTTAGGAGGGGCACTGGGTGATGTATGGGTTTAGGGGTGGAGACGTAAAGATACCGTGTGGAGCAGCAGGTTTCGAAATGTTAGGGTTATGTTCTGAGCCAGAAATGTAATTTATTACAAATAATTTCTTCATTCTCTGATATTGGTTTATAATAAGATTCCTCTTCAAACATTACAGCTCAGTGTTTTTAGAACACAGGTTTAACACATTGGGCCCTATTTTGGCAATCTTTACCATGTGAGTGTGCTTTTGGTATCATGAGGGCACAAAATATGAAATATGAAAATATGAGTGTCACTTGTCCGTTTAAGAAGCAGGTGCACTCTGACTTTGGTGCATCATAATAGCGCTGCACTTAGTGCCTCTCAGCAGAGGAAACTGACCTGCACGTCCACACTGTAAAGGTCGGACATGCTAACATACCCTTTTTAAATAATTTTTAATCATTATGAAAATACTGATTATACCTTTTGGAAAAACTATTCTACACCTGCTATATGACTGTTGGGTTTTCAAAGATTCCATTTGTTTTGTGCAGTTATTTTCATTTTATATATAAGAAAAATATTATAAGCATCCCTCAATAAGGAAATAAGACATTATTATTATCATTATTATTATTATTATTATTATTATTATTATTATTATTATTATTATTATTATCATTATTATTATTATTTATATTAATTTTTTTATAATGGGTGGACTGAAGTGTAAAGCGCATTTTGGCAGCTCCGCTGTGTTCTGTAATGTAGGAGTAAAATCAAATTAAACATTAAATATAACAGAAATATATTCTGAACAAGCTAAGCTAATGTAAACAATTACAGACATGTACAGACTCACCGTGGGACACCAGCATTCTCATAAATCTGTGGTCTCTAAGCCATCATTCCTAATGGTACATGGGCCACTAGTAAATGCCAGATGTAGTCCAGGTCCAGGTCATATTAATAATGCTATAAGGAAGGAAACACCAGGAGACTTCTGCATCTCTTTGATCATCATCAGTTTTGAAAGCATGAACATAACTACATTACATATGTTATTGTAGTGATCATCACTTCCTGTTGATATCACAGAAACAAAAAGTAGCTGAATCAGTTATTTAGAAACTGACTGTTAATCTCCAGCAGTCAGTCGAGGTCCACAGGGGTCGCAGGTTGTTTTTGGGAGGTCTTCTATAAAACCTGCAGACATACTGCAGATTTACCAGTTTGTAGTCTTATACTACAGGACCAAAGGAAAAGCAGCCAAGAAAAGCAGAATTTCATGTGCTATCTAAAAGTCTTTTAATTCTTTATAGAGTGAGGTGTGATAAATTCCTGCTTTTTCTTTGTATCTGTGTGTGTTAAGCTGCGCGCTGTAAGGTCTTTGGCTCTGATTAATGTGTGACATGGGGGCAGTGCGTCTCTGCCAGGATAAGGAGACTTCATTTCTACCAGGCCTTCATGCTTCTTGATTTTCATGTTTTTTCTCCCTTTTGTCAAGATTTTTTCACACACACACATACAGATACACAAACAGCAACTTTCAAGCTCCACATCATAGGGGTAACAACAGCATTCTCTTATCTTTGCTGCTTTTGGGAGAAAACAAAAACCATGGTGCATCACAAATGCTGAGAAAACACAGATTTTTTATTTTAATCTCTGCTGTGTGGGAAACACAAGATATAGGCCACATACTAAAACAACGCGCAGCGGAAAATCCCCGCATGCCTACACGCTGTTCTTAGCGTGCGCCTCTTTACTCGTCAGAACAAATTGCTGGTTAATTGGCGAGGGGGGGGAGAAGTTGTCTGCCTGTGTCGCTGGAGCACGTGAGCAGCGCTGCAGAGGAGGACCACATGAGGCTGGAATTAAGCTAATCAAATAAGCCTGTAGCTAGGCCCTATCAGACAGCTCCAGACTAGAGGAACAGTGTACCCAGATCTCCCAATTTACATTTCATCTCCCCCAGGGAAACTCACTCTCCCTTTCTCTCCCAGTACAGCTTAGAGCAACGCGGAGAGCCAACAAGACTGAGAGAGAGAGAGAGAGACAATGAGAGAGACTGAGAGAGAGAGAGAGAGACAGAGAGAGAGAGACAGAGAGAGAGACTGAGAGAGAGAGAGACAGAGAGAGAGACTGAGAGAGAGAGAGACAGAGAGAGAGACTGAGAGAGAGAGAGAGAGTTTTTGTAAAATACACACTTACTGTCAGAACTACCTGATACAACAACAATGAGAATAATGTGATTATTAAAAACCTATTTTTATTTTTTTATTTTTATTATTATTATTTTATGTATTAGATGTACTCTCTTAAAGCCCTATCCAGACGGGATTAGTTTCTCAGGGGGACGTCTGTGAAAAATATTTTACACTTCTACTCAGTCATGAAACTAAAAAACAGATGGAGCAGTGAGTTTTTAGGCTGTTTTTCTCGGTCACATGACAGTGAGTTCAGTAGCTCCTCCATTTCCACTCGCTGATGTGTTTGGGTAGATTTCCCGTAAGTGGCAGTGGACAAATAGCTATTTTATTAAACGTGAGACGATGAAACTCAGAAATGTGGATCCGGACGGGACTAAAATTACCACACGACCACAGAGTTCAGAGATAATTCACAGTAGATAATTCATCCTGTAATTTTCTTCTCAGAGGACGTCTGAGAAAAACACATATATGGTCGTTCCAGAGGGGAATAAAATTACTGAGGATAAAACCCCCCATAAAAGAGAAAATGACCCTAGGACCCCCTGAGAAACTAATCCCATCCGGATAGGGCTTTAGACTTTCTTCACTCTCCATGCTGCTTCAAGATACATATGAAGCAAGTCAAAAATTGGACAATAAAAATGTTATAAAATAAAGACGTTTTTACACTAATAACAGTCTCTGCAATGTCGTATGTTACTTTAAAACATGTGTAATAATGCCCTGCTAAGTGCAGTTCAGCCCCTGACCTAGTCTTAGAGTCTCTGTAAACACCAAATCCACCGGAGATCCTATTTGAACCTATAGTTATTCACACACAGAGGTGGGTAGTCCAGGTCCAGAAATAAAACTCTGTTGGCTGAGCCAGAGCAGAGCTGCCCAGGCCCATGATTACACAAGATAACCAGCTAGCTTTAGCTAAGTAACTAATGTAAACGGAAATTATTCATTGATGTCATGATTAAAAAATATAATTCCACTTTTCACAGAGTTATGGCTTGAATTCCAGGTACCTCATATAAAAAAACACTGGGTAATAGCACAACCTAAACATAAATGTCCTAAACATACACACCTTCCTATCTTAATTTTACTCCACTGGTGTTTTGTTTAAACACATCCATGACTGTGTTGTGGCAAGAAACTGTAAGGAATAAAGTCATGGACTAGTCAGCAAACAAATGAGGATGTCTCATCTCATTTGCATGGAAAAAATATACACACAAACAATAATGGAGCAAACATATGTTTGAGTGAGATTACATAAATATGGAAATGAATATAATTACTCTCATAGTATCATTGTGGCCCATGCTTCTAAAAACAGGATATTGTTAACCCTTTCACTCCTCTGACCGTGTGCTTCACTCCTGTTGGGTCGTTGTTGTGAGATAGCTGTGAATCTGTGTCTGTAAACTTTTTAACAGCATGTCTCAGATAATAAACCAGAATAGTTAATAATGGACTTCATCTCCAGACCAGAGGTGCTCCAGGGGAAGGAGTGGTGAACAGATGAAAAGCAGGCTAGCGTAGCCCGTTCCCCCCATCCTCAACACATCCCTCTCTCATTCAAGAGCCCTCGAAAGAGAAGCTCCAGCACCACTACATCTCCCAGCTCTGATTAACCACCTGTGCCTCCCAACACTCCAGCCAGCTAATAGAAAACACAGCCCAGAGCAGGAAGACCCTGTCAGAGACAAGAGACGCAAAATTAAACAACCTTCCAAAATCAACACCTGTAGAGTGTCAGAGTGCTTTATTCAGAAAAAGAGTAGTAGATATATGCAAATTACTTATGTTTTAATTGAATAACTGTGGCTAACAGTATGGGGAACTGCTTATTTATAGGTTTTAATAACTATATTAAACAGTATCCTGTACAATACAATACGCTGGTGAAAGAAATATATACTTAATAGTACTTAAAACAAGTATGCTGTAAATATACTAACAGATTTATGTAGTTACTTAAAATATATTAAAAGTACATTAATATTACACTTTCATTAAACTTTAAAAGTAAACTTTGATCATCCTTTTAAAAATAACAGTATAGTGTATTTTAAAAAGACTACTATTAGTTTAATGCAATTTAATATACTTCTAAAATACTTATTTCCAGATATACTTTTGTACATATTTAGCAAAGTGTGTTACAAACAACAGTAGTTCTTCTAAATTAAAATGTATCCTGTAACTTTTTAGAAAGTAACGTTAATTACTTCATTTATAAAAATAAAAGTACATTTGTAACACACTAAAAATTGCAATACAGTATATTAAATTAAAAAAGATATGTGTACTCTAATGTAAATATATTCAACATTAATTCTTAGTACATTCCTAATATAACTGGTCTATAATAGTGATACAGTTGTACAGTTGTATTTCAGAGCTGTTCGAGGAAAGTTCTTAAAAGGTGTGATGTAAGGGGCTCTGAGTGGCCCAGCAGGCTAAGAGCTGTCACTCTGATCGGGAGATCGCTGGTTTGAATCCCAGTCATGCAGCTTGCCATCAGCGACCGGAGCCCCACAGGTATTGGAGGAGGCATGTGCTGGTCTTCACCCTCCTGGTGTATTGGGGCATCACTAGTGATAGGGGGAGTCTTAATGAGTGGGTTGTGTAATGGCCGTGTAAATCGGGGAGAAAAAGAGATAAAAATTAGAGATAAATTATTTAAAAAAATGTGTGATGTAATAACGGTTTACATGATAATGGTATTATAATGTTTCTCTCATAACATTCCGTATTGTTACAATAATACTAAAATAACCAAACATATACAGTACCAGTCAAAAGTTTGGATACATCTCTTCTCATTAAAGCTCTACAGGAGCACATGCAGAATTATTCTCTAATCAAAAAGTGTTAAAGAATCCAGCATATGTTTTATACTTTAGATTCTTCTAAGTATCACATGTATCTTTGAGGACAGATCTGCAGACTCTTGGTGAGATTTTAATCTCAGTGTCTTCATGAGGGAGAGTCACCTGGAATAGTTTTCTTAGCGTCTTGAAGGAAGGAGTTCCTGGAGGTGCTGAACAATAGTTGCTGCTCTGTGAAGCTCCAGCTCAACCCAATTAAATCACCTCAACTCACCATCTCAGTTCATCAGCTTTAGATCAGGGGATTAATGTGGAGGAAAAACACCTTTTTATACTGTTTACTACATACAGTAATTCCACATGTGTCCCTTAACTGTTTTTATGTCTTTAATATTAATCTACAATGTAGACAATAAATTAAATAAAGAAATACAATTTACAGCGTTTGAACATTAGTGAGGACCACCAAAGCAAGGTTGAAACAGTGAGGTTAAAATCAGGCATTAGATATACATGAATGTTTCCCATAACAATATGAGACAAGTTTACATATGCATGATTAGATTAAAGATTAAAGTTCAGCTCGGGTTTCATCCTCATGAACAGTAACAGAGAGAAACACAGAGTGATGGATTAGCTGTAGTATCTGAAACTGCCTGTATATGGTCTTATTAAAGTGTGTGTGTGTGTGTGTTATTACAGCATAATTTAATTTCCACATGAATCACTCATACACACACTGTTAGCTCCTCTACGCCTCCTACACAACAATGCCTAGATCCATACACACAAATATAAACACCCACACACACACGAACATCAGGTAAACATGTATGAGGTGTTTTACAAAACGAGATATAAAATATTGTTCCTGTTTTTCTGTTTCTCTCATCCATCAGGTCAGTTTTCTCCCCTCATCCGTCCACAGTGTTTGTGTTTATTGTTGTTGTTGTTGTTTAGCAGACAGCTCTTATTTCCATTACGAGTCCTCAATTAATACACAGAAATGTAATTATTATGACAAGGTGTCTAATGTGGGCTGCGTGGCTGCAGAATGAATAGTGATGGAAGTACTTCAGCATCTCTTTCTCTCTGTCTATATCTTTCTTATTCACTCACTCATACTGTCTGTCTGTGATCTATACTGCTATACAAGCTCTGCACTCACTACCGTACATTATATCCAAGTTTCATTACTGTAGTGTTGTCCAGTGAAAAGATACAATAAAACATTCAGAAATCGGAGAGGTGTACTTACTATTATTTAATATTTATTTTACCAACAAAACTGGATCGTCTCTCTCTCTCTCTCTCTTTCTCTCTCTCTCTCTCTCTCTCTCTCTCTCTCTCTCTTTCTCTCTCTCTCTCTCTCTCTTTCTTTCTCTCTTTCTCACACTTTTTCTCACCTTTTCACAGAAGATCTACCCTGACACTAGTCATGTTGTCAGAACTGAATGAGTGCTGGGGGATGGAGGAATGGTGGGACAGGATGACACACACACACACACACACACACACACACATTGATACGGATGCAGACAGAGGGACGTTTGGGGTCTAATGGGATTACATGACACACTTCATATTGTACACAAGCCCCTGGGCCTTCATCTGACCTCCAGCTGACCTCACACACCAAAAACACAGGGTCACTTTATCCCTCCAGCCTTCACATCTCTCTCTCACTCTGTTGCTCTTTCTATCTTTTTTTTCCCCTGGTGGCTGCATTCTTCCTCTTTCTCACTCTTCTCTCTCACTTTCTTTCACAACAGGACCGGGCTCGGTAAAGTGTGGCTCGATTGAGTAGTGTAATCACTCCGAACCGTGCCCTGGTCTCGATTCAAGAATTCAAGGATTCAAGGATTCAAAGAGTTTATTGTCATGTGCACAGTAAGAAACAAGTTTCCTCGTACAATGAAATTCTTTCTTTGCTCCTCGCCAAGTATGCCGCAAAAATATACAATAGGAAAGAAATAAACTAACTAAATATAAATATTAAACTGGTGTTAAATTTACATCCAGGATGGAAATATATACATGAAAGCAGTAATGGGTTATGGATATTATTTACAAGGTACATGTTATCTACAGCAGTGGAATATGAAAAAAGTGCAAAACGTTCAGTAGTGCAATTATACATTTTTTTGCAGTAAAGTGAGCATGTGCCTCTGAGAAATGTCCTTGACAGGTGAGTAAGGTGCATGGTTATTTCTGAGGTAGGTTCAAGAGTCTGGTAGCAGTGGGGAAGAATGAGTTCTTTAGCCTGGTGGTTTTGCATTTCACACTTCTGTACCTCCGGCCGGAAGACAGAAGAGTGAACAGTCCATGCTGGGGGTGGGTAGAGTCTTTGAGGATGGAGGCAGCTCTCCTGAGGACTCTCTGGTGGTAGATGCTCTGCAGAGAGGGCAGTGGAGTTCTGATGATCTTCTCCGCAGTCTTTACCACTCTCTGCAGGCGTGTACGGTCCGCGCAGTAGTGTTGCCGTACCACACGTTGATACAGTTGGTGAAGAGGCTCTCAATAACACAGCTGTAGAAGTTGCAGAGTATCTTGGGAGACACTCCGAACTTCCTCAGCCTCCTCAGGAAGTACAGCCGCTGTTGAGCCTTTTTGACCAGCTGTGTGGTGTTCAATGTCCAAGTGAAGTCCTCACTGATGTGGATGCCCAGGTATTTAAAACTGTTCACCCTCTCCACTTCAAGCTCCCGGATGAACAGTGGCTGATGAGGTCTCCTCTCCCTCCTCATGTCGACTATCAGCTCCTTCGTCTTGTCTGTGTTGAGGGCGAGGTTGTTGTCCTCACACCATGACACCAGTCTTGTCACCTCCCTCCTGTAAGCCGCTTCATCTCCGCCACTGATACGTCCTATCACTGCGGTGTCATCTGCAAACTTCAGGATGATGTTGTCCTTATGGGAAGCGACACAGTCGTGGGTGAACAGGGTGTAGAGGATAGGGCTGAGGACACATCCCTGTGGGGTGCCTGTGTAGGTGGTGATACTGGCTGAAGTCCTGTCTCCAATCCTGACAGACTGAGGCCTGCCAGTCAGGAAATCCAACAGTCCGAGTACAGACAGTTTGTTTGTGAGTTCATGGGGAATGACCGTGTTAAAGGCAGAACTGTAGTCCACAAAGAGCATCCTGATGTAGGAGTCTTTGTTCTCCAGTTGGGAGAGGGAGTAGTGGAGGGCAGCAGTGATAGCGTCCGAGGTGGATCTGTTGGGATGGTAGGCATACTGCAGGGGGTCCAGGGTGCCCGGTATGTACATGGTACACTTGCGTTGTGACCCATGATCTGGCCTGAGAACAGAACAAGACAACGTCAGTGATTCGTTGTTCCTGTCAACAAACATGGAGGTGTTGTGCCAAATTCAGCACCCCCGCGAGGAAAAGCATCCCTCTTGGGAGCATGTGCTGTGTCACTATGTATGTAACTGTGACTGAGATAAACGTGACTTTAGGCACATATTTCTAAGTAAGTCAAAGTGGATTACCTCTACTTTAATCACAGAGACATGCGTACGCGCTATATAGAGATGGTGCTTTTCATGGCAGGGGTGTATTATACACTCAAATTAGTGATAAAAATAGTGATAAAAATGTTTCAATGTTACAAACATTACAATAAATGTTCCTAGAATGTCAACTTGTCGTGTTCTTAGAACATTTGTATTTAACGCTTTCAAACATTCTGATAATGTTGCTGCAATGTATATATTGTGGCGTGAGGAGGCGGGGGAGTTGTGGGTCCGCCCCACGCTGGAGCGCAAAGCCATGCCTGTCTCAGCTGGTCCGCATGAGGACTGATTGAGCCGCCAGCTGGGACAGGCATATAAACTCAGCCTCAGCCCTCATTTGGGGAGGACTTTCACTGGGGAGCTGAGGGCTGAGGCTGCACGGACTCGTATTCAAAACTTTAAAAGAATCTCTACAGACTCTAGAGCCCCATTGGGCTGAGTTATGGTTTAAGTTTGTTTTTGGGTGTGGTGCAGGGCATTTTCTGAGCCAAATAAAAGGTATGATTTGAGGTCATTTAATCTCTGTGTCTGTGTATCTCTGTGTGCTTCCTTCTTCCGGGTCACAGTGGTCACGCCCCTAACCCCAGGGGCCTACCACAATATATATACAGCCCCCCTATATCAATACTTAGTAGAGCCACCATTCGCTGTAATTATAGCTGTAAGTTCTTTGGGGTTTGTCTCTATCAGCTTTGTGAGTGTCTCTGAACTGATGTTTTTACGTCTTGACACAGAAGCTCAACACGATTCAAGACTGGGTCATTCTAACACAGTAATATTTTTTTAACTAAATCATTCCACTGTAGCTCTGGCTGTAGGTTCAGGGTCATATATTTAAGTTTATATTTAAAATATTTAAAATTAAGAGACCTTTTCAGTTTCTGAATCAGTTTATCTGATTTTGCTATTTATAGGTTTATGTTTGAGTAAAATGAACATTGTTGTTTTATCCTATAAACTACAGACAACATTTCTCCCAAATTCCAAATAAAAATATATTTTCATTTAGAACAAAAAAGATGCAGTGCTTTCAGAGCTCAAATAATGCAAAGAAAACAAGTTCATATTTATAAAGTTTTAAGAGTTCAGAAATCAGTATTTGGTGGAATAACTGTTTTTAATCACAGTTTTCATGCATCTTAGCATCATGTTCTCCTTCACCAGTTTTACACACTGCTTTTGGATAACTTTATGGCTTTACTCCTGGTGCAGAAATGCAAGCAGTTCAGCTTGGTTTAGTGTGATCATCCATCTTCCTCTTGATTATATATATTAAGTTGAAACGTTACACACTTAAATACATAAACATGAGCTGTTAAACATGTTTTAGTGAAAGGTAACACATCACTTGTTTATGTGTTTTTTCCTGAACAACACACATTGGTTGGGAGACACACACATACACAGACACACATAAACTTCCTTGCCTACTTTGGCAGTAATTTATGTGCAGCACTGCTGCTTGTCAGACAAGCAGACGTTGTAAATGTTGTGTGTGTGATGTGTGTGTGTGTGCATGCAAATGATAGTTGGGAATCATGCTGTGAATAAATAGGAATGAGTTATTGGTGGATTTCAACATCTTAATTTAAAAAAAACAACAACAACAGGATTTCAGACGTATTTCAGCAGATTTCAGTGGGCGGAGTTTTCTGAAGGCATGCTCAGTACCAGAGAGCCGGGTGCTGGACGTGCATGCTGATGATTACTCATTATGCTTAAGCCTGGCCTAAATACACATCTCAGCACACAGACGCGAGACGCGGAGTCTCCCCTGAGCTTCCTCTTCGCTCTGAGTCTGGATGCTGAATAGTTGGTTGGTTTGACTAATTCGTCCTGCCTACAATTAGTATTCCTCTCGGACCGAGCGCGGTGGCCATTACACACTGCAGTGATTCAACGTCTTTATTCCAGTGTTAAGTACCCTTCACGCTCGCGCACTAATTAATAACGTTATCAACCCGCTGCATTAAAACGCCTATCAAATCAGCTTCCACAGGACAGATCCATCAAAACCTGAACAAGAGGTTAAACTGAGAGAGAAAAATAACTCGTCCTTCTTTCTGCCCTCCACTATTACTTCTCTCCTCTTTCTCCATTTTCTCTTCTCCTCTTACTTGCTCTTTTTTCTCATATATTCTCTCCTTTTATCTTTTCTGATCTCCTCTCATCTCAATTTATCTGATATTTTCTCTTCTCATCTCATTTTTTTCTTCTCTTTGTTTCTTTTCTCTTCTTTTTATCTCTTCTCTACCCTTTTCTTCACTATTTTTACTCATGTGTCTTCTAAAGAAACTAAAGAAATTTGAAAATCATTTATACTTAATAATGTCCTTCTGTCTTTTTCCCTCTCTCACACTTCTCAAACAAGAGAGTTGAGGTGCACATTGAATTCTGCGTGATTTGATCAGCCGTGGTTTTATGTTTTTTGGATACAATCCGGGTTAGCACCCGAACATCCCTTTCAGACAGCTTCCTCTTACAGCGTCCACAGTTAATCCTGTTGGATGTGGTTGGTTCTTCTTGGTGGTATGCTGACATTACCCTGCATACCGTGGCTCTTGATGCATCACAAAGACTTGCTGTCTTGGTCACAGATGCTCCAGCAAGACGTGCACCAACAATTTGTCCTCTTTTGAACTCTGGTATGTCTCCCATAATGTTGTGTGCATTGCAATATTTAGAGTAAAACTGTGCTCTTACCCTGCTAATTGAACCTTCACACTCTGCTCTTACTGGTGCAATGTGCAATTAATGAAGATTGGGCACCAGGCTGCTCCAATTTAGCCATGAAATCTCCCACACTAAAATGACAGGTGTTCCAGTTTCATTGTCCAACATCTGTATATTTAAAATGTAAAAAATCTAAAAAGACAGAAAACACATTGAATGAGGTGTGTCCAAATTTCTGACTGTATAAATACAGTGTATTACGGAGGTAGTTACACACAACATCTCAGAAACATCAGGCTGGTCATGTGATGTGTTCAGGTATGCAGTGGTCAGTATCTACCAAAAGATAATAAAAACTAGGAATATTAAGGGTTAATCACTACTGCATATTTACCTTGTTTTACTCCCAGAGAAACACCAGAGTCTGCTGTACTGACTTCAGACCTCAGGCTACTGTAGAGTGAGTTCTGCTTCAGAGCTTGATTGTAAACTAAAGCTGATGTAGAAATGCAAAACAGACTCCCACAGAAAACAGGATGCCTGTGCTTTATGCTTTGCACTGTGTGTGCAATGGATTAATACACGTGTGTGTGTGTGTGTGTGTGTGTGTGTGTGTGTGTGTGTGTGTGTGTTTAAGTTGTAAGGCCTCTGTGTATAGGGAGTGTGTGAGTCATTGCCATCATCTTCAAACAGTGTGCCACTCTCGCGCCGCACAGCCAAAAGAAAGAAAGTGAAACATAGACTGGGCTGCCATGTGGAGTCTGCCCTTAGCAAGTTCATTTACATTTTACAGCAACAGGAATGAGTAAAAAAAATGTACTGTATTCTCATCAGCTGTCTATGGAGAGGAATCAGTGCCAAATCACAAAGCAAACACAACCTTGGACAAATGTATATGAAATCCACAAAATGCATTGCTTTTCCTCTCTAACATGCAGAATATGTACCAAAAAGAAATGCAAAACCACTGTTACATTATATTTTACTGTACCTGGTCTCTTTATTAAAATACAATACACAATAATTTACATTTTCAAAAACAAACGCTGACATTTTGCACCTAAAAAGCAATTAGATTAACTGCATTGTATTCCACTATGTGGTGCTGCAATTGTTTAAAAGCAAATCACAATGCACAGGATAGCACTTCATCTAGGAGCAGCGCGGAATCCACTACTGAAATTTGGGAGGGGCTGAGAAACCAGTCAGAGTAAAACTCAATAAGGGAAAGCATTAAAAAAACAACCAAACACACCCACACCAACCCCCCCAGAGATCGGTTCTCAAAAGCAGCATCTACACTGCACCCAACGTACTGAAGCCCTGGAGTGAGCACACCCCGATCCAGAATAAAGTCTAATGTGAAAACACCCTAAAAGCTTGAGAACTGAGTCTGTGATAAAATCTATTTACAAATTTCTTGATTTTGTATTTGTATTTATTTTACAGTACAGGTAATGCTATATTAATATAATCCACTCCCAGCTGCAGAAGAATAGAAGCACCTTCTTTTGGACCCCTCTGTCTGAACAGATCTGTCTCTTCTATTCATTTACAGGAGCAAAGCCACCAGGAATGACTCAATATCCCAACACCACAATGAAAGATGCCTCAGCACTTGTCAAGTGAGGGAGTGGTCTAAAGAGAAGGGCATGCAGTGATGCAACGACTGCACAATCACCAGATGTAAACCTGCTGAGAACTTGTGAGACTGCTCTGAGAAACATGCTGAAGAAATATCCAATCAGTGTGAATGATCTGTGGACGGCAGTAAAGAAGCCGTTTCTCTTTCTCAATCCCCCAAGAAGCCGTTCTGCCCTGTGTGAACCCCCTGCTCTAGATAGAACGCCGTGCTGAAATAAACCTGCACTCAGGCATTATTACCTTCACATTCAGGGCAGCGGCTGCTTCACATCATGTAAAACCCCTTCTGCCAAACTTCCCCATGGCCTCATCCTCTTGGAAGCAGACAACAGCCACACTGCACATCTTCCCCAGTCATGAGCCATCTCTCGGGGTGTTTACTGACCCTGTGTGTTTTGTGCTCTCATGCCTTTGACTGTTCATCAGATCCCCCACTCTGGAGCCTCAACAGCTTTAAACAGAAAGAAAAAGTCCATGTTGAAGCCTCTCCATATTTACTTGACTCACAACCAAGAGTTCATGAACTTTTTAGCTCTGTGACTCACTTTAAAACATCAGCAACCATAGTAGATGCTGCACTTCTCATCGACAACTCCAAGCACTGTGCATTTTCATATTGTTAAGGCCAATATTATTTCCACCGCTGCCACAGACACACGGTTTGCTGTGCTTTTAATTTATACCCGTTGGTTGACAATAGCCAAGGTGAGGTTCAAGAAGCACAGCTAGCACTTTTTTATTTGCTGGCATTTTTAAATCTGCATTAGCTAATCAAGTTTAGCTAAGAGGTTAGTTACTTCTTCAACCTTTTTTTTATCCAAAAATACCAAGCATTCATGGAAATTTTTCCATCTGCCTGTCATCTCCTGATGTGCAGTCCCATGCCACATCTTTGGCATAGATCTGTGGCAGTAGGGTAGATATGTCCCAGCTTGGACCAGATTATGTGCCTCATATGGATGAAGGTGTAGCTTTTGTAGTTGTCTCTTCTGATGGTGTTGTTCTCCTGACTGTGTAGTGAGCTTATCAAAGCCTATAAACACATGGTGCGCATCGGCCGCATTGATAACACACTCTCTCATCGGCTTGTTAAGATGGGGACTCTACTGTAAAGTGTTCACCCCGAACTTGAACTTTGCCAATTCGTGGAGTTGCTTGTGAAGGTTCAGAGCCATTTCCACCAGACAACCAGTTGAGTCAACTGGAGTGGGATGGGTTATTCTTACTGTGTCTTGGTTCCTCCTAAGGTTTCTTCCTGTTAGTATGATTGCCACTGTTGCCACTATCACTGTGATGTTACTCATGGAAGGCTTGGATCTGTATCTCTGTAAAGCTGATTTGTAACATTTGATGTAAAAAGTTCTGTAAAAATAAAAGTTTATTGAATTAAATCTTTCACTGTTGCAGGTTTGCCTACCCGAGGACATTTGAGTGTTCATTAGACACCTTTCTTTATACCAGTTCAGCTTTTTGGTCCACTGGTGAAGGAGAGCTGCCAAGGTTTCTGAATCCTGCCAAATACACATGCCAGCTGCTGCATCCTTTTGCCCCTGTTGAAACAGAAGAGATACCTCTCACAGGAGATGAAGGCACCTGCAAAGAAGTCTTCATGCCATGCTTTGGGCTGTTCCACTTCTTTCTACCTGCGGCTGCACAGCACCACCTTCATCAGGCTCTAAATCCAGACATGGAGGCTGCTGATGGCTCTACAAAAACCAATGGGTCCTCTCAATGCTGACAACAGACTACCAGCTTGAGTTTAGATGACAGCCTCCACTCTCCCCAATAGTCTCTGAAGGCCAACACTTTTACAAAGTCTGGCTCAATCCACCACAATGCATGTGAAGGAAAATTCTTCTGGCAAAGGCCCTATAAGGGAAGTGGAGAACTGCACACCACTTCTGGGACACTGTTCAGTTTTTACTTTCTCATGCCCAAAAAGGGCAAAGTTTTCTGTACAAAGGGGCTTCAAACATTAGTCCTTATACCACAGTTAGTTCCGACCCTGCAATGTGATTGGCTGAGAGGCATTTTATGAGTGACATTATTAGGCGATAACACACTGTAACTGAAGCTCTCCTTGTATAACTCCGCCACATACAGGTAACCTAGCAACCTAGCAACGATTACCAGACAAATACAAACCAAATGCTATTATTCTGATGTTATTAAACACCACTAGGGGGCGCTGGATCCCATAGACACAGTGAATAAATGTCATGTCTCCAATAGGCAGCGCAGACAAAGACGCACTCCCACAAATAAATAAATAAGCCCAACGATTTGAAAATCAGCCACCAAAAGCTAAGCTTAAGTGTATATATTTATCAGTTAATATAGAGTATTTTAAGCTAAATGTAAGGTGGGTTAGTTAAATTCTCGCAGGTCGCGTCAAAGTAAACAAAACTTTTAATTCTTAAGAAAAACATTTTATTTTAGTTAAATGAGATATGGGCTTTAATCTACGCAGATTTCTCTCCTAAAACAGTTTATTTGGGTGATTAAAGCGCTTGTGTTTATTTACAGTTAGCTTAGATTTTCACAATTTTGACTGAAATGGTAGAATAATGCAGAGTTTCCAGTGCAGCTACAAACAGAGCAGTAATGAAACTGGTATAATAATAATGGTATAATCGCAATAATACACTCAGGGTTCGTGCTATAACGTGACTTAGTAAAACTTATTGCCATCCTTTTGTGAATCAGTACCATGAGCCTAGATGCCTCTATCCTGTCGGCTGCTAGTCAGCAGCAGTGGGCGTGTCAGCCTTCCTGACATGGCGGGTATTCATCATCCACTACAGATCGCCCTCTGGCAGTCAGGAGACTTGAAATAGAAAGCTGGTTACACATGTAGTAACTGAGGTTCTGTGATGCCAGATTAGTCACTCATCACTCAGGCCTTCCCTAAGAAGGGTCTCAGGAGGATGAGTGACGTGTCCTTCCTCCTTTTAATAGACATGGTGGAGAAACGCTTGAGTTTGTTGGTATTTAAGTCTTGGTCCACACTGCACACCGGATGAGATCAGCTGCCATACCGTCCTCTCAATCATCCTGCATCTTAGTTTTAGCTAAAAAAACTTATTTCTCCATTTTTTTACATAATTTTATTTTTGAATCTTGCAGTTTTATATGGTGTCAAAATTCTCGATGAACAATCCAATGAAAATTAGACAATAAATTATGCAAGAAAACTAATCTCAAACTAAGTTGAGTGAGCTCTATAGAGCTCAATAAACAATAGCCTTTACAAAAAGTGAAGTACTCTTGAGAGGGATATCTGCTCAGTGGTCTTTATTATACTTTTCTCACAAAGCCTGTTAGTTTTACACATTCTACAAAATCTTGATTCAGGTACAGTAAACCAAATGCACACAGAGCAGACTTTAATGGATTTAATGGATTTCTGCAGTGCAGCTGTTACTGAGGTCCATACTGTCATTTGCCATCTAATGAGAAAGTGCAGGTTCCTGTTACCCTGTGCACAAATGCAGCAAACTGATTTTTTTTTTAATATGATCTGACCAGCTCAGGATTGGTACTTTTGGGCAACAAACCTGCCTATATGATACACAGCTTTAGATTTATGATGCATGATCTGCCATCAACATGTAATGTGAACATTTCTATCTCTAAAATATCTTCTGTTTTTGATTATTTGATCAGTCATCATGCACCAGCGGACAGAGACACGTAGCCAGTATTTAACAAACAATATCATGTTTCACTTCCCACTGCCACCACTGAGCCACACCCTCAGCTGGCCTTAAGACCCTCACTAGAGGACGTTTCACTAGAAGATGCCACAGGTCGCAGTATGAGGGTAGAATAAGCAGTGAGTTTAAGACTCTGCAGATCTCTGCACATCTCTACCGGGTCATTATTTGTCTGCAGACGCTCATCATCAGCAGCAGTGGCGATGTCACTGTGACGCCTGAGGGGCAGCGCATAATTCATATCTGTGCCTGAGCCACACACTCACGCTCCCTACACAACATTAATTAGGATCTGAGTGAGCTCTTTCATTTCACATCTCACTGACTAATGACTCTGAGATCAGCCCCTCGTTAATTCCCTAGTTTACCTGTCATTTCATTTGTATAATTATTCTTTAATTATTTCCCTCACACGAGGCGTCACTATCGACACCATCTCCAGGATGACATCATGTAGCTCTCGCACAGCGGGAGAGAAATGCAGAGCAGGACGTGTTGGTCTGTTCCGGCTGGGGTCAGTTCTTAATGATACTCAGAGGCACTTGCTGTAAAAAGCCTCGGTTTGGAAACAGCGACACTGTTTTTGTCACTTTCCACAAATGCAATTAAATAGCTGGTAAACAGTCCGAGTGCTCTGACAGCACAGTGTCACAACACAACTTTTCCTCCATAGAAGGTCCACTGCCCCGCGCTACGCAAAGCAAGAAATAATTAACAGTTTGGTGAAGTCTGTGCCCTTTCTCCGTGGGGTTGGATATTTATACAGTGATGCTACTCCAGCAAATGAACACAAAGAGAAGAGCTAGCGTGCTCCCAGAGACCCAGGGGTTGGCAGCCAGAGAGGATTGTGGGATTCATTTGTTGCCAGATACGGCATGACTCATGGTGGTCCCAGTGACCTCCTGTTCATTTGTCTTTCATTTATTCATTCCCTCGCTTTTACTGGATGAATAGCTTTTATGAGCTGCGCTTCAGAGAAAGGCCGCCGTGTCACTCGCTAGAGCGGCCAGCGATCAGACTAAACTGAGGCCAGTTCAGGCCAATAAAATACTCCAACATCACTGAGCTACAGGCAGGGACGCCTTAATTCTGCCTGTTTTTACTGCATTGGAAGATTCAAGTTTCTCCCATGTATTAATGATACTGAATAGTTTTACTCAGTTAAATCTCCAAAAGAATTCACACAACTTTGAACTTTTGCCATTTTCATTTTAACATTTAAAGTACTTGTTACAAATCTCAAAGCAATGGTAATTATTTAGAAAAGGTTTATGAAGCTTGTGAAGGATAAAACAGTCATGAAACAAGTTCACAACCCTCCACAAAGACTTTTACACAGTCATGAGACAGACTCACAAAACTCAGACTCGCAAACTCACTTTGCTTCTGGCTTAGGAAATATTTAAACATTATTAAACAATCAAATTTATTGTTCAATGAAGGGGCTTCCAAAATGTAATTTTGAGTATTGTGAAGATGTTGTGAGTTGTATAGAGGTTATATGATGATTCTACTCAGTTTGACTGAATGTAAATATAAGTGGTATTGTGAAATTAGGTTTACATGTTTCAGGTTTGTTGGAGTGGAGTTCTCTTCAGCTCCTGTCCTTCTGTGAGGTTTACAGGAGACGAAATGTGAAAGCAAATGAATTCAGATAGACTTTATCATTCTCATAAGGGGGAAGGTCAGCAGTGACCTTGTTCTTTAGATAATGTTTGTGTTTCTGTTTCTGTGTGTGTGTGTGTGTGTGTGTGTGTGAGTGTGTGTGTCTAAAACCTTTGGATCACCATACTCTATAAAATATACTGGAGTACTGTCAGTCCTCTTTGAGGTAGCTTCATGAATATCAATGCCATCTGCTTCTGGCAGTCCCTCTCCCACTGTCACTCATCCTCACCCCCTGACAGCTGCTGGAGAAGGTTAAAGCCTCTTTCATTTACCATAAATAAAAATTACTGCCACTTCAGAACTAAAAGACCTGAAACACATTTTCTCCATGATCTCAAATATCAGGACGAATGAAAAAGGCAGACTCTTTCTTTTCAACATAGTCAATAATCTGTAAAATAATCAATAAATTATCTTACCATATAAAAAAAGTTTTAAAAAATCCTATTAATTTTTCTGTTGGTCTGTTCATCATTAAAAATTAATATATTTATGTTAATATATTAATTAATAAATTTTAATGCAATGCACAATATGTGACAAACAAACAAATAATAACATTACAGATGTGAGTAAAAAAATGTTCATAATTTGGCAAGAAGTCTTTAAATGATTTTCACATCTGACCTGTTTGTTATACATTTGGTTATCTATGGAACAAAAAGTTATTCTTTTATAGCATTGTTTAAAGAATTATTTTAACCCCTTTATTTTTAAGACTTTATCCCATTGGGTACACTTACCAAAAAAAATTACATTATTCCATTTCCAAAGTCTGAATATTCTTAATAATTAATTTACAAAATGGAAAACATGGGATATAAGTAGAGCTGAGGAAATAAGGAATACCTGGAGCAAATGACAAGACACATGTGGAAACAGGGCAGACAAGGCGGGGTTAATGTGGAGACAAGGGCGGAGACAAAAAAGAAACAAAACAGAGCCATTTCATTAACACAACATTCCTCCCAAATTCCAAATTACATTTTTGTCATTTAGAAGTTTAAGGAGTTCAGAAATCAATATTTGGTGGAATAACCCTGGTTGTTAAGCACAGTTTTCATGCATCTTGGCAACATGTTCTCCTCCACCAGTCTTACACACTGCTTATGGATAACTTTATACAGCTTTACTCCTGGTGCACTCCTGGTAACACTGCAGAACATCACAGCAACACTGCCCCAATGTAGAAATCACAACAACAATCACAACACTACAGAACATCACAGTAACACTGCCCCAATGTAGAAATCACAACAACAATCACAACACTGCAGAACATCACAGTAACACTGCCCCAATGTAGAAATCACAACAACAATCACAACACTGCAGAACATCACAGTAACACTGCCCCAATGTAGAAATCACAACAACAATCACAACACTGCAGAACATTACAGTAACACTGCCCCAATGTAGAAATCACAACAACAATCACAACACTGCAGAACATTACAGTACCACTGCCCCTACGGTAGAAATCACAACAACAATCACAACACTGCAGAACATCACAGTAACACTGCCCCAATGTAGAAATCACAACAACAATCACAACACTGCAGAACATTACAGTAACACTGCCACTAATGTAGAAATCACAGCAACAATCACAACACTGCAGAACATCACAGTAACACTGCCCCAATGTAGAAATCACAACAACAATCACAACACTGCAGAACATCACAGTAACACTGCCCCAATGTAGAAATCACAACAACAATCACAACACTGCAGAACATCACAGTAACACTGCCCCAATGTAGAAATCACAACAACAATCACAACACTGCAGAACATCACAGTAACACTGCCCCAATGTAGAAATCACAGCAACAATCACAACACTGTAGAACGTTACAGTAACACTGGCCCTAATGTAGAAATCACAACAACAATCACAACACTGCAGAACATTACAGTAACACTGCCCCTACTGTGGAAATCACAGCAACAATCACAACACTACAGAAAATTACAGTAACACTGCCCTTACTGTAGGAATCACAGCAACAATCACAACACTACAGAACATTACAGTAACACTGCCCTTACTGTAGAAATCACAGCAACAATCACAGCACTACAGAACATTACAGTAACACTGCCCCTAATGTAGAAATCACAACAACAATCACAACACTACAGAACATTACAGTAACGCTGCCCCAATGTAGAAATCACAACAACAATCACAACACTACAGAACATCACAGTAACACTGCCCCTAATGTAGAAATCACAACAACAATCACAACACTACAGAACATTACAGTAACACTGCCCCTAATGTAGAAATCACAACAACAATCACAACACTACAGAACATTACAGTAACACTTCCCCTAATGTAGAAATCACAACAACAATCACAACACTACAGAACATTACAGTAACACTGCCCCTAATGTAGAAATCACAACAACAATCACAACACTACAGAACATTACAGTAACACTGCCCCTACTGTGGAAATCACAGCAACAATCACAACACTACAGAAAATTACAGTAACACTGCCCTTACTGTAGGAATCACAGCAACAATCACAACACTACAGAACATTACAGTAACACTTCCCCTAATGTAGAAATCACAACAACAATCACAACACTACAGAACATTACAGTAACACTGCCCCTAATGTAGAAATCACAGCAACAATCACAACACTGCAGAACATCACAGCAACACTGCCCCTAATGTAGAAATCACAACAACAATCACAACACTGCAGAACATTACAGTACCACTGCCCCTACTGTAGAAATCACAACAACAATCACAACACTGCAGAACATTACAGTAACACTGCCACTAGTGTAGAAATCACAGTAACAATCACAACACTACAAAACATTATAGTAACACTGCCCCTAATGTAGAAATCACAGCAACAATCACAACACTGCAGAACATCACAGCAACACTGCCACTTCTGTAGTAATCACAGCCAATGAAGCATTGACTATCTGACAGATTCTTCACTATCTGATGGAGTCTTCACTATCTGATAGCGTCTTCACTACCTGATGGAGTCTTCACTATCTAATGGAGTCTTCACTATCTGATCTGATAGAATCTTCACTATCTGATGGAGTCTTTACTATATGATAGAGTCTTCACTATCTGATGGAGTCTTTACTATATGATAGAGTCTTCACTATCTGATGGAGTCTTTACTATATGATAGAGTCTTCACTATCTGATGGAGTCTTTACTATGGCTGTATTCGGAATGGCATACTACATACTACTCGCGTACTAAATCTGCCTAAAGCCAGTATGCAGTACGCAGTGTGTGACCAAACTGAGGATCTGTAGTGCCCTACAGGTACCCGGATGGTGTACTACTCCGCTCCGATTTCGCAGTGTGCATGGGGAGCTATCTTCGCGGTGTACTGCATCCCAACATGCATTGCGACTGGCTTCTCCAGCTCGCTTCAGAAAAAAACAAGATGGAGGCGAGTGCGAGAGATTTTTAAATTTTATAAATAAATATATTTTTAAATTAAGGGAATTATTTTGGAAAGTATTGGCTCACCGCTGTCGAGCCCCCTCCGCTGCCGCGGCCGTGCTCTGTCCGCCGCCGGGACCCTCCGCTGCCGCGCGTTCTCCGCGGGTGGGGACCCTCCGCTGCCGTGGCCGCGCGTTCTCCGCGGGTGGGGACCCTCCGCTGCCGCGGCCGCGCGTTCTCCGCGGCGGGGACCCACCGCTGCCGCGACCGAGCGTTCTCCGCGGCGGGGACCCACCGCTGCCGCGACCGAGCGCTTTCCGCGGCCGGGACAGCGGAGGGTCTCGACAGCGGTGAGCCATTACTTTCCTTGATGCAGTAAATTATTCCCTGAGTTTTAATAAATTATTCTGTTACTTTAATAAAAAAATTCCCTCAGTTTTAATAAATCGTTCTCTTTATTTAATAAATAATTAGCTTTGTTTAATAAATCGTTCTGTTGATTTAATAAATAATTCCCTGTGTTTAAATACATATTTTTATTTTAAATAAGGGAATTATTTGAATACAAATTAGTAAAATTGTTTGATTTGTGTTGAGATTGTGTAAATATGAATGAGAGTTTGTTTAAATGTTTTCTTCTTGTTGGTACTTACATAGATGAAAATAGTAATCTACTAAAATAAATAGAAAAACATATTTAAATATAACTGGAACATACTTGGGTTGTGGGGGCTGCTGCTAATTGGTTGTTAGAATTGGGTTAGCTGCTAAACTCTAAAATAAGAGCAGCAATTGCTGTTCTGGACAGTATGCAGATCTCATTAGTTTTAATAATGAAAAGGTAGGACATTTTTCATGTTCTTTCTGTTTACAACTCACTCTAAGGAATTCGGAGCACTACAGAGCACTGATTGGTGTGTCAGGGACCGTGTAGGGTACTACAATCAAAAGTGTTGCATAACTGAATACTACATACTGGGCAGTGTGTAGTATGCAGTACATACTAGTGCAGTATGCAGTACGCAGTATAGTAGTATGCCATTCCGAATACAGCCTATATGATAGAGTCTTCACTATCTGATGGAGTCTTTACTATGTTATGGAGTCTTCACTATCTGGTGGAGTCTTCACTATCTGATCTGATGCTATCTTCATTATCTGATGGAGTCTTCACTTTCTGATCTGATGGAGTATTCACTATCTGATGGAGTCTTCACTATCTGATGGAGTCTTCAGTATCTGATAGATTCTTCACTATCTGGTCTGATAAAGTCCTCACTATCTGATCTGATGCTATCTTCATTATCTGATGGAGTCTTCACTATCTGATGGAGTCTTCACTATCTGATAGAGTCTTCACTATCTGATCTGATGCTATCTTCACTATCTGATGGAGTCTTCACTATCTGATCTGATGGAGTCTTCACTATCTGATCTGATGACGTCTTCACTATCTGATGGAGTCTTCACTATCTGATGGAGTCTTCACTATCTGATGTAGTCTTCACTATCTGATGGAGTCTTCACTATCTGATGTAGTCTTCACTATCTGATGGAGTCTTCACTATATGATCGGATGGACACTTCACTCTCTGATCTGATGGAGTCTTCACTATCTGATTTAGTCTTCACTATCTGATATAGTCTTCACTCTCTGATATAGTCTTCACTCTCTGATCTGATTAAGTCTTCACTATCTGATCTGATAGACTAATCACTATCTGATCTGATGGAGTATTCACTATCTGATCTGATGTAGTCTTCACTATCTGATCTGATGGAGTCTTCACCATCTCATGTACTCTTCACTATCTGATGGAGTCTTCACTATCTGATCTGATGGAGTATTCACTATCTGATCTGATGGAGTATTCACTATCTGATCTGATGGAGTATTCACTATCTGATCTGATGGAGTCTTCACTATTTGATCTGATGAAGTCTTCAGTATCTGATCTGATGGAGTCTTAACTATCTGATCTGATGGAGTCCTCACTATCTGATCTGATTGAGTCTTCACTATCTGATCTGATGGAGTCTTCACTATCTGATCTGATGGAGTCTTCACTATCCTATCTGATGCTATCTTCACTATCTGATGGAGTTTTTAATAACTGATGGAGTCTTCACTATCTGATGGAGTCTTCTATATCTGATGGAGTCTTCACTATCTGATGGAGTCTTCACTATCTGATGGAGTCTTCACTATCTGATGGAGTCTTCTATATCTGATGCTATCTTCACTATCTGATGGAGTGAAGTCTTCACTGTCTGATGGAGTCTTCACTATCTGATCTGATGCCATCTTCACAATCTGATGAAGTCTTCACTATCTGATCTGATGCTATTTTCACTATCTGATGAAGTCTTCACTATCTGATGGAGTCTTCACTATCTGATGGAGTCTTCACTATCTGATGGAGTCTTCTATATCTGATGCTATCTTCACTATCTGATGGAGTGAAGTCTTCACTGTCTGATGGAGTCTTCACTATCTGATCTGATGCCATCTTCACGATCTGATGAAGTCTTCACTATCTGATCTGATGCTATTTTCACTATCTGATGAAGTCTTCACTATCTGATGGAGTCTTCACTATCTGATAGAGTCTTCACTATCTGATGGAGTCTTCACTATCTGATCTGATGCCATCTTCACGATCTGATGAAGTCTTCACTATCTGATGGAGTCTTCACTATCTGATAGAGTCTTCACTATCTGATAGAGTCTTCACTATCTGATGGAGTCTTCACTATCTGATAGAGTCTTCACTATCTGATGGAGTCTTCACTATCTGATAGAGTCTTCACTATCTGATGGAGTCTTCACGATCTGATGAAGTCTTCACTATCTGATCTGATGCTATTTTCACTATCTGATGAAGTCTTCACTATCTGATGGAGTCTTCACTATCTGATAGAGTCTTCACTATCTGATGGAGTCTTCACTATCTGATGCAGTCTTCACTATCTGATCTGATGCTATTTTCACTATCTGATGAAGTCTTCACTATCTGATGGAGTCTTCACTATCTGATAGAGTCTTCACTATCTGATGGAGTCTTCACTATCTGATGGAGTCTTTACTATCTGATCTGATGGAGTCTTCACTATCTGATCTGATGACGTCTTCAGTATCTGATGGAGTCTTCACTATCTGATCGGATGGACACTTCACTCTCTGATCTGATGGAGTCTTCACTATCTGATATAGTCTTCACTATCTGATATTGTCTTCACTATCTGATCTGATAGAGTCTTCACTATCTGATCTGATAGAGTCTTCACTATCTGATCTGATGGAGTCTTCGATATCTGATCTGATGTAGTCTTCACTATCTGATCTGACAGAGTCTTCACCATCTGATGTAGTCTTCACTATCTGATGGAGTCTTCACTATCTGATCTGATGGAGTATTCACTATCTGATCTGATGGAGTATTCACTATCTGATCTGATGGAGTCTTCACTATCTGATCTGATGAAGTCTTCACTATCTGATCTGATGGAGTCTTCACTATCTGATGGAGTCTTCACTATCTGATCTGATGGAGTCTTCACTATCTGATCTGATGGAGTATTCACTATCTGATCTGATGGAATATTCACTATCTGATCTGATTGAGTCTTCACTATCTGATCTGATGGAGTATTCACTATCTGATCTGATGGAGTCTTAACTATCTGATCTGATGGAGTCTTCACTATCTGTTCTGATTGAGTCTTCACCATCTGATGTAGTCTTCACTATCTGATGGAGTCTTCACTATCTGATCTGATGGAGTATTCACTATCTGATCTGATGGAGTATTCACTATCTGATCTGATGGAGTCTTCACTATCTGATCTGATGGAGTCTTCACTATCTGATCTGATGGAGTCTTCACTATCTGATGGAGTCTTCACTATCTGATCTGATGGAGTATTCACTATCTGATCTGATGGAGTATTCACTATCTGATCTGATGGAGTCTTCACTATCTGATCTGATGGAGTCTTCAGTATCTGATCTGATAGAGTCTTCACTATCTGATCTGATTGAGTCTTCACTATCTGATCTGATGCTATCTTCATTATCTGATGGAGTCTTCACTATCTGATGGAGTCTTCACTATCTGATAGAGTCTTCACTATCTGATCTGATGCTATCTTCACTATCTGATGGAGTCTTTACTATCTGATCTGATGGAGTCTTCACTATCTGATCTGATGACGTCTTCACTATCTGATGGAGTCTTCACTATCTGATGTAGTCTTCACTATCTGATGGAGTCTTCACTATCTGATGTAGTCTTCACTATCTGATGGAGTCTTCACTATATGATCGGATGGACACTTCACTCTCTGATCTGATGGAGTCTTCACTATCTGATTTAGTCTTCACTATCTGATATAGTCTTCACTCTCTGATATAGTCTTCACTCTCTGATCTGATTAAGTCTTCACTATCTGATCTGATAGACTAATCACTATCTGATCTGATGGAGTATTCACTATCTGATCTGATGTAGTCTTCACTATCTGATCTGATGGAGTCTTCACCATCTCATGTACTCTTCACTATCTGATGGAGTCTTCACTATCTGATCTGATGGAGTATTCACTATCTGATCTGATGGAGTATTCACTATCTGATCTGATGGAGTATTCACTATCTGATCTGATGGAGTCTTCACTATTTGATCTGATGAAGTCTTCAGTATCTGATCTGATGGAGTCTTAACTATCTGATCTGATGGAGTCCTCACTATCTGATCTGATTGAGTCTTCACTATCTGATCTGATGGAGTCTTCACTATCTGATCTGATGGAGTCTTCACTATCCTATCTGATGCTATCTTCACTATCTGATGGAGTTTTTAATAACTGATGGAGTCTTCACTATCTGATGGAGTCTTCTATATCTGATGCTATCTTCACTATCTGATGGAGTGAAGTCTTCACTGTCTGATGGAGTCTTCACTATCTGATCTGATGCCATCTTCACAATCTGATGAAGTCTTCACTATCTGATCTGATGCTATTTTCACTATCTGATGAAGTCTTCACTATCTGATGGAGTCTTCACTATCTGATGGAGTCTTCACTATCTGATGGAGTCTTCTATATCTGATGCTATCTTCACTATCTGATGGAGTGAAGTCTTCACTGTCTGATGGAGTCTTCACTATCTGATCTGATGCCATCTTCACGATCTGATGAAGTCTTCACTATCTGATCTGATGCTATTTTCACTATCTGATGAAGTCTTCACTATCTGATGGAGTCTTCACTATCTGATAGAGTCTTCACTATCTGATGGAGTCTTCACTATCTGATCTGATGCCATCTTCACGATCTGATGAAGTCTTCACTATCTGATGGAGTCTTCACTATCTGATAGAGTCTTCACTATCTGATAGAGTCTTCACTATCTGATGGAGTCTTCACTATCTGATAGAGTCTTCACTATCTGATGGAGTCTTCACTATCTGATAGAGTCTTCACTATCTGATGGAGTCTTCACGATCTGATGAAGTCTTCACTATCTGATCTGATGCTATTTTCACTATCTGATGAAGTCTTCACTATCTGATGGAGTCTTCACTATCTGATAGAGTCTTCACTATCTGATGGAGTCTTCACTATCTGATGCAGTCTTCACTATCTGATCTGATGCTATTTTCACTATCTGATGAAGTCTTCACTATCTGATGGAGTCTTCACTATCTGATAGAGTCTTCACTATCTGATGGAGTCTTCACTATCTGATGGAGTCTTTACTATCTGATCTGATGGAGTCTTCACTATCTGATCTGATGACGTCTTCAGTATCTGATGGAGTCTTCACTATCTGATCGGATGGACACTTCACTCTCTGATCTGATGGAGTCTTCACTATCTGATATAGTCTTCACTATCTGATATTGTCTTCACTATCTGATCTGATAGAGTCTTCACTATCTGATCTGATAGAGTCTTCACTATCTGATCTGATGGAGTCTTCGATATCTGATCTGATGTAGTCTTCACTATCTGATCTGACAGAGTCTTCACCATCTGATGTAGTCTTCACTATCTGATGGAGTCTTCACTATCTGATCTGATGGAGTATTCACTATCTGATCTGATGGAGTATTCACTATCTGATCTGATGGAGTCTTCACTATCTGATCTGATGAAGTCTTCACTATCTGATCTGATGGAGTCTTCACTATCTGATGGAGTCTTCACTATCTGATCTGATGGAGTCTTCACTATCTGATCTGATGGAGTATTCACTATCTGATCTGATGGAATATTCACTATCTGATCTGATTGAGTCTTCACTATCTGATCTGATGGAGTATTCACTATCTGATCTGATGGAGTCTTAACTATCTGATCTGATGGAGTCTTCACTATCTGTTCTGATTGAGTCTTCACCATCTGATGTAGTCTTCACTATCTGATGGAGTCTTCACTATCTGATCTGATGGAGTATTCACTATCTGATCTGATGGAGTCTTCACTATCTGATGGAGTATTCACTATCTGATCTGATGGAGTCTTCACTATCTGATCTGATGGAGTCTTCACTATCTGATGGAGTCTTCACTATCTGATCTGATGGAGTATTCACTATCTGATCTGATGGAGTATTCACTATCTGATCTGATGGAGTCTTCACTATCTGATCTGATGGAGTCTTCACTATCTGATCTGATAGAGTCTTCACTATCTGATCTGATTGAGTCTTCACTATCTGATCTGATGGAGTATTCACTATCTGATCTGATGGAGTCTTAACTATCTGATCTGATGGAGTCTTCACTATCTGATCTGATGGAGTCTTCACTATCTGATGGAGTCTTCACTACCCGATCTGATAGTGTTCACTATCTGAAAGAGTCTTAATTTTCTGACAGAGTCTTTTTTATTTGACCAAGTCTTCACTATCTGATGGAGTCTTCACTATCTGATGGAGTCTTCACTATCTGATCTGATGCTATTTTCACTATCTGATAGAGTCTTCACTATCTGATAGAGTCTTCATTGTCTGATGGAGTCTTCACTATCTGATGGAGTCTTTACTATCTGATCTGATGGAGTCTTCACTATCTGATATAGTCTTCACTATCTGATATTGTCTTCACTATCTGATCTGATGCTATTTTCACTATCTGATAGAGTCTTCACTATCTGATAGAGTCTTCATTGTCTGATGGAGTCTTCACTATCTGATGGAGTCTTTACTATCTGATCTGATGGAGTATTCACTCTCTGATCTGATGGAGCATTCACTATCTGATCTGATGGAGTATTCACTATCTGATCTGATGGAGTCTTCACTATCTGATCTGATGGAGTCTTCAGTATCTGATCTGATAGAGTCTTCACTATCTGATCTGATTGAGTCTTCACTATCTGATCTGATGACGTCTTCACTATCTGATGGAGTCTTCACTATCTGATGGAGTCTTCACTATCTGATGTAGTCTTCACTATCTGATGGAGTCTTCACTATCTGATCGGATGGACACTTCACTCTCTGATCTGATTAAGTCTTCACTATCTAATATTGTGTTCACTATCTGATCTGATAGACTATTCACTATCTGATCTGATAGAGTCTTCACTATCTGACCTGATGGAGTCTTCACTGTCTTATCTAATGGAGTCTTCACCATCTGATGTAGTCTTCACTATCTGATGGAGTCTTCACTATCTGATCTGATGGAGTATTCACTACCTGATCTGATGGAGTATTCACTATCTGATCTGATGGAGTCTTCACTATCTGATCTGATGGAGTCTTCACTATCTGATGGAGTCTTCACTACCCGATCTGATAGTGTTCACTATCTGAAAGAGTCTTAATTTTCTGACAGAGTCTTTTTTATTTGATCAAGTCTTCACTATCTGATGGAGTCTTCACTATCTGATGGAGTCTTCACTATCTGATCTGATGCTATTTTCACTATCTGATAGAGTCTTCACTATCTGATAGAGTCTTCATTGTCTGATGGAGTCTTCACTATCTGATGGAGTCTTCACTATCTGATCTGATGGAGTCTTCACTATCTGATGTAGTCTTCACTATCTGATCGGATGGACACTTCACTCTCTGATATATTCTTCACTACCCGATCTGATAGTCTTCACTATCTGAAAGAGTTTTAATTTTCTGACAGAGTCTTTTTTATTTGACCAAGTCATCACTATCTAATATGATTGAGTTTTCACTATCTGATAGAGTCTTCAATAACTGATGAAACATTTACTATCCGATAGAGTCTTCAATATAAGATCTAATATAGTCTTCACTATTTAAAGGAGTCTTCATTATCTGACTGAATATTTACTATCTGATAGAGTCTTCACTATCTGACAAAGTGTTCACTATCTGATCTGATAAAGTCTTCACTCTCTGATCTGATAAAGTCTTCACTATCAGATCAGATAGTGAAGTGTTTACTATCTGATAGAGTCGTCACTGTCTGACCTAAAAGGGTTTTCAGTTTCTAATAGAGTCTTCACTATCGAATAGTCCTCACTATCTGATCGATTCTGTACTATCTGACAGAGTCTTCACTATCTGATGGAGTCTTTACTATGTGATGGAGTATTCTCTCTCTGATCTGATGGAGTCTTCACTCTCTGATCTGATGGAGTCTTCACTCTCTGATCTGATGGAGTCTTTACTATGTGATGGAGTATTCACTCTCTGATCTGATGGAGTCTTCACTCTCTGATCTGATGGAGTCTTTACTATGTGATGGAGTCTTCACTCTCTGATCTGATAGAGTCTTCACTATCTGATCTGATGGAGTCTTCACTCTCTGATCTGATGGAGTCTTCACTATGTGATGGAGTCTTCACTCTCTGATCTGATAGAGTCTTCACTATCTGATCTGATGGAGTCTTCACTCTCTGATCTGATGGAGTCTTCACTATCTGACCTGATAAAGTCCTCACTATCTGATCTGATGCTATCTTCATTATCTGATGGAGTCTTCACTATCTGATGGAGTCTTCACTATCTGATAAAGTCCTCACTATCTGATCCTATGCTATCTTCACTATCTGATGGAGTCTTCACTATCTGATCTGATGGAGTATTCACTATCTGGTCTGATGGAGTCTTCACTATCTGATCTGATGGAGTCTTCAATATCTGATCTGATGGAGTCTTCACTATCTGATCTGATGGAGTCTTCACTATCTGATGGAGTCTTCACTATCTGATCTGATGGAGTATTCACTATCTGATCTGATGGAGTATTCACTATCTGATCTGATGGAGTCTTCACTGTCTGATCTGATGGAGTCTTCACTATCTGATCTGATTGAGTCTTCACTATCTGATCTGATGGAGTATTCACTATCTGATCTGATGGAGTATTCACTATCTGATCTGATGGAGTATTCACTATCTGATCTGATGGAGTATTCACTATCTGATCTGATGGAGTATTCACTATCTGATCTGATGAAGTCTTCACTATCTGACCTGATAAAGTCCTCACTATCTGATCTGATGCTATCTTCATTATCTGATGGAGTCTTCACTATCTGATGGAGTCTTCACTATCTGATAGAGTCTTCACTATCTGATGGAGTCTTCACTATCTGATAGAGTCTTCACTATCTGATAGAGTCTTCACTATCTGATAAAGTCCTCACTATCTGATCCTATGCTATCTTCACTATCTGATGGAGTCTTCACTATCTGATGGAGTCTTCACTATCTGATAAAGTCCTCACTATCTGATCCGATGCTATCTTCACTATCTGATCTGATAAAGTCCTCACTATCTGATCTGATGCTATCTTCGCTATCTGATGGAGTCTTCACTATCTGATAGCGACTTCACAATCTAATAGCGTCTTCACAATCTGATGAAGTCTTCACTATCTGATGGAGTCTTCACTATCTGATGAAGCATTCACTATCTGATGGAATCTTCATTATCTGAGAGAGTCTTCACTATCTAATCGGATGGAGTCTTCACTCTCTGATCGGATGGAGTCTTCACTATCTGATCGGATGGAGTCTTCACTATCTGATCTGATGGAGTATTCACTCTCTGATCTGATGGAGTCTTCACTATCTGATCTGATGGAGTCTTCACTATCTGATCTGATGGAGTCTTCACTATCTGATCTGATGGAGTCTTCACTATCTGATTGGATGGAGTCTTCACTATCTGATCTGATGGAGTCTTCACTATCTGATCGGATGGAGTCTTCACTATCTGATCGGATGGAGTCTTCACTATCTGATCTGATGGAGTATTCACTCTCTGATCTGATGGAGTCCTCACTATCTGATCTGATGGAGTCTTCACTATCTGATCGGATGGAGTCTTCACTCTCTGATATAGTCTTCACTATCTGTTCTGATTAAGTCTTCATGATCTCATATAGTCTTCACTTTCTGATCTGATTAAGTCTTCACTATCTGATGTAGTCTTCACTATCTGATGGAGTCTTCACTATCTGATATTGTCTTCACTCTCTGATCTGATGGAGTGTTCACTATCTGATATAGTCTTCACTATCTGATGAAGCGTTCACTATCTGATCTGATGGAGTCTTCACTATCTGATGGAGTCTTCACTATCTGATGGAGTCTTTACTATCTGATGGAGTCTTCACTATCTGATGGAGTCTTTACTATCTGATGAAGTCTTCACTATCTGATGGAGTCTTCACTATCTGATGGAGTCTTTACTATGTGATAGAGTATTCACTATCTGATCTGATTGATTCTTCACTATCTGATCGGATGGAGTCTTCACTATCTGATCGGATGGAGTCTTAACTCTCTGATATAGTCTTCACTCTCTGATCTGATTAAGTCTTCACTATCTGATGGAGTCTTCACTATCTAATGGAGTCTTTACTATGTAATAGAGTCTTCACTATGTGATGGAGTCTTTACTATGTGATGGAGTCTTTACTATGTGATGGAGTCTTTACTATGTAATAGAGCCTTCACTATCTGATGGAGTCTTTATTATGTAATAGAGTCTTCACTATCTGATGGAGTCTTTACTATGTGATGGAGTATTCACTTTCTGATCTGATAGAGTCTTTACTGTCTGCTTCTTTTGGCAAGGATTTGTTGTGTGTAACCCATTTTTGTGTGTTACATATAGTAAAACAATTGATATTTTTCAATTGTACATTTCATCCTCATTTGACCAGGGGTTCCAGCAGATACTCTGTAAATCCTGACCATGTGGGAGCTTTTTTCAGAACCTTGGCCAGCAACAAGTAGGTTTGACTAATTCTTAAAAAAACTAAATTATTGGAATCTCATAAGCTAGAATAAGTTATAGTGTACACAAACCAGACTGGATATGACTATACAGATATTATTAGGAGATTCAAACACCTGCGTTAAACTGAAAATATACACTACCTGGCATAAAAAAGTCTCCACCTGGATCTAAGTAATTAAATGATGTGCGGTTGATGCTGCAGTTGGTCTGCAGGTTTAGGTTCAGCAACAGTATGTGCTGAAAGAATGAGGTCAGCAGACTACCTAAATATACTGAATATATACCAGGTTATTCCATCAATTGATTTTTTCATATTCCAAGATGACAATGCCAGGGTTCATGGGGCTGTAATTGTGAAAAGGATCAGAGTTCAGGGAGCATGAAATCATCATAGGTAAGCACTGTGTTTTGATTTTGTATATTTTATAGGTTAGGTAGACATTTTTGTTAGGAGGGTTATGTTTATTATTTTTGGCCTGGGTCACTAGTGTAAAACTATATTATATACTTCATTGTAATGACCTGACCTAGACTGGGTTGTAACAACCAGGCAGTGTACACAGATATAAGAAAGAAAGAAAGAAAGAAAGAATTGTGAATGTGTATCTTGTCTTTTTTTCCCTCTCATGTCCCACAAGCTCCCTTTACACAAATGTTTGGATTTTCACTCCGCCCCCTCCGGGCCCCGCGGTCATCCTGCTCTGTGATTGGCTGAGCTGTGCTCTTTATGCAAATTGAATGGGGTTGGGAGTAAAGACCCTGCGAGCTGACGTCACACGTGAGAGTGGCAACTGACACGAGGGGAAAGAAAAGCAGACTGGAAACGAGCTGGAAAAAAAAAACAGAATATAAAACAGCATATATAACCCAATAAACACACAAATATACCATACAGAGAGAGAGAGAGAGAGAGAGAGAGAGAGAGAGAGAGAGAGAGAGAGAGAAGAGAGAGCAGTTTGGAGGGAGAGAGAGAGAGAGAGCAGTCTGTGTGTGTGAGAGAGAGTGTGTGAGAGAGTGAGAGTGTGAGGGGAGGGGGACAGAGAGAGAGAGAGAGAGAGAGAGAGAGAGAGAGAGAGAGAGAGAGAGAGAGAGAGAGAGAGAGAGAGAGAGAGAGAGAGAGAGAGAGAAAGATGGCTACAGTCGCGGCGAACGGAGTGCAGCAGCAGGAGAATGGCTTCAGCACCACGAACAGCTCCAGCAGAATGAACGGACTCAGCATCGGGCAGAGCACCATCCCCATGAAGGACCACGACGCCATCAAGCTCTTCATCGGACAGATACCGAGAAACCTGGAGGAGAAGGACCTCAAACCTCTCTTCGAGGAATTTGGGAAGATATACGAACTCACCGTGCTCAAAGACAGATTCACAGGAATGCATAAAGGTCGGTGTGTGAGCTCTGAATCAGACACACACACACACACACACACACACACAGAAGATAGATCCTGGAGGGCTGATAAGTGATTGGTGATGGGTGACACACAGAGGATGTAACTGCCAGTCCAGCATGTACTGGACTGCTCTACTGATCCTCATGTATGTGTGAGTGTGTGTGAGTGTGTGTAAGTGCGTGTGTGTGTGTGTGTGTGTGTTTAAGAGTGAGAGTGTGTGTGTATATGTCCATGCTTGCTCCATCCCACCTCCACGTGAATTACAGCTTCTACAACCTGAGTGCTGCTCCTGCATCCTGTGTTTCCTCACTTTAAGAAAACACTAAATTACGATGTAAAATAATCTCATCTACAATAATCTCTGTTTATTTCCTTTACTTACCTGCATAAATCCCTTATCACATTTTTTATTTAAAGGTGAACTCTGGTGTAAAATGGACTGTTGTTGTAGTAAAACATGATAAAAAGTTCTTACCTTTGATGAATAGCACACCTCCGCTCTCCCACAGCGTTCAGAGATCCAGAAATTTTAACAGTTTGTTCAAACACCCTTTAATAAAAAAATCACTTTTTCCACCGCTATCAAAGCTAGCTCAAAGTAGCTCCACACCCTCTTGATAAAATCCGGAGAGTCCTGATATTTAAAACGAGGGATTAATAGCTTAAAAAGTGCACTTCTATGCTATGCAGAGTCTATGTATATTACCACTTTGAGCTGGATAACGGTGGAAAAAAACAATTTATCAGGACATATTATGCCCTGTGTCTCCCAGTCTGAAGGGTGTTCGGACAAACTGTTCAAATTTCTGCATATCAGAACGCTGTGGGAGAGCGGAGGTGTGCTATTCATCAAAGATAAGAACTTTTTACCATGTTTTACTACAACTAAAGTACAAAAAATCTACACCAGAATTCTCCTTTAAGTGTTTAAGTTTATTTAGTTGGGTTGTTTTGATGATGTACAGCTGAGTTGTCAGATTTACATAAAAAAAGTTGCATGTCGGGTCGATTTAAGATTGGCTTTCTTCCTCTCCTTCCACTGACAGTACTTTTGGGCGGTGCAACCTTAATAGATAAATCTCACACATTTCCCACATGTTCCCTGTTGTCATTAGTGTGTAGTCATTTCCTCACAAACTGCTGTTCTGTCTCTGTATTGTGGGCTGTAAGAGCAAGTTGTCACAGAAACAAACTGATTTTCTGTCTGGGTATGTCATTAATATATGCTTGATTAACTCATTAATTTAATATGTTTAAAAATATATAACATATTTTATATAATTTAAATATAATCACAATTTTTTGAATCAGTACAGATGCTTCATTTACAAAATGCTTCACTTTTCCGACACTTGAGTTTCTAATATAAAGCATTTTAAAATGATACATATTAATTACATTAATGCATTAATGCTGGGAAAGAAGTGAATTTAAAACAAAAAGAACGAACAATTACCCCCAAGTTGAAAGCTGTGGTACATCAGAGGAAGATGGGCGGTGAGCTTAATTAACACACAGACAGTATCTGCTAATGAATAATGAAGATATTGTAATATAAACACTAATTAGGCCAATTGGTAAATCAGTTCAGTGTTTGCTGTGAGGCATCACTGTGCTGCAGGCCTGCATAGATCATTTAAATAGTTCATATTTTTATATACTTATTCTGTATTGTTTTTCAGAAACCAAAGGTTTGTCTGCTACAGTAAAGTGTGTAATATTTCTTATTTTTAATAAAATATATCTAGAGTTTTTTTTTATATAGCACTTTCTATTTCTGTTAGTTGCTACATTCAGAATAATAAAGCCTGTGGTCAGATCCCTGCGCTCCCAGTGAAGACTCCACCCTCCACAGCGGCTACAGACAGTACTGTACCCACTTTAGGAAACCAAAACGCAATCTTTATTATAAAGGAGAATCTCCAGCAGCTAACGGCACAATCTTTACTGGACCCCTTAAACAGAAAATGACTTAACTGTACATCCATGAGTCACAGAATGAAGGTCCTGACATCATTTCACAGAATTAAAATTTACAAACACCTTCAGACAGCTGTTTATCTCGCTTTTGGACACAATATGGCTTTTATATCAATTTTCAATCAAAATATCAATTTTTCCATTCTCAAATTAAATATTATTATTATTTATACATATTTAAAACCATATTTTTAAACCAGTCACACCGCAAAAATATACTTTGTGTTTTTAATATTTTAATATTGCAATCTACAGTTTAAAGATAATCTTACCCAAACAAGGGCAGTGGGTGGATTTAAATCAACATATTTTAATCACATTTAAAACAAACAGCGAATAACAGCCAGTTTTCATTTGTATGTCATTATTACGTATTACCTTCTGCACTGAAACTCATACAATCGTAGCTATGCCACTGTTTCCAGAGTCTGAATGAATGAGTTATTGTTCCACCACTCCAACAATGACTGATACATTTACATAAACACTAGAAGAGCTGAACTAATCATGTTAATAGATTAAGCTACAAGTGCAAACATTTACCACCCGTGTTCTGTTTACCGGCTACAGTTCATTTAGCATAAACTCGGACCCTTCTACCATAATTCAAGTTTCAGTCTACACTATAAGTGATTTATTCACCGTGTATTTGATTAAATCATGAAATTAATAAAATGATGCTTATGTGAGATGCATATTACAGACAGAAACAGTGACAACATAATCAAAGCCCCAAACAGAGAGCCTGGCTGAGTATGTTTACAGTAACATGGTCATTTTTCCAACCTGATGAATTAAAATATATAGCAATCATAGTGGACATAGTACAAAAACGCATATCTTAATTTTCTTAAAATAATTGTTGATATACAATACAATAAAAATAACAAAAAATAATAGACAACAAAATATTTAAATATATTAAATAAATATTTAAATTTAAATGTAATTGTGGTGTTTTTATGGCATAATGCTTTCCACATATTGACGCTGTCCAGTAAAAAACAAGTATATTCATTTATGTCAATTTTTAGTTTATTTCATAATTCTAACACACAAAAACTGTCTCAAATCGTATCAAAGTTTCTCGATGAATGGATCAATAGAAATTCTCCAGAATTACCTGAAATAAACTCTTTTTATATTCTTATTTGAAAATAAATCATACCTTCATAATTGAAGACCAAAGTAATGTACAGACATATCAAACTGCAAAACGTACATGATTCTGATATTAACTTTATTCTAATATTTAGCTTGGAAAAGAAGTGTGGGTATAACATTATTCACTGTGGGGAAGCACTTGGGAAGAACTTCATTGACAAGCAACACATTGTGACAAATCACTACAGCAACTGTTTTTAATTCAAATTTTTATATTTATTTTTATGTTTTGCTGAGAAAAACACCGTTACAGTGTTTGTTTCTGAAGTGTTTTTAAGTGTTTAGTCTCTACAAGTAAAAACGCACACGTGACCAGTATAACAGCACCAGCGTCCTGTTCTCACAGAGTGCCTCACAGTGGCCTGGAGACTCCCTGCACTTCACCAGCTGTCATAAAAGTCCAGCTCTCCGTCAGTCACCTCCAGTCCAGTCCATAATGATCCACAGCTCGCCCCCGCCCATGACTCAGTGATCGATTAAAATAACACCCCGGCTTTGTTTGGGCCTGTCCTCGATCGGCTATGAATGTCAACACACAGGAGTCCTCTGTTTCAAGGAGAATGACATTGCAAAAGCAAAACTTTTACAGTTTGTATCCATTCTAGAACTTTAGGACTGTGCCTTTTGACCTTGATCCTGCCTGGGGAGCGAGAATCACTGTTAAACAACTCATAAAAGCTGTGCTGTGCTGTGCATACATACATGATCAAATAGTGTGATATTTCTACAGAGTGTGAAAGTGTTTCGCTATACAAGCTGCGGTGCAGTCTGAAGGCAGCTGGCTATATGATCATTGCCTTTAAATCTCTCATTCAGCCTCATTTTAACCTATAGGGAAGCTTAAGAGGAAGCACAGGGGTCAGCATACCTAAACACGTTTTACAAATAAAAAGGTATTAACCACTTATCTCAGGATAAATCTCAAAACAGCGGAAGTTATTTCTCTTTCCATTACACTTCTGCAGCAATGTACTCACCCAATTATTACAGATACATTTAAATATTCATGAATTACTTTAATTTATACACCTTCCCTCACTTCATACTCAGAGTATGCTCCGTTTTATTTATTTATTAAATTTATTTCTAATTAGATGCTTTGTAGAAATGCATGAGTAATGGAACCATAATATAATAAATAGTTTGTATTATCAAAACACAATTTCACACAATAGTACATACACACACACACACAGTCAGCTAATCTATTTTTACATTTTAGTTGCATAAAAAAATCTGAACATGCATCATAAATCTCTTTTTTATTTGCAAATAAAAGTGTGAAATTTACCCAAACCCACTGGTTCAGATGTAATACTATAATAAGCATAATGACAATAAAAAACAAAACAAGTAAATCAATAATCAATAATAAAATAAATGTTAAGAGAGAAAACATTAATAAATTCAAAGAAAAAATGAAGGAAACAAAATAAAAGGAGCTGACGCTGCCTCTAGCCGGTCTGAGCAGAGTTCATCTCTCCCGTTAGAAGAGCCTCTCCCCCGGCTCGGTAATCGTGGGCACTTCATGGAGAACACCATCATAATTTCACAAATTACTACGTGATAAATCTCTGAGCAACACATCGATCTACACTTATTCCAGCTTTTCTTTGTATTGAGTTCATCGGACAGTGTTTATATTGTATATATGAACAAAAATAACCAGTTTACTCTTTGATTGAAATCTTCAAAGCATTTTATAAAGTAGGCCTAAGGCAGGGTTGGCAAACATGCACTGTGTGGATCATTACCAGCTCCAAAACCAGCCCACTAAATAACCACAGCATTCCTGCTCTCAACAATGACTTCAATGAATAGAGTGTGCTCTTACATTTTTGCTCTGACATGCCAAAAGTCATGGGATAGCAATATGTACAGTAACAGACAAAAGTTTGGACATATCTTCTCATTCAATGTGGGTTTATTTATGATTTTTTCATAATTTATTATTTATTTTATATAATAATATAATTTATTATTGAAAAGACCACTTTTCAGTTTCTGAATCAGTTTCTCTGATTTTGCTATTTATAGGTTTATGTTTAAGTAAAATGAACATTGTTGTTTTATTCTATAAACTACAGACAACATTTCTCCCTAATTCCAAATAAAAATATTGTAATTTAGAGCATTTATTTATAGAAAATGAGAAATGGCTGAAATAACAAAAAAGATGCAGAGCTTTCAGACGTCAAATAATGCAAAGAAAACAAGTTCATATAAATAAAGTTTTAAGAGTTCAGAAATCAATATTTCTTGGAATAATCCTGGTTTTAATCACAGTTTTCATGCATCTTGGCATCATGTTCTCCTCCACCAGTCTTACACACTGCTTTTGGATAACTTTATGCTGCTTTACTCCTGGTGTAAAAATTCAAGCAGTTCAGTTTGGTGGTTTGATGGTTTGTGATCATCCATCTTCCTCTTGATTATATTCCAGAGGTTTTTTTTTATTTGGTAAAATCAAAGAAAAACTTGTAATTTTTACGTGGTCTCTTATTATTTTCCAGAGCTGTATATTAAATATATACAGAAACACATGTGGAAATATTGAACAATCCAGAATATGTTTTATACTTTAGATTCTTCTAAGTATCACATGTGTCTTTGAGGACAGATCTGCACACTCTCTGTATCTTCATGAGGGAGAGTCAGCTGTAATAGTTCTCTTAGTTTCTCAGCGTCTTGAAGGAAGGAGTTTCTGGAGGTGCTGAACAATAGTTGCTGCTTTTTCTTCACGCTGTGAAGCTCCAGCTCCTCCCAATTAAATCACCTCAAATCACCATCTCAGTTCATCAGCTTTAGATCAGGGGATTAATTTGGTGGAAAAACACATTTTTTACTGTTTACTACGTAATTCAATATGTTACCCTTAACTGTTTTTATGTCTTTAATATTAATCTACAATGTAGAAAATAAATTAAATAAAGAAATAAAGACATTGAATGAGAAGGTGTGTCCAAACTTTTGACTGGTACTTTATATTGATCAAATGTTACCTCAGCAGGCTGCTTGGGAACCTCCATGCTTGTTTGAGTTTTGAGGTGTTACGTGGGGAACCTGTGAAATAGAGAATGATGCATGACTTTTAAATATGATATTGAATTCTGAATTAGCTATCTATCTTTTTTTTTTAAGAAGTAAGCTTTGGGTTTCAGTTAAAAATGTCCAGCCTACTTGTACTAAAAATAATCAGTGAGCCTTATAATCTGGTGCACTTTATGTATGAATTCTACCAGTCAGGGTGTAAGGGGTAGTAAAATCACTCCACTAAAATGCAGATTAATAGTTTAGTGCTTTAGTTTATTTCTTTAGCACGAGACTCGATACTGGAGCAGTATTAACATTAGCCGCTAACCATGCTAAACGCTAGCTCTTTTACCATTCAGAGGCGAGCATATCGGACTGTAGCCTGCTGCTGACCTCAGCTAGCACTGCTGGAGTAGCAATAGCATTACCTGCTAACCGCGCTAAGCAATAAGTAGCTCTTTCGGCATTCAGATGTGAGTATATTGGACTGTAGTCTGCGTGTTTACAGTGTTAAAATAAGCTACGTGGGAAGAAACTTTGGCTAATATCACCCTAGCTTACCGGAACACTCAGGATTCCTCAGTGTAGCGCTGTCTGACTAGAAATCTAATCTTACTGTAGATAAATGGAAGCGCTTTACTAACCCAAATAAACATTTTTAGCAGATCATCCAGCATCCAGTGCTCAAATGACTTTATAAATAATGCGCCTTATAATTCGGTGCACCTTCTGTATGAAAATAAACCAGAAAATGGAAGTTTATTGATGGTGCACTTTATAATCTGGTGCTTCTTACAGTGCAAAAAATATGGTACTTGCTTATGTGCTTTGTGTGTAACTGGAAGCTCCCACCTGCAACAGTGCCAAGGACCCACCATACATATCCAATAAGGCATCCTATCACTGCTACTGTTAAAGTCAAAGAAATATATAGAACTCTTTTTGATATGGTTTAAGTCTAGAAGGCATACATTCTTCCTGTGGGCCACATTCATTTCTGAAGACGTGCACAACAGTCACAGGATGAATAAAGCAGCGTTAATGTGTACACTAACACGTAGTTAACAGCAAGTATATATTCCAGCTTAATTCCCCCATTTTAAAGATGTAGTGATCGTTTCACTGATTTTGCTGCTTGAATGAGCTCTATACTAAAATACCCAGCTGTCACACAACCAACCTTTAATGTTAAAATGTGGTTAAAGTAATGTCTGCTGTTGTTTCATTGGTGAAAAAATGTTAAATCAACATTTAATGATAAATGTTTGTGCAAACATTGACATTTTAACATTGAATTAACATAATGTCCTCAACCTTCTGCCTTTTGAATTAACATTTTAGATTTCATGATCATATCATTTCTAAACATGGTTAGATGGAGGAATGAACAAGTGATTTTACTTCTATTTGCTTTTAAATTGAACACCAATTATTCACCATATCTGGGGGAATGTTCATGTTCCATTAGTGTTGCTGTTTAAGTGTTTTTAAGATCAGATGTTCAGTAATCAGGGGTGGGTTTCCCGAAAGCTTCGTAACGCTAAGAACTTCGTTAACTCGTACTAAAGATTGATCGTTAATTAAAGAGTGTTTCCCAAACCCGTGCGTAACTAAAGTACTGCGTAAACTCACTCGCAGATTAACGAGTGCCCTGACCCAGTCGTTATTCTTAAAGAGCTTCTTTAGGGGATCTCTACTTGCAGTTCAGCACCTTAAACATCAGGGACCGCCACTTTTGAGGAAGAAAAATAATCATTTCTGTGGTTGAAGCAATTATATTATATTACTATTAATTATAATCAATTATATTATTATATCATTATTAATATTATTATATTATATTTTATTATATTACTATTAATTTTAAACAATTATATTATTATATAATTATTAATAGTATTATATATATTATATATATATATAATAATATATATTATATTATATAATTATATTATATTATTCCCCGTGTCTGCGGGTGCTCCGGTTTCCTCCCACAGTCCAAACACGGCACGTTCAGGCTAATTGGATGTCGGATAAAAATTGCCCCTTAGGTGTGAGTGTGTGAGTGGATGTCTGTGTCTGTCTGCCCTGCGACGGATTGGCGACCTGTCCAGGGTGTATCTTGCCTTCAGCCCGATGCCGGCTGGTATAGAGTCCAGCCACCCCCCGCGACCCTTAACGGATAAAGCGGTTGACGAGTGAGTAAATGAGTGAATGAGTTATATTATATTATATTATAATGCCAACTTTGTGGCTTGTCGTCTAACTGGGCATATTGGAATTGACCAATCAAACTCACTTATTAATTATTAAAATCCAGATGGTGAGTTGATGATGAGTTCTTGTCATTAATGCTGCAAGAAATGCAATCAGTCAATTCCTGCAGAATTCCTGTAGAATATACAGTCTAAGCAAAGCTGCAAAGTCACCAAGTGTGTACTTTGTTAACCGCAGAATTTTCTAGTTTTAGCTACTTGTAGTAATACAAGCTTTTCATTTGTAGATTTCTTTCTACATCTCAGAGATTCAGAGAAAATTCATCATGGCATACAGTTTTTTCCTCTTCCATACAGTTTTTGGCATCCTGAATGTGAGCAATAGTTCATTGCCATATCAACTTTGATTCACTTTTCAAATTCAACTTTGATTCAACGCTGAAATAGTGATTCTACTGAACTCACTGTTCATAAGGTTTATGAATGTAAACAATCTTTAAATGTGCACAAATTTTGCTTAGAGCGTTTTTAGAACTTTATATACTGTGCGGAGATAATAATAATAATAATAATAATAATAATAATAATAATAATAATAATAATAAATACTTAAGTAGTTTTTACACATAAGTAAAGAAGTAAAATAAAGTGTTTTTAGTTTTTTATAAAAAGTTATTGTAACTTGTGATCACTGTGATATAGCTATATTTTCCTCTAGTCCACAATTATAATAAAGTTAATATTAAAATAGTTTAACCTCCTGTATTCTATGGGAATTCAGGGAAACAAAACATTATTAATAAACATGTTTGTTCAGCATGTTTACACTGTAAATGCACAAAATATGCAGGTATGCAGATGTCAATACATTTTTAATGACCACAGATTCACATTTGGCAACACCAGTAAACTGTACACAGTTCATTTATCAGGGACTGGCGTGGTGTGTAGTACAGTCACATGACAGGCAGAGATTAGAGATGAACTAGCTGCTGATGTTATTAGTGAGAGTCTGGGTGAAGCGGCTGTGCTGTGGTGTGTATTTTATTCATCATAGATAAATAGTTAGAAACTCAGAGTGTTTTTTTACAACAGAAGACCCTGAAGCTGTAACTCTGACTGAGAGACGTACACAGCACCGGGCTTCTCCTGCACAGGAGGAGAAAATGATGAAGACGGAGGCAGAGCTGCATTTGGTTTTAGATGTGAGCTGCAAAAGGTTGGGAACTCCTGAAGTAGAACATATTTAGGAGACACAGCGAGAGAGAGAGAGCATGTGTGTGTGTGTGTGAGAGAGAGAGAGAGTGTGTGTGTGTGTGTGTGAGAGAGAGAGAGAGTGTGTGTCTGTGCGTGTGTGAGAGAGAGTACATGTGAGAGAGAGTAAAAGAGTGTGTGTGTGTGTGTGAACAAGAAAAAGAGAGTGTGTGTGTGTGTGTGTGTGAGAGAGTGTGTGTGTGAGAGAGTTAGAGCGTGTTTGTGTGAGTATGTGTGTAAAAAAGAAAGAGTGCATGTGTGTGAGAGAGAGTGTGTGTGAGAGAGAGAGAGAGAGTGTGTATGTGTGTGAAAAAAGAGAGTGTGTGTGAGTTTATGTGTCTGTGAGAGAGTGTATGTGTGTGTGTGTAAGAAAGAGATAGAGTGTGTGTCTGTGTGTGTGTGTGTGTGTGTGAGAGTGGCTGTGTGTGTGTGTGAGAGTGTCTGTGTGTGTGTGTGAGAGAGAGAGAGAGTGTGTGTGTGTGTGTGTGAGAGAGAGAGAGAGTGTGTGTCTGTGCGTGTGTGAGAGAGAGTACATGTGAGAGAGAGTAAAAGAGTGTGTGTGTGTGTGTGAACAAGAAAAAGAGAGTGTGTGTGTGTGTGTGTGTGAGAGAGTGTGTGTGTGAGAGAGTTAGAGCGTGTTTGTGTGAGTATGTGTGTAAAAAAGAAAGAGTGCATGTGTGTGAGAGAGAGTGTGTGTGAGAGAGAGAGAGAGAGTGTGTATGTGTGTGAAAAAAGAGAGTGTGTGTGAGTTTATGTGTCTGTGAGAGAGTGTATGTGTGTGTGTGTAAGAAAGAGATAGAGTGTGTGTCTGTGTGTGTGTGTGTGTGTGTGTGTGAGAGTGGCTGTGTGTGTGTGTGAGAGTGTCTGTGTGTGTGTGTGTGTGTTGGAGGGTCAGGGGCATACTCTGTTATGGTTATACTACGTTTATACATGTATTTTAGTATCTATAATTAAAACAAACTGTATCTAAAATTTAGGCAAATGAGCAAAACCATATTAACCACATTAACTCTGAGACAAGTTTTCCTCTTCAGTCTGACGCACACGTGGAGGAACGCTGGGGAGTGTTGGCTCAGCTTTCTCCCAAATTGGCTGCTTTAGAAAACAATTATCTTTCATGTTTTTAAATGTTGGTTATTAAAGTTAAAAACTTAAAAACTTACATTTATTTAAAAAATATGTTCAAATAATCATATTGTAATGTTTATTATTGCTATTACAGTAGCAATACGTTTCAACAACAACAACAATAATAATAATAATAATAATAATAATAATAATAATAACTAAGAAACTGCATTTTCAGAAGACTACACAGTTCTACACGGTTATGGTTGCTGTGTGTGATTTCTTGTTAAGGGCTTTTTTCTAAAGTGTTCATATGTGGTATTGCAGGAAGTGTCTCAGTGCTGTGTGGTTGCCGTGGTGTTGTGAGGGGGTTGCTATGGTATCACAGGTGGTGTGTAGAATGTTGCTAGGTAACAGAACGCAGAACACAGTGGACTGTATTACAGTTACTTCAGTACTGTTTGTGTAAAATGAAATGGAATGGAATATTACTGTACTGCAGGGACGTCCAAAGTTCAGCCCCGGGGCCAAATGCCGCCCACTGACAGATAATAATCTGCCCCTCGGCATCAGTTTAAAGATGCATTATTAGTGACCCTCGATTCCGTTTCGGCATTTCCTTCACTTTCCAGTGGGACCAGTACATTGCACCACTCTGTTATAGAAGATAAAATAAACTTTACAGAACAGTAAAACAGACTTTACAGAACCGTATTTCAAAAAGAGAAGGAAGTCTAATATTCCAAAGCATCTATCACAAACTAAACCAAATATACTGTAAACAGTGCTATGTAAAACTATATATAACTTAAGTATATAATATAGCAGAAAAACACAGTGATATTGAAGTTTGAAATGAAATTTACAGAATTTACAGAAAGTCTGCAATAATTATTTAAACTAAATTAGGCAGGTGCATACATTTAAATAAATATCTTTAATTATTAAAAACAAAACAAAAAAAAAAAACAAGAGTGACAACCAATCAAGAAAATTACTCATACCTTTGTATGGCCACATGTCAGAGGTTATATTCAGGAGATTCTACACTACTCAAATATATCTTAAAGAGTCAATATGATTATGTTGCTCTGTAAAAATAAAATATACAAGCCCAGATTAAAATGATTAAACATGAGATGCAAATATTAACAGAATTTAGATATTTAAGCATACTACACTCGAGGTTCGTGCTATAACTAGTAATATTGGCACTATTGTAATATTGGTACAATAATACTATTGTGATTATACCTCAGTTCCATTATTTTGAGTTTAAGAGGATGAGAAAATATGATCTGTTTGGATATAAAAACTCTGTGAGTTAGTTTCATTGCTGCTCTGTTTGTAGCTGTGCTGTTTGGTTTGTAAGCGCTGCATTGTCGCTAGGTTACCTGTATGTGGTGGAGTAATACATATGGAGAGCTTTGGTTACAGTGCAATTACCGGCTGATAACGGCACTCACAGAACACCTCTCAGCCAATCACATTACAGGGTCAGAAATAACTGGGGTATAATTTACCATATTTTTATCAGAAGTTTACTTAGTGAAGTCCAAAAATAGTAAAAAAAATATACATTTTTTAACTAATAAAATCTTTTATCATAAAGCCTAAAATGGTGATTCTAACAGTTTTCCCAGCTGAGCCCTCAGATATTGACCACCAGAATTCAGCTATTGTTTTAATGCTAGCTAACAGCAATAGTCAGCAGCAGATTTGGAGTGTGTTAGCCTCGATGCTAACTGTGTTCTGAGATGAATAAATGTCTGATATCAGAATGATGTTACTGTGCGATTGATATGATATGTGTTTTGTCTCCATGTTGCTCTGGTCTTTTGCTTCAGTTTTAACTGAACTGATTTTAAGATTTAAATTTTTGTTGTTGAGTTTCATCGGTTTGGTGATGAATAGCAAAATAAAAAAATGATACATGATAATTATTAATTACCTCAGGCTCATTTTAACTGGGCACAGACAGAGAACAGTCAGACAGACAGGCTGTTCTGTAGTGACCCTTAGTATGGTCACTCTTTGGGCTCCAGTATTCGTGAGTGTGTGTGTGTGTGTGTGAGAGCATGGAGCAGTCGGCCCGCTGGCCGGATAAGCGGCACGTCCGCGGGGGGGATCTTTCGGCTGACCGTGGTTATCTGTCAAATTTTAGCAGCCGCTTCCAGAGCTCACAAAGGTCCTCCACGGTGGGAGTAAGCCAGGGCTGTGCAATGTTTAATTTTATCATTCATTACCCGTGCCCCAGTAGCCCCATATAAATGATGTAATTGGTTTTAAATAGCTTTACAAATTGACTCTATCACACACAAAAGTACTGAAATGTCAAAGGAAGGACTGTAACTCTGGAGTGATGATTCCTCTGCTTTAATGAGCCAGGTTAGACAGTGTTCTGAATAGAGAAAAGGCCTGCTGAATTGTTATTTCTTCCAGTCCGTTACTTACATTCGTCTCTTTCTGATTTCTGTCCCTTGTTCTGATGAAGAATGACACTTCTTGGCACAGGCAACGCTGTTGCATAATGTAGCTGAATTTATTTGTCTGACAAATGAAGCTCTTATACTCTCTGTAATGCAAGTGATTTTCTGTGTAGCACAACAAATTATGAACATTCACAGTTATTTTTCATCCTGGCTCTTCGGCTGCAGCTTCATCAGCACAGCAGGCTGGGTCTATACTGTACGTGAAGCTCTGATTCTTTCTCAGTTTATTATTTGTAAGCAGTTTTATAATATAAGATATTTCTGGATACTGAGCTTACATGTTATTTTCCATCAGACTGAATTAACAGATTACCCAGACTAATCATTTATTATCCAGTAACCCTAATGCAGTGTATAACAGGGGTTCTCAAGCCTAGGACGCACATTTTCTCATGGTTATAACCCTTAGAACACTAACGTTAAAATTAATGTTGGGTATACACTGTATGACACGTTTTGGAACCCTCTTTTAATTTTTAAAACATACATCACATAAAATAAAAAAGGTAGCATGGACGACCCTATAAAAAAAAAATCTTTACACATAATGTCCTAACAAAAACAATAATGCTGCTGTTGGGAACTTGGTCTTTGGTCCACGCATTCCTGGAACATGTGATCGACTGATTTAAACACATAAACACACTAACATCAGGTAAATTACACCCATATAATATCTTACTCATTAACATCTATGAGCCCTTAAGCTCCCCAAAGTCCCAGGCAACTCAGACAGCAGCAACACAATGAAAATCACATGAAAACATTGTGTGTTCTAGGGCTAAGTTGTGACCCACTTATAAAGAAAACAAACCAAACAAATTTCGTTTTTCAAAAATAGCCTTAAAAAACAATTAAACATACATATGTATGCAAAATGAATTTAAGAGCAATTTGTTTGAGAAGGAACATGACAACTACTTTTAATAAATATAAAATAAAAGACAAATACAAAATCAGATGAGCATTAATTCTTTTTATGTTTTTAAATGTATTTATTTTTTACAAGCTGTCTGCGACTCACCCAGAATGTGTCCGTATTTGTTGTTATGTTTTTGTGAACCACATCAAAAAACAGATCACATCTGATTCTGAAACTGACAATCTATTAGCTGTCATTACCATTGCCTCACTGAGACATCATACAGGCCGAGGTAGTTATCTAGCAATGTGTAATGTGTTTCTTGTTCAGTTTTACTCTGAATCAAATACATATCGTCGCTGTCCAATGAAAAACACATCTCCATTTTTGTCGATTTTTAGTTTTCTACATAATCTGAACAGACAAACTGTCCTTTACACTTTGCCAAAATTTATTGATGAACGGACCAATAGAAACTCTTCAAAATGACCTGAAATAAACTCTTTTTACATTGACTTCTATTGAAAGTTTACAAGTTTTTTTCTCTCTCCTGTAAAGTTGCTGTTTTGGAGATAAGTGTTTTTCATTGGACAGCGACGATATTAATAGTGTCATTTAAGAACAAACTGCTTAAACAGCTGATTTATTCCATATTATTACTACTACTATTATCATTATCCTCACTGTTCTGTATTAGTCTAAATTATAATGTCATATAAGTTCAAATGCTCCAGTTAGGAAATGTTATCTGGCTGGTTGGTGCATCACAGTAAAGCAACACTTATCCACCTACCATATTTTTGCACTATAAGGTGCACTTAAAATTCTTACATTTTCCTGAAAATCAACAGTGTGCCTTATAATCCGGTGCTCCTTATGTATGAATTTTACCAGTCAGGTATTAAGGAGCGGTAATGCCACTCCACTGAAGTAAGGCTTTATATAGGAATTTCAGTTCTCCAGCAACATTAGCATTAGCCGTTAAGTGCCCTAAGTGCTAGCTCATTCTCCGTTCAGAGGTGAGTATTATCAGCCAGTAGCATTCTGCTAACCCTGGCTAGCACTGCTGGAGCAGCATTAGCATCAGCCGCTAAACAATGGTCCAGCCTTACTGGAAATCTCAGTATACTGTAAATAAACAGAAGAGCTTTACTCACCCAAATAAACAGTTTTCAGGAGAGAAATCTGTTTAGATTAACATCCTGCACTCATTTGACCCAGTGGAGAGACCTGTTGAATTAGAAGGAAAACATGGTGACAACCCTGTTCCTTACTAGTGTCACATAATGCACCATATAATTAAGTGCACTTTATACTGGTCTATTTGAAAATGGACCAGAAAATATGTTAATTGATAGTGTGCCTTATAGTATGGTGCACCTTACTGTGAGAAAAATGTAGATATTCTACCAGTTGAAAGGTGCCTCTGTAACGCCACTGTCACTTCACTTCTCTGTGGTTTTAATATTCTGGCTGATCCTGACTGATTCCTCCTGTTATAAGTGTTGGTATTTAACTGAGAGGACGGTAAAGGAAGCTGGAATCAGGTGTAAAGCTGCAGTGTTTAATCTGAATACTAAAACCTGCGTGTCCTCCACTGACTCTCGGCTCGGTTGTTTGTTTGTTTGTGTATTTCAGGATGTGCCTTTCTAACTTACTGTGCCAGGGAGTCTGCACTGAAGGCTCAGAGTGCTCTTCATGAACAGAAGACTCTGCCTGGGGTAGGTTCTCCTTCTTTCACCTTTCTGCCTTATTTATTCGGCTTAACTCTTCTCTCCCTCTTTAGTTCTCTCAGTGTTTCTGTCTGATTCTTCTCTCTCTCTCTCTCTCTCTCTCTCTCTCTCTCTCTCACACACACACACACACACACACACACACTCTCTCTCTCTCTCATACTCTTATGCACTTTTTGGCTCCTAACTAAACTGATAATCTGTCCAGTGATCTCCACTGCAGGCCTGTGTGGTTGGAGATGTATGGACGTGTGGTGTGGATGTTCAGTCACTGTGTGGTGTTATCTTGTTATTCTCTTTACTGATGCTCTATTAGGACTCTCAGGCTTGGGCACTGGCAGTTTTGCTGCATCAATATAAACATTTACACCATTTCAGAACATACTGGGTGGAATTCTACAATTTCTTTTTTGTATTATTGAATGTATTATTAAAGTTATACATTTCACTGAATTGAACAATGTAGAGGGGAGTAGAGTGAGGTAATGCAGAGTAAAGTGAAGTAGGGCAGGGTAAGGAAGAGTGAGGAAGAGTGGTTTAGGGGTGGAGTGGGGTAAAGTGGGGTGAGGTAAAGTTAGTTAGAGGGATGTAGAGTGAGATAAAATAGGGTACAATAAGGTAGAGTGGGGTAGGGTAAAGTGAGTTAGAGGGATGTAAAGTGAGGGAGAGAGAGGTAGAGTGGGGTAGAGTAAAGTGAGTTAGAGGGATGTAAAGTGAGGGAGAGAGAGGCAGAATGGGGTAGAGTAAGGCTGCGTATGGTAGGGTAGAGTGAGGAACAGTGGGTTGGGGTGGAGTGAGGTAAAGTGGAGTACAGTAGGGTGAGCTAGAGGGATGTAGAGTGAGGTAGAGAGGTAGAATGGGGTAGAGTAAGGTATAATGGGGTAGGGTAGAGCGAGGAAGAGTGGGTTGGGGTGGAGTGAGGTAAAGTGAGTCAGAGGGTGAAGAGTGAAGTAGAGAAGAGTTAGGTAGAGAGGGGTAGAGTGTGGTTAAAGTAAAGTAATGTGGGGTAGAGTAGAGTGAGGTAGAGGGGGTAGGATAGCAGGGTAGAATAGGGTAGAGTGAGGTAAAGAGAGGTAGAATGTGGTAGAGTAAGGTATAGTAGGGTAGAGCGAGGTACAGTGGGTTGGGGTGGAGTGAGGTAGAGTGAGTTAGAGAGTGAAGAGAGAGGTAGAGTGTTGTTAAAGTGACGTAATGTGGGGTAGGGTAGAGGGGTTAGGATAGCAGGGTAGAATAGGGTAGAGTGAGGTAGAGAGAGGTAGATTGATTTCTGCTTTGTTTTTAAATAATCTGTTCTATCTTGAATGATGCAGCAGATCAGACTCGTCTGATTGGCTGATCCGTTTCCGTATCTCAAAATACAAAATGAACCCTAGCTGACTTGCTTATTTGTGATTGGGCACAATGTGCAGTGTGAAATCTTAGCATTTTGTTTTCAGCTTTTGTGCTCTTTGTTAAACAGTGTTGAACTGTGTTGAACTGTGTTGGTCAGTGGTGAGTAGATCAGTTTGACACGTAAAATGTTCTGGTACAAGCGTTGTTATGAAAAGATTTGGCAACACTTGACCAGTATCAGATAATACTAATAGTTTCTGTAGCGTTATTATGGACTGGCCTCATGCTTGTGTGTTTAAGAATGGAATCGCTGGTGTGGAACAGTATGAGGGTAAAGAAAGGGTCTGCGGTGGGTTGCTGTGTTGTCATTGTGCTCTGTAATTGTGCTTTTACTGAGCTAAAGCAGCTTGTCATCTCCAGCGACTGTCTGCTGTGTCTCTGGCTGGATTCTGACACAGCAGCCTTTCTTCTGTTGCCGTGGCAATAGAGAGGCATGACTGGGATGACAGTGAATGTCTTCTATGTGTAGAGACACACACAAGCGCACACGCCTACACACGCGCGCTTCCTGTCCGATGAAGCTTTCAGCAGCCTGCGTATCACAGACCGATGAAACGGATCATCGGGATTGGCTGAGAGCCAGAGGGAGAATAAACTACCCAGACTGACCCCGGCAGCGACGGAGCTGCAGGCCAGACTCGGCTCCACCCTGCTCCGGCCGAGGACACTCAGCTCTCTGGCTCTAGAGAAACAACGTCTGATAGACGTCCAGCACTGAGGTGACAACAGATACAGAGCAGCACAGAGAATCACAACGTATCTCTGTGCTAATCTGCTGTTTCCTGTTCAGAACACACTGTAACACCAAAGAGAGCTGATGGTGATGGCCCACACAGCATTGTGCAAACAGGAGAACAGAGTGCATTACAAAACACCAATCGACATCATTCACAGAATATAACTGCTCTGTTGTCAATCAATCAATCAATCAATCAATCAATCAATCAATTGACCTTTATCTCCACCCGGTAAACATTGAATGTAACCCTCGTTTACAATGCAGCCGAGCATTTACAAAACTAAAGAGACTAAAAAATAAGTTTAAATTATAAAAGAGATCAATAATTAGATATAAATATAAAAAATTTAACAAAATTAAGGAAATAAAGGACTGAAATAACACCACAATTATCCCAAATTAGTAAGTAAATATTGGAAGCAAAATAAATATTAATAATAAATTAAGAAAGTATATAAAATAAAAGCATAAAATATAAAATATAAAAGACCAAAAGTAAAACCAGTAATAAAACAAATAAAAGGATAAAATAAATAAAAAAAATGGCTGAAAGGTAAAACTTAAAGTTAGATAAATAAAAAGACAAAATAATTACAACACACACAGCTGTGTTTAGTAGCTGCTTGGTCAGTCTTGAACGGTTCGGCTCTTAGAACCGGCTGCTGATTACTATCTGGTCACATACATACACATACACGGTATAGTGTGCACACAAACAGGAGATATTTACAAAATAAATGTACAACATTTCACATATTTTTGTCAAATGTTGTACATTTATTTTGTAAATCTCCTCTACCTCCTGTTTGTGTGCTCACTATACTGTGTATGTACGGGACTACTGTGTATGTATTAACTTAACATGAAAGATGGATTTCTGTAGCAATCCATGTTCTATGTTGAGTTAATGCATAAAACCTTATTATACCACAGTTAGTCCTGACCCTGCAATGTGATTGGCTGAGAGAAGTTTAATGAGTGCCATTTTCAGCCTGTAATGCACTTTAACCGAAGCTCTCCACACAGCTCTCCGCCACATACAGGTAAACTCGCAATGATGCGTGTTTACCAGGAAAATAGGATACGCTTACAGCGCTTACAAACCAAATACAAACCAAAAGCTTAGATTTCCACAATTTTGACTGAAATGGCCGATAATAGAGTCTATCACGCTAACCTAGCAACAATGCAGAGCTTATAAGCAGCACAGCTACAAACAGAGGAGCTTTGGAACTGTTTTAACATGCAGAGTTTTTATAACCAAACAGATCCTATTGTTTTCTGTCTTCTTTATCTGCACCCCCCCCTCCAAAAAAAGGACCAATCATTAGCAACCACTTTTCTGTTTCCTTTCTTCATTTTTTTCTTCACATTTTCTTTCTTTTTTCTTTCCTTTTCTCCTTCTTTTCTTCTTTTTTTCTGTTAATTTCTTTTCATTTATTTCTTTTCTGAAGCTCCTCAGAACTCAGGCTTATTAACAGGCTTGTTAAGTTGAGCTGCACAGATATGAAAGCCAATTAATGCTTTCTCAGACAGACAGACAGAAGACCTCTCTGCATCCCTCTCTCTCTCTCTTTCTCTCTTGTTTTCTATCCCCCACACCCCACTCCAGTCCTCGTCTCCTGCTCTCTGACTGCAGTTGTAGATTGTTTTGGTTGGTCTTTTGAGGAGACTTTCAGGCCCTTTCAATAATGAATCATAGAAAGAGCTGCGTTTAATTTCTGCGCAGATACAGAGAAAGCGCTGCATATTTTAGAGTTAGAAAGTCTGATGCTCCTGTTTCTAAACATGACTTTTTGTTATTGGTATGATGCTGCTGTTTTTTTTTATTTAAAAATAATAATTAAATAAAACATCCAGACATTGCCTATAATCCTGGACAGATTTTCTGTTGTTTACTGAAAGTTAAGTTATTTTTACTCTGAAAAAGATGTATAATTATGCAGATTGCATGTTAAATAAGCAATAACAATTATATATTCTGTAGTAACTCATAAAATGATCAGGATTAATCATTAGCTATTAAGGAAACGTGGTAATTATTAACACTGGCTGCTCTTGTCAGCAGAGCTTCAGTCAGTATTTTCTTATTTGATCTGAGTGATTTTGTACGTTACGGTAATCTGTTTGGGTTGTAGCCTCTGAACCGACCCTGCCCACCAACTTGCCAATACCCCAGGCCCATTTCCACACTGCAGGTAGCCAGGTATAGAACACAACAACATAAAAACAATGCAGTGTTGCAATGGAAATGGTCATTTTTCTTCTAAACAGGTAATCACTGAGCTTCAGTAAGGTTTGCTAAGCACAGCATTGTAGAGACAGGCCTTTTAAACCATTTCAACATTGAGTGCAGTGTTGGTCGATGTACAGCTGGATTTTTTAAGGCAGCTAGTATTTAAGAAAGCAAGCTTAAGTGATCTGAAGTAAGCTGATTAACATGTTACGTTGTGCTACAACATGATAATGCTAACTTGTATCAGTCACAACGGAAAAGCACAGCTCTTCAGTTTTCTACCTTGGCGGAAACTAGTGTTACAGAGATATACGACAGAAACCAAAAATCCCTCTCTATATATTAAGCAGTAAGTGTATTTTTTTAGAGCAGTGGGTTTGTTTGGGATAATAGGTTTAGCTTTGGCTAATGTAAAGCCCGCAGTGCTTCAAGCTAACAGAGTTATATAACATCCACATGAGTTTGATGTGCAAACAATAGAGGTGGGCGATATGGCCCTGAAATAATATCACGATATTTCATGGTATTTTTGCGATAACGATACTCAAAAATACAAAAAAAAAAATCAAGAATACACTCACTACTGCAACAAAATGACAATAAAATTGTATTACTGCATACGATATGATATTGCACACCCCTAACTGAGATATTAAAAAATAAAAGTTTTAAAAGTTTTATCAGAGTTGTAACAGAATGTCATGATACTAATAATGCACTCCAAATATCTCCATATATCCAGGATTAAAGTAAAACCTACTTTATATAGTTGATATATAATGGAAAACGAGAACAGTGTGAATTTTCTCTTTTGCTAAAAACAGCAAAAAAGTAGAACCCTGATGTGATAATTAGGGGTGGGGGATTCAGCACCATATTTCAGGGTAAAATATCATTTATGATATTCACAAATATTGGCGATATTATCGTGTACACCCTAGCAAACCATAAAACATTGCAAACAGCACTCACTCGTTTCACACACTCGTTCACTTTTAGTACTGATCGTTCATTTAAACACACACACACACAGACACACACTTTGTATATGTGCACTTTTCCCCTCACGCATGAGAGCACGGTGGACTCATATTAATTGACACATTCAGTAGGTGATCTTCATCCAGATTCTGAGCAGGTTCATCCTTCTTCTGCCTCGCTTCAGTGCACCGGTAACCGGGGCAACCAGGGATTCTGTCTGCAGAAGCTCCAGCCCAGGGTGAGCTCAGACCGCGAGTGTGTGTTAGTGTGAGTGTGTGTGTGTGTGTGTGTGTGTGTGTGTGTGTGTCAGTGGCCAGTGTTGAGTCAGACTGCTCTTTTAAAAATGAGTTGTGCTCCTGTGAGCTCCATTTGTCCTGCATTGCATTCTGGGTAAAAGGTCACGGCCCACAAAGAGCATGTGTGTGTTATTATAGAGAAAGACAGGGACGAAATGAAACCATCGATTATCATTATTTTCTTCATTTTCTTCCTTGCCCTTCGTGCTTTCTGTTCTGCTCACTCACACACACACCTGTCCACACAAACACACACACACACACACACACACACACACACACACACACACACACACACACACACACACACCTCTACGCATCTTTGTATAATATGAAGCTTAAGAAATATTATTATTATTATTAGAATATTTTTCTAGGGTTGCACCGAATATTTAGAAACATGACTTTTGATGATAAGACTGAATAATGTAAACCGAACAATAACTCATTTATTTTGAGTTATATTGCACCGTTTCCTGTAGTGTTAGGTTTTTGTTTATTAGAGCGCTGTTATATACAGTAACCTGCACGTGTGTCAGGGAGAGACTGTAAAGAGCAGGTTCAGATACATTTCTCTGCTCTATGTTCATTAATTTATTTAAATAAAACGTGATATGTTTCACTCATTACGCTCGGTATTAGTTAGTTTCTCTGTGTAAATTTCAGTTGCATGTGGCTTAGGTTTCACTACTGAAAAAAATGTATGTATGTATTACAATAGCTCTGCTACAATAGCTTTACAATTAAAATTGTGCTGGCAAGGTACCTTTGTTTATATTTATTACTAATATTGCACTGCTGAAGTAAAATTATGATTAGAATAGCACTGCTGACGTACATCATTTTAAAATTAAACTTTGAATATATATTTAAAAAATAAATTTCAGTGCATTTCCTAAATTTTTCCTCTGATATCAATGAATCACAACAGACAGAACAATACAAAAGCTGATTAAGCTCAATGACCTAGATAAAAAAAAAAAAAAAACTACTATATATATTTTTAAACAAGCTTATTTGATTTGACCTACTGCTGCAAACAGAGTGCTATTTTCACAGTGCTAATATATATATACTTTTTAGTCTTTGGTATATCAGATGTGTCTGAGTCATCTGAATGCAAACCTCCACATACCGCCGTTTCTATCTTTCTTTTTTTTCCCTTTTTAATGTATTTTCTACTAATTGTTAATTAAAGTCATTTAGAAATGATTAGAAACCTGTTTAAGGACCGGAGCAGAAATGTTCCTTTTCACTGGAGGACTGATTGTGGCAGCAGTGTGTGTGTGTGTGTGTGTGTCGGTGGCTTAAGTTCAGTGTGAGGCTCTCAGGCCCAGCGTTTGCTCAGATGTAGAGAAAGAGAGAGAAAACACAGCCGTGTTCAGCAGAGCTCAGAGAAATCCAGCAACCAGACTCATCAAACAGAACAGTTAATCACACATAAATCAACACACACACACACACACACACACACACTGTTTCTCTTCTTCTCACACAGTTTCTTTCACTCTTACGCTCTTATTTTTACTTTAGCACGTTTTTTGGTTAGTAGAATGTTTTCTATACATTACAGTTTTGTTTATTATGTTTGGAATGTCCGATCTGTCAAATTTTCTGGATGTTCTTGGATTGTTTTTATTTAATGTATTTTATGTACATTAATGTACATAGTAAAATCGCTTGTGTTTGTGTTTAAATTTTTAATTTTGGGAATTTTTCTTTTCTCAATTAACTTGTTTTTAATCATCACACATCCTTATTTTATTTTTAAATTTCTTACTTTTTTAATAAAAGCCCTTTTTTATCACTACTCCTCTAATGAACACATGGGTCAAAAATGACCCGCATTCATTCTACAATTTCTAACGATTCCATACTGTTATGGAGTAATTGCTTGGAATGTTTTGTGATAAACGTTCTAATAATGTTATGATGCAAACCAGTATTACGTTACAGCCTTTTAGAATGTTCCAGGAACATTATATCTGTAACATTATAGCTAACCCTCCTGAAACCTTTTTTGTTGTTACGTGCTATTATAACATTCTGTGTTATCTGGGGTAAATTTCCATAGCACAGCTATTAGTTGTTTTAATTGAACACTTTCGAGAATTGTTCAACCTGTGGAGTAAAAACGTGTTATTCTATATAGTGATGAATTAACTCTTTGATGCACAGCATGGTCGAAAGTCACCCAGCTGAGTTTTAATTTTCTATATCTTTGCAATACATTTATTTAATCATTCAGTATTCAAGCTATACCTCAGTTAATTTGTTTTTTTTTATCGTAATGCATCCTTATTTTATTTATTCCTTTTTTTCTTTCTAAATAAAATCCCTTTTCTTAATCACTACTCCTCTAATGCACACATGGGTCAAAAATGACCCGCATTCATTCTACAACTTTTAACAGTTTCATAAATTGCTTGGAATGTTACGATAAATATTCTAATAATGTTATGATGCAAACCATTATTACATCACAGGTTTTCAGAACGTTCCAGAAACATTATATCTGTAATGTTACAGGGCTAACCCTCCTGAAACCTTTTTAAAATGTTGTTATGCATTATTATAACGTTCAATCAATCAATCAATCAATCAATCAATCAATCAATCAATCAATCAATCAAGTAATCAACCTTTATTTTCACTCGGTAAATACATTGAGGGTAGCCCTCATCTTCCATAGCGTTAAAGGGACTTACATTTAAATTATAAAAACAAGCAAACAATGTAAGATTTAATTAAGATAAAAAAAAATAATAAGAAGAAATAAGAAATTAAAAATAAAATACTTAAAAATAAAAGGATATGCAAACAGGCTAAAATGTAGAGCAATAAAAGAAAGACATAAATACATAGAATAATACAATATAAACACTGTTAAATAATAATAATAAAAAATATACAAATAAATAAATAAATTAAAAAACAATAAAATAAAAAATAAAGGACTAAAATAAGCACAGTTATAAAAATGTAAATGATGGAATTAAAATAATAATAATAATAATAATAATAATAATAATAATAATAATAATAATAATAATAATAATAATAATAATAAAGTAATAATAATAAATAAATAAAAGGAACAAAAAAATAAAAATGTAAAAAATCAAAAGTAAAGGCAGTAACAAAACAAATAAATTAAAATAAATTAATTAAATAAAAGGGCTAAATGGTAAAACATAACGTTCTGTATTAGCTGCGACGCCCCATTCCCAGGCAGCATCAGCGGTGGAGAGTTAAGTTAGTTAGACTTTCTGCATGTAAATGAGTCTGTCTTAGGGGTCATACTGAGGACAAATGTAATTAACGCACGCACGCACGCACACGCACACACACACACACACACACACACACACACACACACACACACACACACACACACACACACACACACTAAAACAGTGTAACACCAGCCTCCTCACCAGAATCTTCATCAGCATGTTGAAAGGATTAACTGCACTCATCTTATCAGACCACACATTTAGGAGAGTGACCTTGCCTCTGTTTACATCCTGATTAAAGGAGAGAGAGAGAGAGAGAGAGAGAGAGAGAGAGAATAAGGATGATTCAGTGATGATAACACAGCACACGTCCCCCAAAAGAAAAGAGAAAATTTAGTAAACTCTTCACTGCAGTTTGTAATGACTTTTTAACATCACTGATTTTACATATAATAAAACTATAATCTGGGAGAGGCCATGTGTTCTAGCCCAGCAACAAGCAGTTATTAGACATAAATATATCAAATAAACCAATACTGACTTAATCTCACACCAGAGGGAGCGATAAACACTGTTTTCTATACATTTTAGAGTATAAAAGGGTAAAAAGACCTTTTGTTTATTTTTACTATACACTAAAACATTACATTAATGTAATTATGTAACAACATGTTTTGACTCCCTGGGAGTTATCCTAACAACCCTAACCCTAAAACTCAACTTCACACAGTCCCACAGGGTCCAACACCTCTTGACTTCACTCCCAGCATGCTCTGCAGCCTCCATTATTCTTTGTTTGGGGCTTTTAAGTGGTTATGTCGTTTGTGGTGGTTGTCTAAGTGCGTTTATATTTCATATGTGTTTATGTAGACACATAAGATGTAGTTGTGTTTGTTTGTCAGTCCTGACACTGTCAGTCTGCTCATTCAGGACAATTGTTCCACTAAAGACTCCATTTCCCAGCATTCTCAGTCCATGGACTACAATGACTCAACTGAAAACATGATGTGGTACTGCAGTGTTCAGCCTCGCCCACATTCTGATTGTTCATTTCCCACACCTGTGTTCACCTGTATATATAGCCCTCTGTTTCTTTTGCTCCTTGCAGAGTAGTGTCTAGATTACTAGCTCTGTTACAACGCTTTTTCTTACTTTCTTGCCTTATTGTTATCGACCCTTTTCTGCTCCTAGTTTACTCTCTTGTTCAGCCCTTTTGTTCTGTTGTTGATCTTTAGTTACCGACCTTGCTTTTCTCTATGATTACTCTCTTGACCCCTGATTGTCTCACCCTGCTTCTGGCTCACTGTGTTCTGGTATGTTGTTTTGTATTGCTGACCTGTTGTTCACTAGTTGTACATTGTACACCATGAGCTTTGGGATCGGTGTTAATAATTAACCTGTGTTTTTTAATCAGCAATTGTCTCAGCTTGTCCTGCTGACATTGTTCCTCTGGTGAAGTATTAATCACACTCTTGGTGTTGGGTTGAAAGTTAGATAAGGGTCTCCAGCAGAGAGTTGGTGTATTATAAGAGAAACACTGCTTATTTGGCACTTTTTCACTTTTTTATAACCTATTTTTTTCAAATGTGCCACCTGCACCTGCTTTTTTCATTTAATTTAAATAATTTTCCATAGCACAGCTAATTAGTTGTTTTATTAAACACTTTGGGGAATTGTTCAACCTGTGGAGTAAAAATGTGTTATTCCATGCGGTGATGAATTAAAGTATTTGTTATAGTGTAGTGAGCTGGTCCATATGTTATCTGGGACAGTGTTAAATTGAGGTGGAACACCAACATTTAACATTTCATTCACCAAAAGCAGTGATTTGGTGCTGTTAGATGGTGTAGGATAGCTTTGTTGTTTTTATTATAAGCTTTGTGTTGCTGGGATCACATTCTGATCAGTGTTATTGGTTATTAATAATGAAGAAAGGTAGATGACATGACAAACCATTAATAATAAAAACATATATATTTTTTATTACATCGTTATTTCAGGAAATAAATGAAATAGAATAGGGTTTAGTTTAAAATATAACTGCAATATTACTGCAGTCTGTAATACATGTTTTAATTGTTATGATGTGAAAGTTGGGGACTTTGGGACGGCAGTGTGTGTAAACAGTGTGATGCCCCTCAGACTCTGGGCTCAGCTCACGGCTGCTGTGATCCAGAGAGCTGAAGTGTGTTTGCTCAGTGTGATGTCTGAATGCTCGAGTAGTTTGGAGAAATGTTGCCCTGTACCCAATGCTAAAAGATGTTTCTATTTAAAGTGTGTGTGTGTGTGTGTGTGTGTGTGTGTGTGTAGTCAGACAAAACGAGGCTAGAGAACTGTTAAAGCAGAGCAAATGCATGTTGGATGTATAGGGTGAGGGGATATGACAGCATGCTTTCAGAAATAGCTCCACGACTAACACTCTACCACACACACACACACACACACACACACTCATGAAGTCACACTTCATTTCCTCACACTTGAGAGAAAGAAGGAGAGAAATGGAGAGAAAGAGACGGAGGAGGGAGTGTGAAAGAAAAGAGGCTGAGAGAGAAAGTGTGTGTGCGTGAATATTAATTAATTCAAGGTTTTTTATTTATTATTAGTGATATCTGTAATTATTACAGGCATGGATGTTCCATTAATGCAGGATTACCAGTTCAGTTAGATTGACTTCTTTCTCTGACTCTTGGTTATGAGAGCAGCTTGGTTAAGATTTACCAGCCAAATATAAGCTACAGTAACAGTATTTTACTGCATTCTAATAAATTTCGCTTTTCTGTGCATATCAGTGCTTAGGCCCTGTCTTAAACCCTGCGCAAGGCGTGTTATTATGCTCTTTGCTATCTTACATCCAGCCAGCAGTCTATTTTCATGCCTTCTGATTGCTGGAAATAAGGTGTATCATTGACTGAATTAAACCCTGACAACTGTCAAACGTTCATTGCTATCTTGGCAACACAGACTCGTCAGGCGTACAGCCCCGCTCGATACACACACACAAATGAACATGCAGCACAAACCCAACTTTTACATCAACAATAAACAGACTTTAAACCTTTACAATGTAAACATAAAAAGGTCAGGGTTCTCTGTTGCATAGCACAGAAGCACTGCACCGTAAAAATAGCAATACATCAAATTCTGAGTGCACCTGGCTCTTAAAGGGAATGGCAAGAAATACATTGATTGGCTTATTTCTCATTACACCCAAAACACATCCATGATTAAATAGGAGAATAAGTACATACCTTTTGCACGTTCAGAATCACACACAGCATACTTTTCCTGTCGTTACGATAGCAATAACAAATTGACACGCCCTTAATCAAGGTTGACAGCTCACCTATAGATTGCTTAATATAGGGCGCAAAGACACTGAACAACTGCATAATACATTCTAAACAAGCAAGGACTCCTGTTTTATTGGATGGAGTGTAGAGGATTTCGAATAAAAATGACAGTGATTGGATGGAGATTATTTTTTAATCTTTTAATTTATTTAGGAATCTGCTGCAACGTTTGCATTTTGTCTGCAGGTCAGACGTCTGATAGAAATGTTATGTATCATGAAAATGTCTGCAAATTCGTGATACGATTTTTTTATCATATTACAGAGCCAAACATTAAGTGACCTTGGTTAAATTTACACTATTTACACTTACCTTTGATTTAGGTTCCTTTTTAATGTCTTTTTTGAGCATGCATATACAGCAGTAACGTTCCATCAAATTCAAGTTAACAGTCTCCAGGTTCTCCAGTTATTCAGAAGCTAAGCGTGTGTGTGTGAGGAGTGTTTAATTATAAACAGTAGCATGCCGTTATTTGTGCTGCTAATACTGTGGTTTTAATGATATAGAGCTGTAATAAAGCATTAGGCTCCTCTGTTATTGCAGCTGGGGAGGATGATTTTAGTGCGTTTCCTCCTCGGACACACCTGGTTTCACTGGTGAAGAGCTCAATAAGCAGCTGACGAGATGAATGAGGTGTGCTGAATTGGGAAGATCACTTACAGCGCTGAGGTACAAACTCATTTCCAGAGAGTCTCCCAGGGACCAGGCCTTAATGCCAATGCAAGCACTTAATTGACATTTTAACTGTGCATATGACATTATTCCCTTCCCAAGGACGTGCAGTGGTGTCTGAAACGGTATACTCTGCTATTCTCTCAGCCCATTTCTGGATTATTATTATTATTATTATTATTATTATTATTATTATTATTATTATTATGGAGTTTTATTGTGGAACATCCAGACAAGTGTGTATGTTTATGAAGCATTTTATTCAGATTCTACTTTTCTTTTTATCTACATATTTATCACAGTCCTGGATGCAGTTGCACACATTGACACATTGGAGGACTTGCACTGTGGTGTTTACCGTATTTTTCACACTCAGTGAGATGAGGGGGCTCTGCCACTATGATCAGGAAATCTCCGGTTCGAATAGTTATGTAATTTGCCATCAGCTACCAAAATCCTGAGAGAGCACAATTCTCCTTGCTCTCTCTGGGTGGGTACAGTAGATGGCGCTCTCTCTTCTCATCACTCCAGAGAGTGATGTGGATCAGCACAAGTCTGCGTCTGTGAGCTGATGTATCAGAACCAAGTCGCTGCGCTTTCCTCCAAGTGTTAGCGCTGTAATGCTACTTGGCAATGCTGCATCAGCAGCAGTTTGAAGGAGGCGTGTGTTAATCTTCACCCTCCTGGTGTGTTGGGGCATCACTAGTGATAGGTGATAGGTGAGAGTCCTAATGAGTGGTTTGGGTAATTGGTCGTGTAAATTGGGGAGAAAATGTGAAAAAAGAAAAGTCAGATGAGTGCTGGATGTTAATCTACACAGATTTTTAATGGAAGTAATGGAAGATTGTGAGATGTATGCAACAGGCAAAACTAACCACAGAATGTGTGCATGTTTGTTAGCTTGTTAAGGTGCTTTTGGCTTTGTGCAACCAAGTGGACTCCAGGCTTTACCCTTTATCCCTATTTAAATAGTCATGTTATATAGTTATAATAAGAAAACATTAGGGTTGTTTAAATCTGATGTCCGTAACTGTTTTGGAATTTAGGGCCCTCTCTGGTAAGAATGGGTAATTGCACTGAGCATTTTAAAACTGGGCAGGTGTGATGCTGTCTCTTTTAAGAGTGTATGAATCTGATTCCAGGTTATGTTTAGTCAGAGAGAGACAGTCAGAAACTTCACTCCTTCGTTTCTTAGGTTTTACTATGGGTGAATGAGCTACTGAGCTATGAGTTTCCTCTTCTGAAGTCTCCATTGCTCCACCAGCCGCTTGAGTTCAGTAAAACTGAGCCGGATCCTCTTTCAGAGGCTGTACGTGTGACGTAAGTACGTAAAGACGTGTTTCAGTTGTTTCAGCACACTGGTACCATTAAACTTAATATTTCATCCCTTCTCTACTCAGAAGTGCTTCTGCTTTAAGTTTAGAAGCTAAAAAATATGGACTGCCTCTTTAATGATGGAAACATGGGTACAGTAGTTTAGTCTGGGCTGTGGTTGTATTATCAAGTGTACATCTTTTTTTTTCTCTTACTGTTTCTTTACATGACATGTTTTCCACCAACAGACAAACAACTGTTACTGTTACAATCTGTTGACCATTGCTTGACTCACAGGTTGACAAAACTATCTAACAGTCCCACATTAACAGTACTGCTGCTGCTGGATTATAAAACACACGAGACAGTGGAGTGCTGCTGAAACTTCTAGTGCTGTCTGATCCTCTCTCACCCTTCTACACAAATTCACAGCCTCGGTATAAATCCCCCTTAACCCAGCGCAGGCAGCTGTCCTTAAAACGCCATTATCTCCAATTAACTCAGACACCTGCCCAAGCTCAACAGCATACACACACAAACACACACACACACGCTGCGCCTCTGTCTGAAATATCACACCTGGCCGGCTGGGATTACAGCGTGCTCCTACACCTGCCCCCGAGCCCCTCACACTGCACAGAGCGCACACAACATGGCGGATTAGAGACGGAGATTAGCACAGGATAGTATGAGTGTGTGTGAGTGTGTGGAAGTACGTATGGAAGTGTGTGTGGTGGGGAAATGGTAAATTAAGTCAGTGTGTAAGGTACTTGGTGAGGATGCAGCTGCAGCACTTCTGATTGATGAGCTACACACTGCAAAAAACGAAATCTTAGCAATTGAAATTTTCTAAATTTAAGGCAATAAATCTTATTTTCTTCTCTGATAAAAAAAAAAAACTTTTTGTCTTACTAAGCATTGTTTAAGTGTTAGATTATTTTGGGGATAATTATCTTAATTATTCTTACTTAAAATTTGTATCTTATTTTAAGTAATTTGAACTCAAAATAAGCACAATCAAGCAGCAATCAAGTTATTCTGATCCTTGTGTCCAAAAACAGTGACTTTTTTGCTTGATTTAGGTGTTACTTCACTCATTTTGAGACTTTGCCATTGCTTAATATACATATATTTGTCTTAATTTGCATATATTTTGTCTAGTTTTTGCCAATGGATTTTTTGCAGTGCAGCAGCACATTCAGATCATCCATGCTCTCTGCCTGAGTTGGTTAAGCTCCACCCACTCTGTGATTAGCAAGTATTATATTATAGCACCGAGTCAAAATGACCCCAAGAGAGACTCAACATTGATGAAAAGAAACATACAAAAAATGACAGACAAAGATTTTAAGGCATTAATTTTGAATCGTTTGGATTAAAAATGGGCAGATGCTGATAGCTGATGGATTCTTCCATCTCTAGTTTTGAAAGTGTGTTTATAAAAACACTTTAAGTTAGTGCCCTTCCATATTTTTCGCACTATAAGATGCACTGGATTATAAGGCGCAGTTGAGGTGACACTATTAAGGAACAGGGGTGTCTTGTTTTCCTTCTACAAGACAGGAAAACAGGTTTAAAGGTCAGGTTTAAAGACAGGTTTAAAGGTCTTGCCTTTAAACCTAAGTAAAAAAAAATATATATATATTTTAAAGTGAATAGGATATTAATCTACACAGATTTCTCTACTAAAAACTTTTTATTTGGGTGAGTAAAATGCTTTAGTTTATTTAAAGTAAGCCTAGATTTGCGGCTAATGCTGCCCAATAGCACTACACTGAGGAACCCTGAGTGTTGCAGTAAGGCAGGGCGATATTACCTAGCGTTTTGTCCCACGTAGCTTGTTTTAACCCGGTAAACACTCAGACTGCAGTCCAGTATACTCACCTCTGTATGACAAAAGGGCTAGCACTTAGCATGGTTAGCAGCTAATGCTAATACTTCTCCAGCAGTACTAGCCGGGGTTAGCAGCAGGCTACAGTCTGATATACTCTCCTCTAAACAGTGAAAGTGCTAGTGCTTAGCGAGGTTAGTGGCTAAAGCTAATGCTGCTCCAGTAATGCTACCTGGGGTTAGCAACAGGCTACAGTCTAATATACTCTTCTCTGAATGGCAAAAGAGCTAGCACTCATTTAACACGGTTAGTGGCTAATGCTAATACTGCTCCAGTTCCGGTGCTGGAGAACTGAACTGAAACTCCTGTATAAATCTGTACTTCAGTGGAGAGACTTTACTGCTCCTTAATACCTGACTGAATAAATGGATTAAATGATTAGATGATGATCTTTGGTAAAGTTAAAGTATTTTAAGTGCAGAAAAATACAGTACTTAAACTTTTTATACAAGCTTATTTCAACAAGATTTCTTAAAATAGTGTTAATGTAAAATAAGCGGTTTAGGCTTTGTTGTAAAGCTCAGTTGTTGTAATAAGCCTCCTGTATAAATGCTGATGCAGCCTGATGTTAGTTGAACGGCTGAATGATGGAAGGGTTAAGTAGCGTCATGCAGTCGTATCAGTGTTGCTCAACAGTAGCTGTATGTTTTACATTATCACTGTAATGTTGTGACAGGCTTTTCTAATGTAAATGGGAGCAGGGTGAGTATACTGGACCCGAGCTCACAATGCTGTCAGGACGTCCACAGTTCCTGCTGCTGCTGCTGCTGCTGCTGAGTGAAAATGAGACTGAGAGAAGGAGAGAGAGAGGGGTCTGCTGCTGTAGGTTGTAGTTGCTGATGTGGTTGATTGACAGTGATGGCAGATAAGGAGCTGCTGTGAGAGGACAAGCAGAGCTGCTTTGAAAGATAAGAAACAGATTAACACAGAGAAAGAGAGAGAGAGAAAGAAAGAGAATAAGAGAGACTATACATAAGAATATGTAGACTACAGGAACTTTTGTAGAAACATGTAATATATATATATATATATACGTTAGACTGAAATCATTTTATTTTGCCCCTTAAAACGGCATTATAATCTAAAGGATTACTACTTAAAAATAAAAATAATCTGATTCCGGGTCTTTAAAGCCACAAATAATATATACTAGTGCATCTCACAAAATTTGGATATCATTAAAAATGTTACTTTATTTCAGTAATTCAGTTTCTGTGTTAAAGCAGCTTCACACTGCACAGATATACACATTGGAACACAGAATCTTCTCTCTATATTTACTTTCTTGCTCCTGTGCCAGACAGCTCTGACCAATCAGAGGAGATGAAGTGTTCCAAACAGAGGGAGAAATGCTCCAATTAAACAAACTCATCAACTGATCCGAACTATAGAAACCAACTACAGGTGTGAAAACACCCTAAAATACCAAACTATACCAAACTGTAGCATTTCTATCATTAGTGAGACTTTCAGTTTTAAACTGTATTCAAAATTTCATATTGAAATCAGATACACTCTGTAAAAGCAAAAGTGCTTTGAAATAGTGCAACTGAAGAAACACATGATAGATAGACAGTGGAATTTAATGTAGCACAGCACTAGATATTAATAAATAAAAAAGAAGAAACACACACACACACACACACATATATATATATATATATATATATATATATATATATATATATATCATACATACACACACAGGCACAAATACTATGCAGAAAAAAATCTATGTATATAGATTAATAATCCCAATAGCAAAATAGTGTAATGGACAGAAGTAGAGCCATCTAATTCAATAAATGCATTACCTGAGACTTAGCATTGCTTTAACACCGCTCAATATTCTGCTGCTTCATTAATCACGTCCTTATGTTTTAAATACATTAATAAAATTAAATCATACTGGTTAATCAATACAGTCTCCTATCTGGAGAAAAACAGCAGACAGCTCTGTACTTTTTCCTTTACCTTTCTTCATTTTAAAGTCTGAGAAAATGTTAAAGAGCAGAAATGATAAAGTTATTTATATATTAGATTATATTTATATAATATAATATATAAATACGGACCGTGCATTTTTTGGGATCAATACAAATCAAGGCCATGTCCTGGAAAACCATTAACCTTTACAAGCAAACTTGGTAATGCATCATCATGTGAGGCTTTTGTAATGTTCTCTGCATGGTCTCTCAAGATGAATTGTGTTTTTTTTTTTATCAGTTACTTAAAACAAATGCTCAGAGCACCAGCTGTGAGAGCCTGTCTGCACCACAGAGGTCACACATTTTCATGAGTGACTCCTTTTGCTTTACAGGTGCTCTTATATCGCTGTATTTCAGATAGTAATTACATGTGTTATCAAACATTTGCTAAAGTTTTGTGTGGTTAGTGGAGTTCTGATACTTTAGAGAGGGGTATCCAGTTTATGGGGTCAAAAGTTTTTACTCTGCTTCCCTCCATGTGGCATGCTAGTTTTACACATTCTACACACTGTCTGACTGACAAATACAGCACATTTTGTGTCTGAAATACAAGAATTGCTGACTTGATGCCTTGCTGCCCACATTATCTCACTTAGATAGCAGTGTAGTGATAAAGGTATCTGTATTCAAATTAAAAGAAAGAAACAAAACTGAATTTTAATTCAGACATGACTGAGTGCCTGCCTGTCTCTGAATCCTCCAATAGCAGACAGCGTTTCTTACATTTGAGACACAGTGAGTTTAGTATAACACTGGCTTTAATCAGTTTCTGCAGTTGTGTATGATCTCCATAGCTTCTGAACAAAGAACTGCAGCATCCAGTGACCAAAGAGTCTTTCCTAGAGAAATGCAAATGAAATGTTTATAAAAAAAAGTGTGCTTCATATTTACAGATGTTGTGACTTGTCTTTTGCACAATCGTGGACACAAGTGGAAGAGGATGATAAGAATTTGTGAAATTCATGTTAACATTTTTAAGATTGTTTGCAGCAAATATGATTTATAATGCAACAGTGCGGGTATATAAACCAATCAATCAATTAACCTTTATTTTATAGTACGTTAACAGTGAAAAATATATAAAAATAGATAAAAATTTTAAACTTGAGGTTTGATTGATAAAACATTAAGAGCAAAAAAAGATACAAGTTTAATAAAATAAAAAAACTGTACAAATTAAGCTAAAATGAACATTTACATGGTATACAAAAAAATACAGAGGATTTTTTTACATATTGTTTAAATCTGGCAGTTGAATCTTTTTTTTCCTTGCTCTTTTTGCAAGATCACTTTAATGAAAATGATGAAATTGATTTGCATCTTACAGTAAGTTTCTATTCTTCTGTCTGTATTTAAAGGATTTTTCTCTACAGTGCAGCACATTTAATCTGAGAAAGTAGGGCAGGAAGCTCTGCTTTGCATTTCATGTGAATAATGTCAATATTGTTCCTCTGGATTTGGTCTACGAGGAGGCGGAATATTGATGCAGATGCAGATTCTGAACTTTTCACCCGCAGCTTTTCTGGAGAGCATCCAGGGGAGGCATGCCGCGGGTCAGACCAGTCTGCAGAGGAGATTTATCTGTTTACTCAGAGACGCTGTTTTGTCATTAGAATTGCTGCCAAATGCAGGTTTGTTTATATCAGGTACTCGTAATGTCTGCAAAGAGAATAGAACCAGCAGACTCCCGACAGACTGGAAACACAGCGGCTCCAGATATCAAACCCTATCAAACCCAGTCCAAACTCCTCCTGCCTGCTGATCTCCGCTCTCAGAGGATCCGCTTCAAAACACCAGCACGACGAGCGGAGGAGCGGAGGAGCGTTTTAATGGGGTTTTCAGGAGATAAATGTGTGACACTTATGTTTTGGGATCTTTTGTGTGAATCTCATGAAGGGTAATAAAGGCAGATGGGATTTTAGTTCCAGTGTGAGATCTCATTCTGTCTCTTTCTGTTTGTATCCTGTCAAACAACATTGAAGGAATTCTCTGATCTTTACTGAGTTACTAGTCTGGGGCTTTTATATCAGATTATTTAATTTAATAACGTTCAAGTCTCGCACACTTCAAATAATACATGTTCATTTTACATGTTATGCTTTCCTGCCTTAATAATGTAAATCATGATTTGAACTACCTAAAAAAACTTGCTAGTTCTGTCATGGTCTGAAATATATCTAATTAGTACACAACTGGTAGGTCAAACCTTGATGACTTTTCCTGTTTTTAGTTAAAAATAAACTAAAACTAATTATTACAGTATTTCTTTACACTATAAAGCACATTTAAAATCCTTTAATTTTCTCAAAAATCATCAGTGCACCTTATAATCTAGTGCTACTTATGTATGAATTTTACCAGTCAGGTTTTAAGGAGCAGTACAGCCTTTAGTTCTCCAGCAGTATTAGCATTAGGTGCTAACCATGCTAAGCGCTAGCTCTTTCGTCATTCAGAGGTGAGTATTGTCGGACTGTGCTTAAAAAACGCTATGTAGTGTTAGCGGTTAGCTGCTAATGTCTTAATAGAAATCTGTAAATCTAAGCACATACTGTAAATAAACAGAAACGTTTTACTCAAATAAACTGATTTCAGGAGAGAACTCTTTGTAAATTTAAATCCAGCTCTCGTTTTAATAAAAACAAAAAAAAATCTTTTTTAAGAATTACAGTTTTGTTTACCTAGTTTAGCTTATCTTATATTACAGGTGCTGAATTTGAAGGAAAATATGGCGACACCTCTGTTCCTTACTAGTGATGCACAATGTGCCTTATAAACCAGTGCGCCTTATGTATGACAATAGACCAGAAAATAGACGTTTATTCATAGTGTGCCTAATAATCCAATGCGCCTTATAGTGCAAAAATATGGTACATTTTAAAATAAAATTAAGGATGTTCTACCTGGCAAATGGCAGTAAAGTAGAAACATTTTTAAATGTACATTTATTTGTATGTAATAAATAATTGCTGTTCTTTTTATCTTGTCATTAAAAGTCTAAAACTATAGTTGTGTGTTTATGGAAGTAATAGAAGTAATCTGGCTTCAGACTCAAATACTCCACATCCTGTTCCTGTTTTGCACAATTTTTGGGCTCCCAGGATGCAGCAAATATTTGTCAACAAAATGATTTGGCTGAAAATGGTAAAATGTAAAAAGAATCATTTAAACAAATGAACTTAAAATGTGTTTAAGTTGGTCTAGTTTAAGTTCAGTGAGATGCATATTTTAAGTTCTGCTGACAACACTAGAATTTTAGTCCAATTTAAGAAAATAAGTTGAGTCAATTAATTATTATCTGTGAACCAAATACATCTAAGTTTGTCTAACTACATATTTTGCATTGTGTCAGATGAAAAAAAAAACTTTGTGTTGTTAGTTGGCCTCATTTAGTTTCTTTAAATTGTATATTATATCTTCTGCTGATTCTCCTTTAAGATCAACTAAAACAATTAATAGCGTCAATCACAAATCAAACTCACATAATGAGCTCAACACTATATTTTTTAGTTAATTTGAGTTAAAAACTGAGAATTCATGACTATTACATGTATGTCTTATTGTCAGACATATAAGCTTGCTCTTATAGCCTTTAACACTGAGATCAGACAGATATTAACTATTATATAATACATGCAGTATATAAATCCCAAGAGAGGTCAGCAGCAGTCTGTGGGGAATGACTACACACTGATGGGGAGTGAGAGGTGGGAAGACACGCCAATTTGCAAATAGTATGACCAACATCAGGTGAAAACCTCTGTAGTATTGCTCAGTATACCCTGTTTAACTAAAGAGTCAAACTGAGCATGTGCAGTGGAGCAGAGTAGTTGTCTTGGCCTTAACTACAGTTTGTAATTATTCAGTAAGCCCAACTTTTAATACGAAACTTAATAATGTTGAAGCAATTAGTTTGCTATAGTTTATGCTGCAATTCAATATTTCTTGTTAAGCTGATTTAAAAAAAAAATCACATTAAGGAGAACAATTTTAGTTTTTTGTACAGTATACTAAAAAAGATTCATTTTCTTAAATAGTAATTTTATAGAACAAATATTATCACTTATTATAAACAAATAAAAAAGTGGATGAATATAAAGAAATTAAATAATTCATATTTTACATCTCGATGTTAGAGCATCAGGAAAGCAAAAGCAAACGAGGTTTGTTTCTGGATTCGTACAGAAGAAACAATCAAAAAACTCTCTTTTGCTATTACAATTATAGATAGATAGTTACCACAAAAGACGCACATACAAATAAAAAATACAAATATTGCATACATCACAGTGTTTATTTAAATTACTTTAGAATTGCATGAACATGGAAATTACAGTATGGTGGAGATAATAATAAACAATGTCTAAAATGTAAGAAATGTTGAAATCATTGTATTTTTAATCCCTAAATTGCCTTTTCTTCGCTGGTCTGTTCACACACAGTTGTGTCAAGACATGAATGAGAGCTTCCCCTGAATCTCGAGAGTCACCTGATACAAATCATGATTCAGATCCAGTACTTTTTTTATATTTTCCTTTAAATACAACGGAGCATAAAATAAGCTTCTTTTTGCACTGTGCAATAGATGTGTTTATGTGTTTATAGATACGATAAAGCATTTGATGATTTACCACTGAGATCAGTCTGATACTGATGTCCACTAAACCATGTCTTCTGTTAACTGAGTAATGTGTATGAATCAGTGACCATACCTTGGTCTACCACTACCATAGCTTACTTTAGGAGGACATATGAATAGAGTATATAAATAGAGTGTATAAAGGGAGTGTGTGTGGAGGGGTGTTTGTAGCTAATTCAACCTTATATTTTATTAGAGGATATAAAAGGTGAGGTGTGTGTGTATGTGCTCTTAACAAGGATGTATGGCTCCCTCCGTCCCCAATAGCAGCCTTTTTTCTCTGTTCCACCCCACTCTCCTTTCTCCATCCCTCGTTCAGAGAGACCCGTGTATCTGGCAGAGATGTGAGATGTGCCATTACGCCAGTATTACCGCATTCTCACAGGCTGACGAATCACGGCCGTGTGGTGAATGGTGAGCGGGCGGCCGGGCGGGTTGTGCTGTTCTGTGCTTCGCCGTCAGCCGTAATGGAGCTAAAGCCGTTATCAGAGGGCATAAGCCGCTCCCGCAGCTCCCCAGACCCCCCGGCTCCGGCGCCGGCCCCCGGCCCTCTTCCTCTTGCCCACGCCGGCCTTGCTTACCCAAGCATGGCTAATACCTTATTATCATCTCATTTCTGTGTGTAACTGATTAATTAGAAGATACTTTTAAGGCTTTTAAGCGCCACCTCTGGCCTCTTTGAGCTTTTAAAGCAGCCGGAGCTCAGGCTGGAAGTAAGGTGCCGGGGCTGAGCGGAGCAGAGGCTGAAAGGTTGGAGAGAAGCTTACCTCCAGCAATCTGAGCACTAATGCTTATGTTCTTTCTGAGAAATATATAAATATATATGTGATTAAACAGAAAAAAACTAATGCCCAGACTTGGCATGCATTCATAATGTTGCACTCCCTCAGGATGTGCAGGAACACTGGTGCACCGCAGAGCCTGAGTGAGCCTCAGGTTTTTTGAGTTTTGTTATGTAGCAATAACATTTAAAAACATCTAAACAGGAATAAATATGGCTTCCAAACTTGCATTCCACAAACCTCGTTGAAGCTCGGCTTCTAGAGTATTTGTTTTTCCTTCCCGACTCCCTGAATGGATCAATGAAAACAGCTGCAGTAAGACTCGAGATGACAAAGTGTGCAACATTACCATCACACACAGCGCAGCCGAGAACAGCACTGCATGCAGCCGTTTCTGACAATAAGACTGAGATTGTAACTGCATGAGAAAAGAGCTCTTCTGACCCCGAGGCCTGGAGAAAAAAAAACTCTCAGTTCTGCCAATAATCACTCAAACTCAGACTACCTAAATTCAACAATAATCCTCCAGTAAAGTACAGATACAGTATTTTAGTACTTAAGTACAGGAGTTCATCAGCACCATCCACCAGCGCTGGACTAATATCGTAAATTACGTTCAGTAAAGAAGAACCTCTTCATTAGAAGGTCTGTTCTTTTTACTCTACCTCTCACCCCAACCTCACCATCTCTCCTGCATGAATCTATTCATCCTCCATCAACACCGCGAGGCCTGGAACAAAAAGACTCTCATGTTCCTCTTAAAACTCCAATGAAAAGTCTTTATTCCCTCTCCATCTCCCTATCTCCACCTGACACTCAGCCCTGCACATCTGCACAACACTGCCCTTCAGGAGAGAGAGAGAGAGAGAGAGAGAGAGAGAGAACTAGAGAAAGAGAGAGATGAAAAGAGTGGGGTTGGGGTTCTGCAGTGCCCTCAAGGTCTCGTTGCAATTAAAAGGCACCAGAAGTATTAAAAAGACATTAGAGGAGTTGGCAGGGTGTCTGAGCCAAACTCCACTAAGACCCTGGATCACACACACACACACACATTCACTCACACACACACACACACCAACACACACACACATTCACTCACACACACACACACATTCACTCACACACACACACACATTCACTCACACACACACACACACACACACACACACACACATTCACACACACACACACACACACACACACACATTCACACACACACACACACACATTCACTCACACACACACACACACACATTCACTCACACACACACACACACACACATTCACTCACACACACACACACACACACACATTCACTCACACACACACACACATTCACTCTCACACACACACACATTCACACACACACACACACACACATTCACTCACACACACACACATTCACTCTCACACACACACACATTCACTCACACACACACACACATTCATTCACACACACACACACACACACACACATTCACTCACACACACACACACACACATTCACACACACACACATTCACTCACACACACACACATTCACTCTCACACACACACACATTCACTCACACACACACACACATTCACTCACACACACACACACATTCATTCACACACACACACACATTCACTCACACACACACACACACACACATTCACTCACACACACACACACACACACACACACATTCGCTCACCACACACTCTCCATTTATTAAATCAGTCAAGTACTCCAACCTTCACCTCTCTCTCTCTCTCTCTCTCTCTCTCTCTCTCTCTCTCTCTCTCTCAGTACGGAGAAAAGTCCATTGTCACCATCTCAGCATTAGTCTCACTCAGCAGAGAAATAAACCTCTGCATTCTGATTCTTTATATCATGTTAAATTGTCATGAACAATTGACCAATAGAAATTCTGCAAAATTACAAGCTTTTTTTTTTTTTTTACAATAAATTCCATTCCTGCCTTATTCTGTAGTCTTACTTGTTATGCCCATATTTGGTATTCTGTGTCTAACCTTTAATTTTAATAGATTAAATGAACAGGGCTTTAAAAGAATGACCTCTTTCAATTTCTATTGTAAAGAAATATGTAAATGTAAATATTACTAGATGTAAGCACTGAATTGAGGCCATTAGACTGCAAGACAAGACAAAACAAAACAAGAAAAAGATGAAGGTTACCCATCTGTGAAACATGGTGGTGGAAGTATCACGGTTTGGTCCTGTTTTGTTGCACAATACATAATCATTCACACCAGCATAAGAACATTATCCCATCTGTGAAACATGGTGGTGGAAGTATCACAAATAAATGACCTAAAAAACTAAATTAAACTATTTGTTACAGGAAATGTATATTGTAGCCTTGAGCGGGTGACTCAGTTGTCTTCACTAATTACATGTAATGTGATTGATAACCTCATCATATCAGGATACCAGTGTGATCGTGAGTGTGGATGAGATGCTGCCGGCTATAAACAGTGTCTCTGGTTTCATTTAGAAATCTAAATAAACACCATGATCCCAGCTGAGGGCCTGTGGCCAACGTCAGTTCAATATCACCACTCAACCTCACTGTACTGCCAGATACACACGAGCGGATGATCGGAGGAAGAAAGTGAAACAAATAGAAAGAAGTAAAAATAAACAGAGAGAAACAGAACAGCAAGAAATCATGAGCTGTGTCCCAGGTGTTTACACACTAATATTATATGTCTGTATGAGCTCTATACTAACTGTAGTAGTGCAGGTTTAAGCAGCATAGGACACAAAATATATAATGAAACTGAAAATAACTCTAAATGTACTGTAAATTCCCAGCACAAATATTTTTTCCTTATTGAAAATTTTGATCTCATTTTTACATACTAAGAGCCTATTTTACATGTGTTTTCCGTCTTCCCCCTATGCTGTTTAAATAGTAATGGTTCTTGTAAATATATCTATGCTGATGGGCGTGGCGGTCTGGAAGTGAGGTGTGTTCAGGAACATTTCTGGTGTATTTCTATCTTGGCAATGGAAGATACAGGTGCACCACTGACTGATTACAACTTGACAGTCCAAATCAAGCTGCGAGGTGCCTGCTTGATGGCTAATGATTGCCCTTTGTAATTATTTTGAGATGCTAAGTCATTATTTTGAGATACTGTGCCATTATTTTGAGATGCTAAGTCATTATTCTGAGATACTAAGTTGTTATTTTGAGATACTCAGTCATTATTTTGAGATACTAATTTGTTATTTTAAATTAGTAAGTCGTAATAATGAGATACTAAGTCATTTTTTCAGATAATAAATCGTTATTTTGGGATACTAAGTTGTAATTTTGAATTACTAAATCGTAATTTTGAGATACTACATCATTATTTTGAGATTCTAAGTTGTAATTCTGAGATACCAAGTCACTATTTTGAGTTACTAAGATGTTATTTTAAGATAATAAGTTCTTGTGTTAAGATAATAAATCTTTATATTGAGATACTAAGTCATTATTTTGAGATAATAAGTCCATTATTCTGAGATACTAAGTCCTTACTTTGAGATACTAAGTCAATATTTTGAGATACTAAGTTGTTATTTTGATGCAATAAGTCATTATTCTGAGATACTAAGTTGTTATTGTGAGATAATAAATTTACTTAAGGTGTAGATGCCAAGGGGAAATGGAGGAAAAGATAGAAATAGAGAAGAAAAGAGATATAGAAAAAGGAGTAGCAAAGTCTGAAAATTAAAAAGAGAAAAAAGGAATTTAGTAAAAGAGAGAAACTGATAATGAAGAGAGAAAAGAGGTGGAGAAAAGAAGACAGTGTGAGAGAGAATAAGACATAAGGAGAGACAGAGATGGAGAGAGAGAGATAAAGATGGGGAGAGAGAGACAGGGAGAGGGAGAGAAAGAGAATAAGAGAGAGATAGAGAGAGAGATGGGGAGAGAGAGAGATGGGGAGAGAGAGAGAGACGGGGAGAGGGAGAGAAAGAGAATAAGAGAGAGAGAGATGGGGAGAGAGAGAGATGGGGAGAGAGAGAGGAAGAGAATAAGAGAGAGAGAGAGAGAGATGAGGAGAGGGAGAGAGAGAGAGAGAGAGAGAGAAAAAGAGAATGAAAGGGGGGAGGCAGAGAGAGAGAGAAAGAGAATGAAGGGGGGAGAGAGATAAGAGAGAGAGAGAGAGATGGGGAGAGGGAGAGAGAGAAAGAGAATGAAGGGGGAGAGAGAGAGAGAGATGGGGAGAGGGAGAGAGAGAGAGAGAGAGAGAGAAAGAGAATGAAGGGGGAGAGAGAGAGAGAGAGAGAGAGAGAGAGAGAGAGAGATGGGGAGAGGGAGAGAGAGAGAGAGATGGAGTAATTGCGGGCTGTAATTCTGTCTCTCTTAGCTAGCGAGGTTTTTACACAGCGTCTGGGAGAAGATATTTAATTTTTTCTGTCCATTACATTCTCCCTTCTCACCCCTCTGCCTTCGCTTCTGTCTGAAGCAGTAATATATGAGGACACTTCTCCACAGGTCTGAATGGAAAGAGCGAGAGAGACAGAGGGAGAGAGATAGAGAGAGAAATAGAGAGATGGAGCTGTGGAGGAAAGAATTAGGTGCTGGAGGCGAAGGGAAATACCTGAGAGAGATGGTTGATGGAACAGCAGAAAAAATCTGACAGGAAATGATTGATACGTTTAAAGGTCCACACATGTCTTCTTGTGCTTGTTTTCATATATTTTATCATACATAAAAAATCCAGTCATATACATGGATATATGATTTATCTTTACTGTTAAGCAACAACTTAATAATCTTTATACAGGACTGTATCAAGGCATTCAGGACCCCAAGCAAAAATGCCTGAAAAAGCTACACTGACTGTTCTAGTTCATTACTAGCATTGACTGGCAGGCAGGTAACTAACATAAACATCACCCATATATAATGTTTCTACCCTTCCTGCTGCTAATTTACATTATTTGTACACGTATGCTTTATTAATGCAGAGTATCACTTTCTTTTCTTTCTATTTTACGGGCTGCAGGAATGATGAACCTGACTGGCTGGTTATTGTCAGTAGCTAGTGGGAGGAGCCTGCTTGAGGGGGATTCTGATAACAGTGAAGTTGTACTTTCCTGCATTGATCATCCCAGAATTTAAAGGAGCGCTCACAAATTTGTCTTTGCATTTGATTCATTACCAGCACGGGGTCCTTGGCAGTTGATTGGTTTGCTTGCCTCGTTGAAAAGGGCCTGTTTTTATTGAAAGGAACAACAAATGTCTTAATGTTTAATGGATGTAACAATGTAAATATATTTTATTCTAAGCCATTTTGAAGCATTTTATTGGTTTATTCATCAGGAAGCAGGTACTTAAACAGAACAACTGAACTGGATTTTGTGTGCTTTTTCAGTGCACAAATTTGCAGTATCCACACAACCTCAAATGCACAATATCTGCCATCTTACCAATGATGACATTTTCATCATAAATGACACAGATGTTTTAGGAGCTTCTTTCTAAACATTTTTCTTTTAAAATCTTTACCTGTCTGTTGTTTCTACACCTCGTTGGAGTTTCTCACCAACTGGATGTACACAATCAGCGGAGAACAGCTAGCAAATGATTACAATTCTAGTGTTGATGCTTTCTGCTCAAAAAGCCAAGAAAAAGAAGGGGATATGGATTGCACCCTTTAAACACCCAGTACTGCCCCTCAGCACAGCTCTCATTGGTTGACAGTCTTTCAGTCATGAGGTAGAGTCACAATTCCCACCAGAGAATCCACACGCTACAGGACACTGATATGTAATGGTCCATATTTACTATTCACTATTAGGGTGGGCTGCTGCACCAATAGGACCAGACCATACAGATCCTATTTACACCAAATGACTGAAAAGTTGGGCCTCAGGGGAACCATTATCTTTGTTAGTAATAGGAACCATGTATCATTTAAATTCAATGCTAAAGAAAAGTTTCCCCAATCCAGAATATGCATAAAATTAACAAAATATTTTTTTTATTTTTATTTTTTATTTAAATCAGCCTTTAGTTATAAATGTGCTTTAATACTCAGATTACAGACAGTCTGTTTCTGGTGAACATTCAGCAGCGTTTTCAGAACCTGAGAGGAGTGTGTACAGACTGAATAGTATCAAATGAAACTGTCTCAGCTCGTCAGCACCGCCAGCATCAGACAGGCCTGTAGTTCAGGCATAAACACTTTCAGGCAGAGAAAAAACTTTTTTTGTGTGAATTTCATGCCTTCCCTAGTGAAAAAAGTAGATTAAAGTATACTAAGCATTATTATTATGCTATAGTGCACTAAAGTGTTCTTATAGCCTCATTATCAATCAGTATTTATATTTAAAAAGTGATAAAATAGAACAACTTGTTTTGTACTTATTATACTTTAATTACAGTATAAAAATAGTGCAAAAGTCTTATTTAAATTATGCTAAGTGTTTTTAACTGTACTAAAATGGAACTATTTTAAATATACTTAAGTCACATTTAAACATTTAAACTGTATGCATCCCCATATTTTATAAAATATGCTTACCATAAAATTATAATAAATGTAATTATTAAATTATTACAACTGTATCACTATTATTATACACCAGGTATATTAGAAATGTACTAAGAATTGATGTTAAATACGTACAAACATGCTTCTTGTTTCCTGTCTTTTGTAAGAAGCACACTTCTAGTATATACTTTGTTGGGTATAAAATATATTTTAATATACTGTACTACAACTTTTAGCATGTTACAGATTTAATTTAATTTTATTGATAAATGTAGTAATTCAATTTACTTTCTAAAAAGTTACAGTATTTTAGAAGCATATTGAATTACATTAATCTAAAGTGTATTCATATTGTATTTTTAATTAAATACACTATATTGTACTTTTTAAAAAGTATGATCAAAGTTTACTTTCAAACATTTAATGAAAGAGTAATATGAATGTACTTTTAATATATTAAAGGTAAGTACATAAATCTGTTTGTATATTAACAGCATACTCAATTAGATTTCTCAATATGTTTAAAAAACAATTTAGTATGAATTTTTTCTCACCAGTGTTCACATAGCAGTGTTAGCTCTGTGCTAATCCTGAGAGTCGTTCTCAAACTTAACACATCTCTTAAAGGAGAAGTCTGGTGTGAAATGGACTTGGGTTGGAGTAAAACATGAAAATTAGTATGAACTTTTTTGGAATAGCCCACCTCCATTCCCCCCCAGCATTCCCAAATACAGCACTTTTAGCCAATTCTCCCAACATGCTTATAATGCTAGCGATAGGGGCACAGCGTTACCCGTGCAAAGAAATCACTATTCTTACACCATTAACAAACTCAATGTAGCTCCTCACTTCACTGGTAGATTTCTGAGGGCCCATATCACTAGCATTGTAAGATATTCAACTGGGCTATTCAACAAAAGTTCATCCTCATTATCATGTTTCACTACACAACTACACAAGTCCATTTCACACCGGATTTCTCTTTTAATAAAGAATATTCAAACTCCCACCTTTAACCAAACTTTGTCTTTAAAAATCACTCATTTTCTACAGTATCTGATGTTAAAGGTTTAATGTTTGAAGCTTTTTAGCTTGTAAATATCTATTACCTGATATTCCTCAGCCTCAGTTCCTCTACATCTGCAGTGGAATTATGGGATAGGTTATTAGAAAACAGTGCACCTTAGTAGCATACAGTTAAATGTGTTTGATTGCAGTGTGTGATCCAGGAACTGTGAATCCGATTCTGTGAATTTGGACGCATAACTTATTCTCTCTCACTGCTTTCACTCACAGTTAGATAGAAGAAGTGGAGATTTTGGACAGAGTACATTTAGTAATCATTTAGTTGTGTGATTACCACATTTATATTACAATTATATTTACATTTATCAGCCATTTAGCTGATGCGCTGATCTACAGAGACGTACAATGTTATTTCTGTTACAGAGGTGGGCCAATATAGTGTTAGGAGTCTAGCCCAAGGACTCTTATTGGTGTAGCATTCATTCACCCAGGCGGGGAATTGAACTGCAGTCTACCGCACAATGTGGTGGTCAGCTCACTGGCAGGTAGTGGTGTTATCCACTGCACCACAGCAACCAGATTGCAGTAAAAACATGCAATGTTGTCATTGTTGGACAAAATCTTATTTTACAGGAGAAACTTTCTTAACTTACAGTGGGAGTAAAAAGATTTTGTTCCAAGTCATTTTGGAGCATTTCTGTTGGTCCTTTTCTTGGTTTTGACCCAATTAAAAAATAAATTTGGTAGATTCACATTATGACACAATTAGTGATGTCAGATTAAAGTTATTTCTCCAAGTCACTGTGTGTTACTTTTACTCATTTTCCTTAGTAAAAGATATTGTAGCATCTGGCTGGATGAGTTGAAAGGATGGACGAGAAAGACGTTTACAGTCTTCGCTTTATTGCTGGAACTTACAATGGTTGCTGTTGGCTGCAACTGGAAATACAGACACTATTCTGAGTTTGTATAAACTAAAGCTGATCAATATCAAGGTTACCTTGCTTTAAAAAAACATAACATCTCTTATTCTCATAACATGCCATCACTGGTTCCAATGTGAAAACAGGGAAGAAATGAAGAGTTTGTGTGTCTTGATGTCTCACTTCTCACTTTTATTTAGAGGTCGACTTTTTCACATATGTTCCTCCTGAAATGTTAAGGAGAATTTAATTAGACAAAAGATTTAAGATACTTGTGTCAAAATAGAGAACCTGCTTTAGAAAAATGTGAGATCTGGTCAAGTTTATGATCCTTCAATAGAAATAATTGAACATATTAAAACAGGAAATTGAATTTTACTGAATCATATGCCTGATTATAGAAGCAAAAATCAAACAGTAGCAAATCTTTTAGAGTGCAGTATGTAATGTAGTGCAGTGTCTTGTGTTTGGATGAGAAATAGTTGAGTTCATATTGAGACTTGTCTTCAGTAAATAATAAACCTGAGCACAATGTGAGACTTCATTGAGATATACTATACTATACTAAACCTCTAGAGGAGGCAAATATGAGATTATTGATCTCTTTATCTCAGGAGACACATATTTATAATAAAAGTCTCAGTAGTATTTCCGTCTCTTCTCATTGTTGTATGGGAGAGACTACAGAGATACTGTATTGAGGATATCTAAGGATTTCTCTTAATATCTCCTCACCTCTCCTTCCCACCCCTAGTTCCGCTTCTCCCCCCTTCCTGCCTATTCCCCCCCCCCCCCCCCTCCTCATCCTCACCCCCCACCCCCGGTGACAGTAATTTGACGGGCAGGGAGTTGACACACTGGAGATTTTTGCTGCGGTAAGTGATTGTCAGGCCTGCAGTGGTGGGCCGCCTCCAAGTGGGGGGTTGGGGGGCCCGAGGTGTGATCCGTGAGCCGTGATTGGTTGGAAGATTGATAGGCGGACAGACAGGCCTTTGAGGGCTGGCAGGCTGGTTGTCACAGGGCTGATGTGTGTCCCCTAGAGGGTCCCTGAACGCTCGGAGAGACAGAAGTGGACCCCACCGCCATGGAAAGAGGTGGCAGGTGTGTGATTACCACTGCCAAAGTCCAGAACCACACACACACACACACACACCTTATCACTAAAGCAGGACCCCTCACACACTTTGGGTGTGTCTCACATTAATCCTGCGAACCCTTCAAACCCTGATGTGTGTGACAGCGGTGACATTTCACTGCTTTGCATTTTGCCTCTGCTGTCAATGTATGATTCAGGCTAAAAGTGGAATGAAGTTTCGTCTTTAAAACTTTGCTCGGCTGTCGCTGTAAATTTGTTTGATTCAAGGGTGTGAAAGAAAGAGAGAAAGAGAGAGAGAGAGATGAATGAGTTCATGCTTAAGTACACACTTTAACCCTTGTGTGGTGTTCATATTTTTGTTACTCGTTTACTTTGTTGCTTGTATTTAATTCAGCAAAATTAAGCAATTTTACATTAAAATGCTTTACACATGCTCGCTTCACCTAAATTGCAAGTAATATAAACAGCTTACATGGTTAATATTTTCCCTTTACCTTTCTTATGTTACATTTCTTTCAAAAAGTGCTACTCTTTTTTTTATTAGTTTTTTAATAAAATGTAAAAGAAAATGAATTAAACTCAAGATATGAGTAGAAATTTTGTTTAGTTTTAAATTTACAAATGAAGCAATGTTTATTAGCCCTTGGCCAAACATACTGTATGTAATATAAATGTGTAGGGGGGGGGGGTACAGTGTGTGTTTATCGAAAATGTGTTTTGATATATGTTTCTCACGAAAAATGAGCCAATGCCAATGAGTTTGAGTTAGAAAAAAATATATTTTTAGTATCATTTGATGAAAAATAAAAACGGGTTCCACAGACCCGAACACCACACAAAGGTTAAATACTGATGCAGATGTGAGCTGTAAATAATCTGATTAAACCAGACATACAGTTGTAAGAAAAAGTATGTGAACGCTTTGGGATCATTCTTGGATTTCTGCATAAATTGGTCGTTAAATGTGTTCTGATCTTTATCTAAGTCACAACAATAGACAAACACAGTGTTTGTCCACACATAGCGTTGTGTGTTCCTTCCAAACAACTCAATTTTGGTTTTATCTGTCCACAGTATATTTAGTCAGTACTGCTGTGAAACATCCAGGTGCTCTTTTGCTTAAAACTTCAGACGTGCAGCAATGTTTTTTTTGGACAGCAGTGGCTTGTGCCAGTCTTTAACTGACACTCTCTAGGATTCTTCCTCACCTCATTGATCATTCTGCGCTGTGCTCTTGCAGTCATCTTTACAGGACTTTACCACGCCTAGGGAGAGTAGCAGCAGTGCTGAACTTTCTCCATTTAATGATGATTTATGCAGAAATACAAGTAATCCCAAAGGGTTCACATACTTTTTCTTGCAACTGTATAGTAAAAAGTCATGGGATAGTAGTATGTAAATGAATCATAAATTGTTCCCACAAAATTAAGGGTTGGCATGGGAATGCCCACACATGTGTATGCTTTGAGGTCTTATCTTGTGAGTATATTTAATTGTAAATTTTTTATCATTTTATTTCTAGTATTTTCTTATTTTTGCCCCAGTTTACACAGTCAATTACTCAACCCATTCATTAGGACTTCCACTATCCCTAGAGATGCCCCAACACACCAGGAGGGTGAAGACTAGCACATGCTTCCTCTGATACATGTGAATCAGACTCCACCTTTTTTCAAGCTGCTGCTGATGCAGCATTACTGAGCAGCATCACAGCGCTAACGCTCGGAGGAAAGCTCAGCGACTCGGTTCTGATACATCAGCTCACAGATGCAGCCTTGTGCTGATCAACCTCAACCTTAGGAGTGATGAGGGGAAAGAGTGCCATCTACTGTACTGTACCCACCCAGAGAGAGCAAGTCCTATTGTGCTCTCTCAGGGCTCTGGCAGCTGATGGCAAGCATTCCATAGAACATGGCCAATAACATGGTATATGATACTAGTTCCTGTCTTATGATTTTTGGCATGTAAGAGAGAGAGAAAGAGAGAGAGAGAGAGAGAGAGAGAGAGTTTCTCTACCTGTGGATTATTCTCTGCTGTACTGCACCTCAATTTACACCTGATTTCTCTGCTCTAAACGCTGCTGCTGATGCTGCTTGATGCTGTCCTAATCATCACACACACACACATACACACAGACACACACACACGGATGGTTAAACACTTTACAGAGCAGCGCTGGAGGTGCGTGCATCTCCCTCAGTGTCTCTTTATCACACCAAACACAGAGAATCCAGCTTTACCTGTAAACCAGTCAGCAGCTTCACACAGAGACTAACTACTCAAGAACAGACACTCTCACGACTAACTGAATCTCACAGTGTGTTTTACATTCTACATGTGCTGATCATCTTTCTCATAACAATCAAATTAACACATATATAAAATTCTGCTGATTTGCTGTTCCTTTGTGATGTATAAAAATATAATAATAAACAATTGTGTTGGACCCTTACTCGATTATGGAACCTAGAATACCATCATGTAGCTGAACACAGGGTGAACATTGGGTTCAGTAAAAGGATGTGATCGCTCTCATGAATCGACCTAATTGTTTGATCTATCAATTTGTTTTTATGTCAGGACCGATATCTGATTCTAATATTGAATTAATGCATCCTCATTTACATTTCGCTTACATTTATTTGTGCTTGCCAAGACAAAAAAAACTGGTAAAAGTGCATAAAATCATTCAGAATTTAAGAACTAAACTTTGCAATTAAACACATTTAATTAAATCAACACAAACAACTGTCCAACCAGTTTCACCTTTTATTATTCAACCTTTTAATTATCTCTTGAATAGAAAATTACAGAATAACACCTGAAGTGTTGCTACAATTTAAATTCAGCAAAAATAAATTAATGTACTGAATGTATATTTAATCACATACCTGATTAAGAAATATAAATAGATTACAGTATGTAGTAAGCAGCATCCAACTAAAAAAAAGCTGTTTGAATGAGAAACATTTGAGCTCATATTGAGACTCCTGTCTTCAGTAAAATATTGTGTCATTATTGTTGTGGCAAATCTGAGCACAGTGTGAGACTTAATTGAGATCTATACTATATAATAAACCTCAAGAGGAGACACACATGAGATTACTGAGCTCTTTATCTCAGGAGACATATTCGAGCAGCAGGAGATTTATGCTAAAGACTCCTTTGTCTCATTTGACTAAAGACTACTGAGACTACTTTCTTCTGGGCAGGGATACCAGATCAGACAGAAAAACTTCCCACATAAATGAATGTCAGAGCTGATTAACAGGTGGCTCAACAAGGCCGAAAGATCAGAGAAAAGACCGTTCAAATAAACTAGGATTCATGATTATGGACAAAGTCTTCTCAGAAATGGGTTTAAACACCATTAATGTGCACTACTGTTGAGGGAAAGTGTGACAGTGGAAGTTTTTTGGCTTGTGTTTTTAAGAGATGGGTTGAGTAAAAGTTCATGAGTGCAAATATCATTAGTCTCTAGTTCTTCCCACTTTCTCAGCCAGAAAAGCTGTTGCTTTCCAGTATCTGCTCCAGCAGACAGACTGGGGTATTACTGCCCCCTCCAAATCTCATGCTTATATAATAATTTAATCCAATAATCTGCTTCTTCTCTCAAACCCTCCTCTCTGGTCTCAGTGGTTGTTCTAACGAGGTGCTTCAGTAATGGGCCCTTAATGAGGACTCTCTCTTAACGAGCTTTCCAGCTTCTTAACGAGCACTCAGGCCTCCCCGAGTCCGACAGCATCTGTGCTCACGGTAACAGGAAGATAACCACCTCATCCAGCCAAACCATTCCAGCACTCAACACACACACACACACACCCGCTTATACCACCCAACACACACACACACACACACACACGGATCAAAACTTCTCTGTCTATCCTATAGAGACATGTTATCTTTCTATAGACTTCTCTCTCTCTTTGCTTCACACCATATGTTCACTGAATCTAAAACGAGTGGAAGAGAGGAAGCCCAGCGTGCCCAAACTGCCTGTAAACTTTAGATTTCAGATTTGGAGCCAGACTCGTCCTTCAGAGAACAATGCAGCCGGGCATTAGGAGGCTGATGGCTTGATATGATGATGGCAGATGGAGATAGTGCACTTTTATTGTTCCCGCGTGTGTGACGGCCTCTCTGATGGAACATGCCGCTAGGACCGGGCCTTAAAAAGAGCTCCAGCGTTTCAGACTTAGACACGCTGCCACAGAGTGGTCCTAATTAGGGCTCCGAATGTGGTCTGCCGGGTTCCAGTCAGAAGCAATACCAATTCGCCGAAGGCAATCCGGCGCCGCAGTGCCACTAAAGCAGATTTTTTTGGCACTTTACTGAGTGAAGTGAGTTCTGTTTCAACTGAGCCCTGTCTTGTCTGACTGATCTGAGGAGTGTATCAGCTTCAGTGTGATACAGACGGTTACCTGCAGAAACGTATCTGCTTTAATTTAGGCTTATCAAGATGTGGAATCAAAAGAAGCTGAGGAAATGCAGATGGAAGGCTCTGGTATAACAGAGCAAAACTGCAAAACTGAGTTTTTGTAAGCTGGGTGGCCCTCTTTTAAAAAACCTAATCTTCCTTATCAGCCTCCAATCCTCTTCTCCCCTGTATTTTTCAACATTGCAGTAAATATCAGACAAGAAATATTCCTTCTCCAGTATTGTGTAGCCCTTAACTTCTCCATTGTAACAATGGTTACCTACATAAACTTTATCAGAAAGAGCACATACACACACAGAGCATGAACAAGATATAAAAACAAGCATTGTTCTAATGTTTTGCAGAAAATAAAGCTGACATTAAAGTAATAGTTGATAATTAGAAGAAAGCTTAGAACAGAGGGACTGCATGGCTCAGACAGAGACCTGCATCTGTTTGTTGCGTTTGTTTTTTAGAGGCAGAGCTGCAGCCTGTGATGTGGATTTCATTTCAATATAATTGAATCCTCTGTGTTTCCCTGTGTGGGGCAGAATTTGGTTAGGCCAGAACCTCCCTCTCTTTTTCTCTCTCTCTCTCTCCCTCCCTTTCTCTCTCTCCCTCTCTCTAACACTCTCTCTCCCTCTCATTCTCTCTCTCTCTCTTCCTCTCTTCCCGTTTCCGTCTCTCTGGTTACCATGGCTCAGATTTGGTTACTCGAGTCGGCGCGGAGCCTGGGCCGGTCTCCATGGAAACTGTTCCTAATTACTGTGTTTATTGGAAATTAAAGATATAACATATGATGAAACAGAGAAAGCATTACCCTGATCTGCTGTCATTAACTTTACTACCTGTCTGCCCTCCCCTCAGAGAGAGAGAGAGAGAGAGAGAGAGAGAGAGACAGAGAGAGAGAGACAGAGAGGGATAAAGAGAGAGAGAGAGAGAGGGATGGTGGCATTAGCATAAATATGAATTTTAGAGAGATGGAAGGCATTTGAATGTAGAGAGGAGAGGGAAATAATGAAAAAGACGTGTTTTCATTTCCCCTCTATATTTTCAGCATCAGGATAAATAAAGAGGATGGAAGGTGAGGCAGGAGGGGGGGCAGGTGGGGGGGCGAGTGGGAGATAGAGTGTGTGTGGGCTGTTGGGGGGCTGCGCTGAATGAGGATGGAAGCGGGTGGATCCTGACAGTGTTCAGTGTATATACGTGTGTGTGTGTGTGTGTGTGTGTGTGTGAGTGTATGCGTGTGTGTGTGTGTGTGTGTGTGTTTGTGAATGGTCAGAGACAGGTGGAAGTTGAGAGGTGCAGGGGTCTGTGGGTCTTTGTTAGGTGGAGGGGGTTGTCATGTTGCTGTCAGCCAACAAACACACACATACACACACACACACACCCCAGGATCCAAACCTAACTATTCACTGGCAACCCACATTTTATCTGCCTCTATCCTGCGCACACACACACACACACACGTATGTTCACTCAGTTGAATTTTCCATGCTGTGGAACTATAAGCTCAGCCGCAGGTCAGCACAGGGAACTTCCTCCATGTGCTTTTACTGTGCTCTGCAGGAATCAGGACAGTTTGTTCTTCATTTACAAACTAAACTCACAGACTAACCCTCCCTGAATAATCACAGCTTAGTCTTATAGAGAATACAAAACACAACTAAAACTATAATAGTCATGTTTCTAACTGTATTAATTTATAACTGAATACCTCAGGGACGATAGCCCTGGTCTACTACACACGACTACACACTGATGGTGAGTTAGGGGTAAAGGGGACACACCTATTATGCAGTTAAATAATGCAGGGAATAAATAAGAAAAGTACTGTGCTGTAATATATGGTACAGTATAATACTGTTAAAACATATGACAGTAAATGCACTGTAAAATAAAAGTAAAATACATGGGTCAGTCGTCCCCAATTCACCCCCACCTTATCCCAACTCATCCAACATTCATCCCAAACTCATCTCCAAATCATTCCTACCTCAGCCCCAACTCACCCAAACTCATCCCCACCTTATCACCAACTCATTCCTAACTCAACCACAATTCATCCCAAACTCATCCTCAACTCATTCGCACCTCAGCCCCAACTCATCTCTAACTCACCCAAACTCATCCCCACCTTATCACCAACTCATCCCCAACTCATCCCAAACTCATAAACACCTCATCCACAATTCATCTCTGCCTTAATACCAACTCATCCTCAGCTCCCCAACTTATTCCTACCTCATCCCCAACTCACCCAAACTCATCCTAAAATCATCCCCACCCTATTTCCAACTCATCTCCACCTCATCCCCACCTTAATCCCAACTCATCCCCAGCTCCCCAATTTATTCCAACCTCATCCACAACTCAACCCCAACTCATCCCTACCTCATACCAAACTCATCCTTTACCCTATCCACACCTCATCCACAACTCTTTCTAAGTCATTCCCACCTGATCCCAAAATCATCCCTACCTTATCCCCATCTCATCACAAACTAATCCCCACTTCATCCCTGTCTTCATTCATGTCTATGGGCTCCAGAGAGGCCTAATTTATTGGAACAGTATAAAAGGATAATAATGCAGAAACAGCCAATGATTTAAAACAGAAAAAGAACAGAACAGAAAGATGAAAGTTCTTCAGAGATCTTTCTTTAGGACTTTTTTGTTTCTGGAGAATATGGTCTCTCAGCGGCGTGTTCAGAGTGGACATGGTGACTCGGGGGAGAAACTCAGCTGTGTGCGCGTGTGTTTGTGTGTGTGTGTGTGTTTGTGCACTATAGAACTCCCTTTAGCCCTTTGAGAATCACTCCCACATTACTCTTCTTCCTCTTCAGGCGTCTTTCTCTCCTTTAGGAGTTCTCACGGCACAGTTTAAAGAGAACAGATCAGAGAGAGTGTGTGTGTGTTGGTGTGTGTGCGTGTGCGCGCGAGTGTGTGAGTGTACTCTTCAGTATGGTGCTGCGTTTTTGTGTCAGTGACGATGACGGTATCAGGTCTGTTGAGCTTTATTCGGCGAGACTTCGCTTCAGTCTGGGCGCACGGTGGGGAAATTGGAAGTGAAGACTTTGCTGAAATATTAAGGAGAGCGCCATTCATCTTCTCTTTCATCCTCAGCTGGAGTTAAACGCAGTCAAATCACAATCTGCATCAGTGGCAAAACAAGTATAGTAAATAAAAAGTAAATACTCATAAAGACTTACACAACAAAGGAAGACTGAAAGCAGGTCTTCAGATTTTGCCATTTTTAGCATTAGATCTTGTTAGAGGATTTATTGTTAAAAATAATTTATTCACCTATTCAAATCAATAAATTCTGCTGTTCCAATCACTTCCGTGTCCAAAGGTGTATAATAAAAGCAGCAGCTAGACATGCTTCTACAAACATTAGTGAAAGAATGGGTCACTCTCAGGAGCTCAGTGAACTCCAGCACTGTGGTACAGTGATAGTACAGTACTTACTACTAAATATTCACAGCCAACTGTCAGTAATAACACAGTAGAAGCGACTTAGTCAATGACAGTCAATCATTACAGACCTTTCAACTTTAGCTTCAGATTACCTCTAGAACAGTAGAGCGTAGAGAGTTTCCATTCCTGAGCAGTTTCATCCAAGCCTCCAAACACAACGCAAAGCATTGCATGCCCCATCAGTATCATCAGTAGAGCAATGGAGATGTGTTCTCTGGAGTGGCAGATCATGTTTCACCGTCTGGGAATCCAATGGACGAGTCTGGTTTTGGCAGTTGCCAGGAGAACGGTACCTGTCGGACTGCATTGTTCTGAGTGTAAAGTTTGGTGGAGGGGGGATGATTATAGTGTATCTTTTTTAAAGAGTTTTTTTAAGAGCTGAGCCACTTAGTTCCAGTGAAAGGAACTCCCACTTTGCTCCCAACTTTGTGGAAGAACTTAACTGGCCTGCACAGAGTCCTGAGCTCAACTTAAAGAGCACTTTTGGGATGAATTGCAGCAGCGACTGTGAGACTGCGAGTATCGTCTTTCTAATCTCTATGTAAATCTTTTGATGCAACCCTTAATCATCTAATTTCCTTGCTTTGTATCTGATCAGTGATGTGTACATGGATATATCAGAACCAGGCTTATTAGAACTGGGTACATGTTGATGAGTGTTTTTATAAGAAAGAATAAAATTGGGTTCCTTCACATCATGCTGGGGAAGCATTTTTGTGATAAGATTGAGTACATTGGATAATGACCAGTATTTTCTTTTTTTTAGCTGATGTGTCAAACATGTAGATGATATTTGACAATGTTTTTGTTATTTGGTATATGTTCTACATGGCAAATACAGTACTGTACTTCACTTGTTCCAGTGCTTTTGTATAACTTAGTTATTTAGGATCTTGGGGGGGGGGGGGGGGGGGGGCAGATTTCTGCACAGTATTCTGAGTGAAATGTTGAGTATGACAGTGAGTTTTAAACTCAAGTAAAACTCATCATGAAAATGAGTCAACCCTTTCATAAGAAAACACAAGAAAAGGTAGCCTGGGGGCACGACTACACACTGATGGTGAGTGAATGGTAGAGGGAGACACGTACTATCCAAATCAAAGTTAAGAAAGGATAGAGCTATGACTCACAGTAAGTACATTTAACTCATTTCAAATTTCTACTTCAATAAACTAACATAAAAACCTGAGTTGAAAGGTTGACAACTTAAGTAATTTGATTTGATTAGTTAAGATGAATAATAATAAAAAAAGATATAACTTTCTGGTTATTTTTTTTTTTTACAGAGCAACTTTAAAATAATAAATAAGTAATTAAATAAAGCATCAATGCATAATATGATCCTAGAAAATGCATTAATTAACAATTAGTCTGTTTTATATCAGGAGCTACACATCATGACAGTCTTAGTTTTACTGAAACAATACTTAATTCTTGAGACAACTCTGGTTTAACTTTTTCACTTCATTTGTACATTACAGCTGTGAATAATTAATCTGCTAGATATCTATATAGATATTGTATTTGTAAGAAAATGTCAGTACTAAAAAGCTGTATTATGCTGCGCTGATTACAGTGGGCAGTAATGTAATCAGCACTTCTGATTGGGCAGTAATGAACATACTCTGATTTTTGTCAGAATACACGGAACTGTGTATGTTTAGGTGTGTAAATGGTGATGTACAGAGTATATCTGTGTAAACACGACATGAAGGCAAGGATGAAATTCAAGGTGAGAGGGATGCTTAACCGTTAATGAGAATTTCATCACCTGTTACTGGGATTAAAGGATCTGCTGAAGTGAATCGCTTACACCCTGCAATCAGCTAACATTTCACATTAATAAAAAATACTTTATTGAAATTTAACCACATCAACAGTTTAATTAACTCTCATTATTCTTTCACAACACCCTCCTGTTAACTGTAATCCTCCAGTAATAACGCAGAGAGGACTCAGACTGTGGCACATGCTGCTTTCATTTCGTTTATGAAGTTTTATACTTTATACTGTAAATTCTGTTGTTAACTCCACAAGCAGAGTGTACTGAAGTCTGCAGCTCACACTGAATATCTGTTAGGATGTTTTTTTTTGTTAAGCCTTTAATGATTAAAACTTTACTTGAGTGATCCATTATAGATGCTCATCTAACATTCATCTAACATTGACTATCTACAAAATGCAACTGAACTACAAGCCCAATATTAATTATAATTATAATATAATATAATTATAATAATGATTCTCAATAGAATCACAAAATCTAAAGAAACAGTGAGAAGCTCCACCCAAACAATCAAAGCTATGAATCAGTCAGATGGCAGGTGTGAGTCTGTTATAAGATAAGAGTTATACCATTTAAACACGCTCTTCTCCTGAGTTTTGGAGCACATGGTCACAATGTTAATTTATGTTAAATACAGTTGTTTGCTATCATTTAATCAAACAGATATTTCAATTAAAGTGTAAATTTAAGGCGGATTATTATTGTATGTCATTGTGGAGACATTTTGTAGCTGCAAATGCCCGTATTGGTGTTTGTAGTGTATTTCATTTAATAGTTTTAATGAACACAAAGCCATGAGTGCTATTTCTGCCCTCTTGTGGAGAATCAAATTGCAAATTTTGCTATTGTTGGTAAAAATGTAATTGATGACTCTTTCCTTGCTGAAAATTAAATAAAACAAACATACAAATAAATAAAAAATGTGAAAATGGAGGTAAACATAATAGACAAAATAGTTTTGAATTAACATTAATATTTGATTTTGCAAAGACCAAATTTTATGGTTATGTTGAAAGTAGACATTTGTCCCATTTTACAGGTTTTTAGATAATAATAATAATTGCAGTTTTCCTTTTTATGTCCTTTCTACACTGTAGGGTAATTTACCACAGCATGACTTAGATAAAACTCGGATGTGAGAAATCTCAGAACATGAAATGATGACCAATGAGTCAGAGCTTAGAATTTAAAATATATTAAAGTTTACTTGAAAAATAGTTTCAGCATTACAGATATATAAAAGGAACAAAAAATAATAGATATATATTAGAAAAGAGTAAAAGTACATCAACGAATACAATCTCGATAGATCAACACATTCGCAACCCAGAGAGAGAGAGAAAGAGAGAGAAAGAGAAAGAGAGAGAGAGAGAAAGAAAGAGAGAGAGAAAGAAAGAGAAAGAAACTAAAGCCAGTCGAGGGACAGAGAGAACTCCTCAACTTCATCCAAGCAGTTATACATTTTGCAAATGACATGTGATTGGACAGAACTTATCATATGATTACGTCAGCAGAGTCCAGTTAACAGTTTGTTGTCCAGTTCCAATGACGTGATCCGCTCCAGCCTGTCTGAGCAACAAGTTCTTATCATGATGTTGTTCAGCTCTGTGTCCTTCATGAACACAGCAGACAGTCCTTAAGTGTCCTAAAGTCTGTGAGAAGAGGAAACAGAGGAAAAGAGTGGATGCAAAGATCTTCTGGCCTGTGTAAGACTTTACGCCGTGTAGAACAGGCATACGCTGGCTATCTGAGGAGAGGTTCCCAGCACTTCACTCAGAGAGCTTGTTGTCTCCTAGTTCATATGCACTGGTCCCAGAACAGCAGAAAAGCAGTGAAGCTTCTCTGCCACTCAGGGTCACGTTCTCCTCACAGCTCTCACTGTTGATGAAAACACTCTGACCTTCCTGATTCCTGAAAAAGTAAAAACAACCTCCAAAGCCTTGTCATAGTGACAGTTAAAAAGAGAGCAGAGATCATAAGGTTATTAAGTGAATTATAACGTGAACAGTAAAAATAATAACTGTATATATAAATGTATAAAACATTTAAGAATAAGAGTGTGAAGGTGTGGTTATCTCCAATCAAACCCTTCAACACCTTTATGCAACATGATTATAAAGACTTAGGAGAGCATCACTTCACACGTGTGTGTGTGTGTGTGTGTGTGTGTGTGTGTGTTTGTGTGTGTGTGTGTGTGGCCTTTAGACAGTCAGAGATGGCACTCATGATGAAAATAAACACATCTGTCTTCTCCTGCGATATTAAAGCCCCTCTGATTTCATCATCTCTGCTCAGACAGTGATCAGGCAGAGAGAAGCAGAAAAGTGGAGGAAACAAAGACAACAGCAGCAACCAGAAATAATACGCACAAAATCCAATTTGAAAAAAGCAATAATTAGATTTACCAACATCAGAGATGAGATTTGATCTTTAGATTAGGAGTCTAATGAAGTCCTGCAATATTGGCCCACATGTAAATGATTAACAAAGTTCTTGGCCATAAATCTTGTGACGGACTTATATTGCAGAAATGGAGAGGGGTGGGGGGTGAGATGGGGGGGGGGGTTGTTGATGGGGTAAATGTGTAATAAAGCTCAGCACTGGCTCTGTTTGGTGTGTGTTACAGTAGTGGACACAGTAAAAACAGCCTGACTGAGAAGAAGCTGAAGTGCAGAGATCAGCTGATTCAGTGTATTCAGAGAACAGATTTTACACAGTTTAACACAGTGAAATACAGTTTACAGTCTTTTCACAGCTGGTTTTGTTCACTGGGCTCGTGATTGAGTTTAGGCTTTGACGTGGGTCCGGTCCCACTGGGAGGAAGTTGGAGCTTTAATAAAATAATGAAATGATGTGTTTTGTGTTTATGGGGGGAGGGGAAGGGGCTCAGAAAGCAGCGTTTGAATGGTGAGAGTTAAATTGCTTCCTACTGTCGAAACTCTGCTGCCTCTCTGGCCGTTACTCAAACACAGGGAGAGAGATCACTATAAATAAACAGGAGAGTCGAGTATTTTGGACTGTAGCCTGCTGCTAACCCCAGCTTGCACTGCTGGAGCAGTATTAGCATTAGCCGCTAACCACACTAAGTGCTAGCTCTTTTGCTGTTCAGAATTTAGTATTATCAGACTGTAGTCTGCACGTTTACTGTGTTAAAACAAACGACATGGGATGTACCGCTAGCCCTGGCTTACAGGAACACTCAGGGTTACTCAGTGTAGCCGCTAGCTGCTAATTCTAATGCTGCAACTCCCAAGCTTAGTGTTTGACTATAACCCTACTCATGTTATAATGATCAGGGGCGACTTTAGGATCAGTGGTTTAGGCTTTCTGACCAACGAACCCAGACCCGCATTAGCCGCTAACCATGCTAAGTGTTAGCTTGTTCACCGTTCAGAGAGGAGTATACCGTGCTCTAGCTTGCATGTTTACCAAAACAAACCACTAGCTGATAGCGCCCTGGCTAACCGTACCACTCAGGGTTCCTCAGCGAGACAGTTAGAAATGTTTTAAAATAAAGACATCTTCACATTATGTCATAAGTTGCTTTACAACATGTGTAATTCCCTGATAAGTGATTTCAGCCACTGACCTAGTCTTAGCGTCTCTGTAATCTACGCAAAATCCACCGGAGATCCTATGTAAACCTATAGAGGTGAGTAGTCCAGGTCCAGAAATATTTACTAGTGGAAACAGAACTGTTCTAAACATACACCTACCTATCTCAGTTATACTTGGCTGGTGGTGTTTTTTCCTCCATAGACAAATTCTAACTGTTCCTTAGCTCTGAATTACTGGGTAAAGCGTAGAACACTGATGTGTTATTTGCACAAATAACACAGGAACGAGTTGTTTAGGAACCTGCTGTTTCTAAAGCTGTTAGTTAGTTCCTGTTCCTGTGGGTGGCCACGAGCCGAGGTAGGCGGGGTCATGAATTTTAATTCACGGGTTGATGTAGACACGGTTCTTTTCCTGATCGACTTGTTTTTCTGAATATTATCTATCTTTTATCTGCTGCAGACAGTAGAGGTTGAGGAAGAGTTTCATCATGTTCAGCATAATAAACAACTCAGAGAACCCACTGTATTTCACAAAGACAAGAAAAACACTTGTCCCCATGTCCTTTTATAAATGATTTTCTGCTGTGTAAAATAAAAGTAAAAACAGAATCTCAGCAGCAGTTTGGTGGGGCTGGTGAGAAGCTGTGGTCTGTGGGGGTATCAGGCAGTATGGGTTAGTGTGGCGGAGTCTCCTGCAGAGTGCAGCGTGTTAGTGGCCACAGGGGGCGACTTCCTGTCTGTCAGTGGTGAAGTTTAAAGGGCTCTTGGGGGGGAGGGTCACTTTTAATGAGCAGCTTTATGTCTTCCCCCCGGGGTGGGTTTTCACCACTCACTACAGTGCTGTGAGATATCTTAGATATCTATTCACTACTCAAAAACATAAAGTAACACAAGATCATCCCAGTATAACACACACAGGGGCGAATTTAAAAGTTCTGGGGCCCTAAGCAATGTTTTCTTTTTTCCAGGGGCCCTGATCATACGGATCCTTTTGTATAGCAAAATGCAATATTCAGGGTCCATAGACCTTTTACAGGGTAAAAGTACTTCAAGTACTTTTTAAGCACTTTTAAGACCCATTTTCAAGTTTTTCCAGCACCTTTCAGCTGTGGTAAATTAATGATAACGGTAATATCTCAAAACTGGCATTCTGCGATAGTCAATATATCATAAAACTATTCTCCACACTTCACAGCGACTATGCAACTGAGAAAAAAAATACTTCTAGTAAATAGCAGGAATTATGGATTTATTGGTGTCAGTTTCACACAATTTAAATACCAATGTTTTTCACCACATGTTTACCTTATTCATTGAATTATGTCAAATTGAGAGCATTTATACATACATATACTCAACATTATTGATTTGCTTTTTGTCACACAGCAAGAGACACTACAACCAGAATTGTGTTTGGTAATAGCAGAAGGAGATTAAATTAAAGCAAAATAAGTTTTATGATTCAAAATGTATCGCCTATCTGTAAAGTTTGCTTGCTATCCAACTTGTTTGGGTCAGTAATGCAACTATGACCCAAATGACTGTGACTATGACTGAAAATGTCCCTGGAGATCAGCTCGTTCCACAGCGCTTCTGTGCTGGACTTCCTTTCCTTAATTTCCTCCCTTTTTTGTTCACCGCTGGGATAACACTGTTTCATGGTTGTGCCAAAGCTACCTTAGTCTACCTCGCCTATCTTAACTTGCATGTACGGTGTCTCTTTGGTGTCAAACAAAAAGAAATAAAGAAAGTTTTTTTTCCTGGTGGCCCCAAGCAATTGCGTGGTTACATGGTGGTAGAATCTGCCCCTGAACACACAGTCACGTAAACGTCTGCCCAATTAGGACATATAAGTGATTGTAAATTAAGTTGATCATGCTTTTGCAGGTGATGCCACAGACCCAAGAGTCCAGTGCAGGACCAGTATCTCCTCCTCTGTGTGAGGAATAACTGCACTGTAAAAGTGAAAAAGTTAATAAACTTACAGCACTGGATCTCTGAGTTTTGAGGCCAACTTAATGTTTTAAAGAAGATCACCAACAGTTGTGCCAACTAGAAATCTTTAGTTCAGATCATTTATTTTCCATATATTAAATCTCACCAATTTAAAGAGCCACTAAACCCTAAATCATATTTTTTTCCATTAATAGCTGAAATGTGTTCCTTTGAAGTAATAAAACACACCAGTCCTGCTAAAAGTTTTTTATCAATCTTTCCTAACCATTAAATATGCAGACACATCACAATATGTAAATCAGTCAATCAATAATACCCCCCTTCTACGGAAGTCCAGCCATCTGCGTCTCTCTGCTATCAGAGGCACTCAGCTCTCCCTCCCACCCTGCCTCTAACCCATACATCACCCAGTGCCTCTCCCAAACTACCCCTCCCCTTTTTTAGCCTGTTCAAAATTTCAGCTGAGGGTGGAGTCAGCAAAAATCAGAGGGTTTAGAACCCCTTTAAAAATTAGAAATGTTTTTAGAACCCTAACATTGTTTAAACAGCTTAATTACTCAGGAACGCCTCAACACACCAATGTGATTTATTCATTGGGACAAACAGGGAATCCTATTGTTTCTAAAAACAGCACTGACCTCACGCTGAACTGAAGTATTTTTGAGAAATCTATTGTGAAATACACCTAAAGCATAGACTTACTTTCATATTTCCATATTTTAATGAATATTCTTTCATTATGATGCCATTTATTGTCTATTTTAGGGTTAATTTGTACAGATGTTCACTATCATGTATTTTCCTGTAATAAATCTTGTGTTTGTGGAACTGTTGGAAGGTTTCGGGATTTGTGATTCTACTCGTAATTTACTTGGTTACTTTCTGTTTCTGAAGGTTTTATAACTGAGTGTAGAGTTATGAATCATCTGATTTACCCTGCGGTGTGAATAAATGCTTAGGAAACTGCAGCTCTGATTTAAAATGCAGAAGGAGAAAAGCAATTTTAAGGGAAAATGAGGAAAATGAAGATCATCAAAACCGCCTGAATTCACTTCACTTTCAGTAATCCATCAATTATCTGTAATAAAGTTATTAAAGCACGGGACACTCTAATATTTCAAAAAAGAGACAGAAGGGAAGAGCTTGGTGCTCATCATGTTCCTGTGATGCTCAGCTAATCCAGCCAAAATAAATTTACTGAGAGGACCTGAGAGACTCAATCATCAAGTTATAGCCCGGATAGCAGGAGATCAGGAGTTAAACATTAGACATGAATTTCTGCATCACGCAGAACATGAACAGAATCACAGAACTGAGGATTTAAATCGGATTTTAGATGAAAAGACAAGTAAAAAAATTAGACAAGAAATCTTAGAGGAACAAGAAATTGGGAAAGAAAATGGAAATGAGGAGAAAAGTGAATTTACGGGAAAATAAACCAAATTTTATTGGTCCCTTCTGAAGTAACATGACTGAAATTCATGTATTTAAAGAAGTGTGTTGAGGTGTTAATGTAATAACTCAGCTGACTTAGAGAAAACGTCTAAAACCTTGATGAAAATGAAGCAGTAACATTTTTACTTGCAAAATGCTGCTTTATTAAAGACACTCTTATAAATGGCTAATTTTGTTTTAAAAAAATACTTTTTTTGAGATAAAAAATAAAGCCAAATACTTTACCTGTAAAAACTTGAGTGCTTTACAAGTGCTTAAGTTAATGTGTAACAATAAAATATTAATTATATTATATTATATGATTATCATAGATTTTAAAATTGTATACAATAAAAATGGGTCTTTTATAGTTGTTTGTGTACCATTTGAACTTTGTTGAATAATAGACATACATACATAGACATATAGTAGCAGTCAAAAGTTTGGACAGTTTGGATATTTAAGATATTAAAGCTATACAGGAATTCAGAAATGCAGAATTACTTAGTAAATACAAATAAAACCAGGATATGTTTTATACTTTAGATTAACTTTGAGGACCGATCTGCAGACTCTTTGTATTTTAATCTTAATTGTTTTTATGTCTTTAATAATAATCTACAATGTAGGAAATAAATAAATTAAAGAAATAAAGAAATAAAGAAAAGCATTTAATCAGAAGGTGTGTCCAATATTTAGTATTGGTACTGTATTTAAAAAAAAAAAGTATATTAAAAATGTGAGAAAATGTATTTTGATTTCTGACTCATTCATTAGAATTATAATCAGCTCTTTTAAAACACTGGATGATCTTGGTCACTGTCCTGCAGCTCAGTTTCAGGGTGTTAGCAATCTTCATGTAGTGCAACAATTCGTCTTTTAAGATCTTCAGAGAGTTCTTTGCCATGAGGTGCCATGTTGGAGCTTTTAGTGACCAGTGTGAGAGAGTGTAAGAGCTGCACTACAAAACTGAACACACCTGCTTCCTATGCACACCTGAGATCTAGTAACACTAACGAGTCACATGACATTTTGGAGGAAAAATGACAAGCAGTGCTCAGTTTGTACAATTAGAAGTGCAGTCTCTTAGAGGTGTACTCACTTTTGTTGCGGGTGGTTTAGACACTAATGGCTGTATATTGAGTTATTTTGAGTTCTTGAGAATACATTTACACTATTATATACTGTAAGCTGCACACTGACTACTTTTTACTGTGTAAAAGTGTAATTTTGTCAAATATCTGCAGAAATGTGAGGAGTCTTTATTTTTTTTGTGCCACAAATGAAAACAATATTTGATGTGTTTTATCTGTTATCATCATACAGTAATACTGTGTGAAACAGTTATAAAACACTTTAAAACGCTGTATTATTTCTGCGATTTGTGGTAATAAGAGTTGTGCAGATGCATGATATAAAGCTCTGTGTGCTCTGATCTCCTGATCTCCTGCTGTTTTTCTGGTTCTGGGATGGAGTGTTATGTTTGTTGTCGCCTCGATGCTTCACACCGAACTCAGCGCTGTTCAATTCAGACTGACAGCAGCTCTGTGATCCACAGGACGGAGGAAATCATCTGTCCTGATGCTCCTGACTGCTCTTCTCTGGAGCCTCGGCTCACTTTCACCATCATCTTCCTTACAGACCGAAACCAAACGCTGCTTAAAGGTTCTGTAGAGACACTCATCAGCATATGATAGGAAACAAGGTGTAGTTATTAACAGTAAAGTTCAGGTTTATACTATCAAATCAAATTTATTTGTATAGCGCTTTTTACAACTGGTGTTGGCACAAAGCAGCTTTACAGAAACATGATTACAGGACAAAGAGTCAGGCAAAACATTAAACATAGAAAATACATAATACAGAACCCCCAGTGAGCGCGGAGGCAAGGAAAAACTCCCTCAGAGCTGCAGGAGGAGGAAGAAACCTTGGGAGGACCAAGACTCACATTAAAGGGGGGACCATCCTACCACTGGTCAAATGGCTTTTAAATTAATTTTAAAAAGTCTTTCATAAATCCACGTAGGTTTTATATATTCAGGTGTATAGCAGCTCCACTAATGGCTTATAGAGTAAGATGGATGATGAGCAGCTGATCTGTGGTGGTGGTGAAGAAGAGCTGACTTCAGAAACTTCCAGTCTGGCCAGACAGAGGACATGAGAGCCTGAGGGTCCAACATCCCTCGGTATCGGGTCAGACAGGTGGGCAGTCAGTAACTCGGAGGAAGGCAGAGAGATGGAATTAGTTTTCACTGGATTTGTGTAAAACAGAGAATATTAAAACATTATCAGAGTGTGGCAAATGACTCCGGCAGATCTAAATAAAACAGCCTAACTAAAGGCAGAGAGCCAGAAGGTAACATAGACATGGAGGCTCCCTGAAACACCGGCATCCACCCACTCCACCGTCCACAAACCTGAGTGACCGTGTGCAGTGGGAGAACAACAGCACCAGCATCTCAGTTTACCCACAACTCCCTCTGTCCATGAACCCCTGAATCTGCAGCCTTATCTAAAGGGAAAAACATTAATTACCAAAAGTTAAACTAAACAAGTAAGTTTTCAGTCTAGACTTAAAGATTGAGACTGTGTCTGAGTCCCTAACATATTCGGGGAGATTATTCCAGAGTTGAGGCGCTTTATAAGAGAAAGCTCTTCCTCCTGCAGAGCTCCTCTGAATTTTAGGAACTACTAATAAAGCAGCACCCTGCGATCTAAGTAATCGCGGTGGTTCATAATAGGAGATACAGTACAGCAGGGTTTTTTTTTTATATAAAAGCATCTATTACATTTAAAATAAGTAAACTTTGAGTGCACAAATAGCTCACATCAAAATTCTGCTTTATACGGTATTCATATCAAAAGTGAATGTATGTAAGAAAAGCAAAATCAAGTCAAATTTATTTCTAAAGATGATTTAAAAACCATAAGGACCAACCAGAATGCTGTACAATACAGAAGTGCGAACAATAAAATGTATGAAACTAAACAACAATAAGATTACGGTTCAGATTAACCCCCAACATTTCAGATTAGACCAGAGACTGTAAAAAAAGACTGAAAAAAGATGGACGCCGTGTTTCTGTTCCCATTCATTCAATGAAAATAAAGCCAAAATCTGAAACTGGAGTCTGCACAGTAGAGACCAGAGGAGGGAGAAAGACTGTGGAGAGAACCGCCTACTCATTTAAATAACCCCACCCCTGAGGGCTGCCTCCACAGAGCTCATACAGTCCCACCCCGGCTAGGTGTAACCCAGCCCTTTTACACACCAATAACCACACATTTTTAAATAGAGCTAAATAACGTTTTAAAAAACTAATTCTGTGGGGATATAAAAATGTAACAATATAAGCAGAGGTTACACTAGCTGCTGCATTTAAAAATGAAGGAGGTAGAATTACAGTATATTGGAGAAAAAAAAACGTGATTGAAAGTTGTCTTTTTTGCCATTAAAACCTATGGGGATGGGGGGGGGGGTTACACATTCAGCAGAATGTAGAATATATACCGTACACCCCGTCAACAGTCTATTTTCCTGCCTTGCACCCATGCTGTTAAAATAGTGTAGGAGTTTAGGAATAAATCTATTCTGTTGGGTGTGGTGGTCTGGAAGTGAACAGTGTTCAGGTAAATTTCTGGCGTGCTGCTATAGTATTTTGGCTGCAGAAAACACAGGAGCTCCACTGACTGATTAAAACCCTGACAACAGTCAATCATCAGAGTCTATTTCTATAGATGCAACCATCTCATGTTAAACACCCCTGTTTGTTAAACGCACACACACACAGACTAAAGAATAAAATTACATTACTGTTCTATTAAATGAGCTGCAGGCGTACCTACACAGCCTAAACGAGCAGGTCAGTATTTGTCTCTGCTGAGACAAAGCACAGAAACACCGGGCTGTTAAGATACAAACGCGCCAAAGTCAGAGCTCACCTGCTTCTTAAAGGGAATGACTACTGGCACACTGATTGGTTTATTTCACTTTACGTCCAAAACACACTCATTATTAATGAACAGAATAGTGCATGACTTTTGCAAGTTTTATGCGGCACAAGGCATATTTTTTTGTGTGCCCTTGCGATACTGAAGACACACCGGATTCCCTTGGTTCTCTAGTTTAGCATTCATGTTATCCTTCAATCTGCAGTATAAAAGCCACTATATAGGTCATTTTCTTATCCAACCCAAATTAATGATTCTGCACCCAGGATAGATTCTGGGCTGGTTTGTTTTCACACACAATATTTTTCAGAATCCTGGATCAAAACAAACCACAAGTCAAGTATACTAAATATCCAATAATAAAAATAAAAGCTTGAGCGAGGACATGTTCACTTGTTTTAGTTTACAAAACATACTAATAATAGTTCTCCAGAGTTTTACTCTTTGCCCAATTGTACATCACATTCTTTAAGCTTTAAACAGAAAACGACTCATAATAAAAGTATATAATCTCTCCAAGGATTATAAAAACAGCACCTCGGAATTAAAATATTGTGAGTTTGACTGAGTTTGACTGTATCTGTAATGTGTTTAATAAGTAGGAATGTTTGCTTTGCTTTGTTTTTCCAGTAACTTAATATATTAAACAGATAGCTCAGATCTCATCACAAAAGGAACGACTGACATGAGAATTATCAGGGTTATCAGAATTTAGACTAACAGCACTCGTTTTACCCCCTTGTTGTGATGTCAGCACTTATCAGCACTTATAAGACTGTTAGATATGTAAATCTCCTGAGGGACAAATATGTAAAAAAAAAGAAACCGGTCAAATCCTTTTTCAGGCAAAGGAACCTGGACTCTTTGATGAACAGGAAGCTGAATGTTGAGCAGAGTGAGAATGCAGGCTGTTTTATGTGGTAAAAAATGTTTTACTAGATTGACTTGAATTGGATGCTGCTCTGCTATGGGTAGTTCTGGAGTAAACAGCATTTTCAGTGGAGATATTTTTATTGAAAAGGAAAATCCTTAGGCCTAATCCCTCTCTGGGACTCTAGCCCAAAGTGTCCCCGGACTTTTGAGTCCAGCTGATATCATTATATATAAATTTGCTTTATAAATAACAGATTTCATTAGTCTCTCCTCCACCCTCTGTTGATGTGGAGAGTGGAGTATCTACTCAGGTTTGTGTGCTATTACTCAGTATGTTGTAAGAGCTCTCTCTCCTCTGAATAAAGAGAGAGAGAGAGAGAGCGGGGAAGAAGAGAGAGAGAGAAAGAGAGAGAGAGGGGAAGAAGAGAGGGAGAGCGACAGAGAGGAAGAAGAGAGATAGAGAGAGAGGGAGGCTCTTTGTTACCCGTCTCTGTGTGCAGAAGCTCTGTCAGACAGCGTCACTGGCTTATTCTTCGGCCTCCAGGTGTTTACCTGCAGGCTCCACATCCCTCCTGAGAAACACATCAGTGTCACACAACTCACTGCATCCCTCATCAATGACCCGGGGAGTGTGTGTGTGTGTGTGTGTGTGCGTGTGTGTTTTAGTAACATGCTACATTTAGCACATTACATTTACTTAAGTAACATTTTAAACAAATTGTTGTAAAAGACATTTAGATAACGAGTGTAGAAACAATAAAGCGGTCATAATTTTCTGACTGAACTTTTTTAAATGTTTTCTTACACAGAACTCTAGTTGAGACCTGTTGTCCATCCGAAAACATCATAAACCAGCCAATGAAACAGTAGCTCAGAGGTCGGCAATTAAGTTAAGATATTTGGCACGGAAAATGAAATAAAAGAGTTAAACCTCTCTAGCACACACCTAGACATGGGGACTGTAGGTTTATCTGCTCCAAAAAGTCATATTCTTTTTTTATATACATTTATTTCTGATTCTATCCAATCGTTCCACCCCTGCGTTTCCGTCACAAGTGGCGGATGTGATCCTAGGAGGATGTGGACGAGCACACGCCTCTTCCGACACGTGTGAAGTCAGTCACCCCTTTTTTCGAGCTGCTGCTGATGAATCATTGGCTGAGCAGCTAGCGCGCTCGGAGGAAAGTGCAGCGACTCGGTTCTGATACATCGGCTCACAGACGCCTCCTGTCGCCCGGTGCCACCTTTGAGCATGATGGGGAGAGTGCACCATCTACCTGTCTGGAGGGAGCAGGGCCAATTGTGCTCCCTCTGGGTGCCGGCAGGTGATGGCATGCTACATGTACTGGATTCGAACTGACGATGTCCCGTTCATAGTCGCAGCACATTAGACCACTCAGCGCCCCCAGAGAGTTCTATTCTAAAGGCAGTATTTCACTATAGAGACTAGACATGCTGTGTTTGTGTGTGTGTGTGTGTGTGTGTGTGTATTTCTGTCAGTTTCTAAACAGAGTAGTGAGTCTGCACTGCTGAGGCTCATTCTCATTAGTTAGTGTGGCGTCTCTGTGAAGCCATCTGCATCATCCCAGAGACACCACCAGAGACCAGCGACAGAGCCATCACATCTCCCCAGCACCCGCCAAACCCCCACAACCACAGAGAGAGAGAGAGACAGAGACAGAGAGAGAGAGACACAGAGAGAAAGAGAGAGAGAGAGAGAGATGGAAGGAAAGCGGGGAAAGTTTAATGAGATTTCTGTCCTCCACAGCTGCTGTGAGGGAAAGATATGGCTTTGTATTGTTATTTGCTTATTTGGTTGTTGTGGCAGGAAACAGTAGTGCACACAGACGGCGGTGGAACAAAGCCGAGAACACGTCTGTACTGCGTATGACCAGATCTCTAAGTGGTACAAATGTGTCTCATTTCAACAGGCCGTCTGTGTCACGTCACGCTGTTGTGATAAGGGTCACACATATCCCTGCAGAGACATGAAAAAAAATCACTTTTCTTTTTTATTAGCTGCTTTTTCTGTTGTGTGGACATTTTATGACAAACAGTTCAGTAGAAATGCTCCTAAAATGACTTAAATATTATTAAAGCACACAGTGTACTTTGTAAAGCACACTTCACACATCTTTAAAACACTCACAATAGTTTGATCTTAAAAGATCAGCTTAAGTTAATAAAGCAAATAGAGATGTTATGGATGATCATGAGTTCAAATATTTACTATTCATCTCAAGTCAAGTCTAGTATTACTAATAGTTATCACCTTAATTCTTGACTTGATTAATGCTTTCTCAGGTTAAATAGTGTGCTAGCGGTGCTGAATAAAAAACAATCATGCAGTGGCTTTGAGCATCAGTGAGAAATCAGTGAGAAACAACTCCATGCTTATCCAACTATTTAGAAACCTCTTATGTGTTCCTTGAAAAATAGGTTTAGAGAGAGTTTGTTTAGTGCACAGTACTGGGTGAGTTTACTAAAACTAATACAAACAGCTTATTAATTACACATACTTATTAATTACATTAATTATGCAAACATAGTTAAGAACAAGTGAATTTCTTAGCATTACAAACCTTTCACAAAACTCACCTCTGTACATTAAACTTTAAACTACTTTAAAAATGTGCTTCTCCTGTAAAGTTGTAGAATCAAACCTTTTTTTTCTTATAATATGACAAAGAATGTAGCCAAATATGAATTGACAATGACGTATCTTGTTGATACGTCAAAAGGGGGAATTGAAGAGTAACCGTTTATTATACCTTGGGTGTATTGACAAATATCTTTCAATTATAATTACTTAACTTTAGCATCTATAATTACATAATCATTGTGTGAAACCTTGTATTTTATATGCATTTATATAGAAGATTAACCAATGCTCACATTGTATTTTATACGCATTTATATTACTCACATTGTATTTTATACGCATTTATATAGAAGATTAACCAATAATCACAATATATATTCTTTACACATATAGTTAAACATTGCTTGATCAGGCATGTAACTAACACAGACTCTATTATATGACAAACTAACCCACATGATACATAAGGCATTTAACTAACACATAGAATCTATTGTATTGCGTATTAACCACGTGTTACTCACATATTAGCATATAACATATGGAATCTATTGTGTGACTTGTTTAGCTCACGCTTAAGGCATTTTGGTCACTGCATGATCCTAACTAACGGCCATCAATCATCGACTGGTACACTCTGTATGAACTAAATTGATACAGAGGAGGCTCTTAGACAAAGCGACCTTCTCAGTGTGTGGGGGGTGCCTCCCTAAAACTGCAGCTGCTTCAAAGCGGGGAGTGACGCACACGCACACAGATAATGCCACAATGTCCAATTCTGGGAGAATACACTCAGGGCCAAGCAATGGTCTGATCAGACACGTGAAACGGATTACTAACACGTGAAATTATGCATACTAACATGAGATGATTTTAGCAACGCCTCATCAGCAGGTTTCACGTCATTTGGGGTATAAACATCGAGTCAGATCAGAGGGGGATGGCTGTTAACTGTCTTGTATGTATTGGTTCTCCTGAATTCAGTAATAAATACTTGATTTGCTTTCAACTTCACTCCACCTGTCTGCGACTCTCTCCATCAAAACGAACACGTAGGGGAGTTGTACCCCGGATGAGGGGTGGGGGTAACCCATCTTTCATTTTCTTTTTACAACAACAAATAATATACATATTGGTAAATATTAATAAATACAGAGTTATACATGCACTCTTTTATTATTATTTTATTTGATTGATTGTTATTTCTGTTTGTTTGTTTTTTTGTTGTTTTTTTTATTGTGTAGCACAACTTTTTGCTGGAGACTTTAACTCTGATGATTATGTAAAAAAAATAATGAAATAAGAATGAAAAAGTTCTTCTCCTGAATAGAAAAATAAAATTGCATCTTTATATTCTGTAATTCTCAGAAAACTTGGGTTGTCTCTGAAGGTCTATAAGGCTTTGAAATGTATACACACAGGTAGGCCTATATGAAGCACTGGCCACAGCTCTTTACAGCACTAGTCAAAAGTTTGGACACACCCGAGAATTCAGTGTTTTATTCTTTAATTAATATATTTTCTACATTCTACATTTTCTAGATTAAAATTAAAGACAATTAAGCTACACATATAGAATTACATAGTAAACAGTATAAAAGTGTTATTCCTCCACATTAATCTCCTGATCTAAACCTGATGAACTGAGATGGTGATTTGAGGTGATTTAATTGGGATGAGCTAGAGCTTCACAGCGTGAAGAAAAAAGTAGCAACAATTGTTCAGCACCTCCAGAAACTCCTTCCCTCAAGATGCTGAGAAAACTATTCCAGGTGACTCTCCCTCATGAAGACACTGAGATTAAAATACCAAGAGTCTGAAGATCTGTCCTCAAAGATACATGTGATACTTAAGCTACATTGGCATTATCAGGCTGAAGTGACCCAAATCTGATTTTTTGCTCAATGTGGCTCAGATCTGATTTTTTTCATGGCTGTGTTAACCTGCCAAATTCGTTCTTTTTTCAAATCAGATTTAAATCACTTTCATATGTTGTCCTAAATCGTATACGTATGTGATCCATTTACATGTGATATAAATGTGAACGGTCACGCATCTCTTGGTGCAGCCGCCTTACCTTTTTTCACCTCCTGAACTTCAGACCAGCTGTTTACTCTTTACACAAAGATACAGATCACTCACATTTCTCAATGTAGCCAAATCTGATCTAAGCAAAAAATCAGATTAGAGAAATGTGGCTTGTAATGAGAATGCAGCCTTAGAAGAATTGGAAGTATAAAAGCATATTCTGGTTTGTTTAACGCTTTTTGTTTACTAAATAATTCAGCAAGTGTTCCTGTTTAGCTTTAATATAGCCTTCAATGTTAAAGGAGAACTCTGGTGTAAAATTTCGGTACTTTTATTGTAGTAAAACATGATAAAAAGTTCTTATCTTTGATGAATAGCACAGCTCCGTTCTCCCACAGCGTTCTGAGATCCAGAAATTTTAACAGTTTGTCCAAAACACCCTTCAGACTGGGTGATACGGGGCATAATTTACCCTGATAAATCACTTTTTACACCGTTATTGAGCTTAAAGTAGCTCCACAGCTCCTTGCTAGAATTTGGAGAGCCCTGACATTTAAAACGAGGCATTAATAACTTAAAAAGTCCTATACATCCTATAACGCTAGCTTCAGCTCTGAGCACTGCCATTACTGTACTGATAATAACATAGACCTAAATATACATAGACTCCGCATAGCCTGGATTCTAGCAAGGAGGTGGAGCTCCTGTGGAGCTTTTTTTGAGCTGGATAGCGGTGTAAAAAGTGATTTATCAGGGTAAATGATGCCCGTATCACCCAGTCTGAAGGGTGTTTAAACAAACTGTTAAAATTTCTGGATCTCTGAACGCTGTGGGAGAACGGAGGTGTGCTATTCATCAAACCTAAGAACTTTTTATCATGTTTTACTACAACTAAAGTCAAATTTTACACCAGAGTTCTTCTTTAAATTTACAATGTAATAAAATACATAAAAAAAGAAAGAAAGCACACTGAATCAGAAAATATGTTCAAACTTTTGGCTGGTACTGTATGTTAATAGCCAGCTTCCTATTACCAGTAGGGATCTCTACTAGAGTCCATTAAAATAAAATAAAATCCCATTATTATACAGTTATTTTTCCTTCTTTGTTTTAAATGCACTTTATAGACAGTCACACTTCATCACGGGTGTGGGAGCGTGTGGAACAGTGTGGCAGGAAGTTTCCGTTGGTGCAGGTGGCACCCTTGGCATGGAAAGGGCTGATATATCATTTACCAAGGTCGTACCCAATTAGGCTATTTGTTGAGCATAGCTGCGTGGGGTTGGCCTAATCAGGCGAGGAATGAAGACAGCGACAACAAAGGAGGAAATGAATTAGCCACGGCCAGATTCTCTCTCTCTCTCTCCGTTTCTCTCTCTCTCTTTTTCTCTCAGGCATGCAGCTACATGCCACAGAAATGGTCCATTTACCCTTGTCATCTCGCTGCTCCGTTCCAGAAGCCCTCTCTCGATTATGACTCTCTGGCTCCTCTTTTTCTCACCTTTTGTTAGGATCTCTTCTGTCCTCCATCCATCCCGACAGGGTCAGATAGGTCAATAGAACATCCATGTCCTGCTCACTGTTTCACTCCTCCATAGAAACCACTGCATGGCTGGTCAAATCTTTACTGGGACCCAGTGCCTTATACCTTGCTGTCTGAAATTTTGTTATATATAAAAAATAATAATGTTATATATTATTTATAATACTCTAGTTTACCTTTGATCACCTATCACATTACAGATCACAGCCCAAATGGTTTCCCAAAACTCGACCATTTAGATTAATATTAATCCCATTACACTTCATTTTACAAAACAGAAAAAAAAAAAATTGTGGCCCACAACGTAATGACTTGGAAAATATCTGGCCCACAGCCAAACTTAATTGCCGACCCCTGTCTTAAAAAAAGACTGCCTACAGAAATGTGTAGACAGACCCATTATAGAGCGATTGTAAGATCATTCTGGATCAGGTTTGAAAACTGTTTTGTGTGAAACCAATCAGCAACACTTAACACCTCCCAAAAACCAGCCTAGAAGTGGTACTGGGTTCAGAGTTATGTCACAAGTGCAGAGAAGGTTTTAATAAAGAGAGAAACTGGGGTGCTTAATCTAATTTAGAATTAGATTGAGAAAAAGGAGGGAAAAAGTTTTTTTTTTTTAGCTCCATCCAAAAGTGATGTATTTGATAGCTATACTAATTGGTAGATGTGCTTCATTTGGTAAACAAATACATGCTTGGAAACATAAGGCGTAGCAATTAGAGGTGGTCGATAGGTTGGAATGTAGTTCATTTTAATTTAATTAAAATTTTATTCATTTTTTTTCATGCAGTTCACTACTAGACTGTGCTTTTTACACTGAAAGCATAAGTATACTTTTTTATTCTGTAATTTTGTTTTAAATTATGGTCCAGGTAATTATTGTTTATTTATGTTATGACTGTTATTAAGATGCCGTATATGTTTTATGATGGTTGTACTCACTAACAATAATAATAACCCTGCTACTCATAACTTTGCGTAAGTGAACTACTTTAATGAAGGAAGAGCAGCAGTCAGTCCTCTTCACAGGGGGGTCTGATTATAGCTGCTCGTTTGGTGATATTCAGCAGGCCACAGCCCTGCGGTGGTGGGCAGTGCCACTCTAATAGTTTAGCAATAAGAAGGCATTGAGGTTAATGGGATTTTGCTGCTAGATGAAGTAAGCTAATGTCTGATTCACAGCCTAAAGCCTGCAGATCATCATTAGCTGACACAAATGTGCTCAGAGACGGGGGAAAAGATAGCCTGCTGTTTACCCACATTTGATTTGGGCTCGTTTCCTTTTGTTGGAGTTTTGTAGCTGAATGGCTCTTCCCTCGAGCTGCACAGCTCTTCCCTGGAGTGGCACGGCTCTTCCCTCGAGTGATATGGCTTCTCCGTTTGAGCTGCATGTCTCCTCCGTCGAGCTGTGTGGCTCCTACCTCAAGTTATATGGCTCCTCCCTTGAGTTATATGGCTCCTCCCACGAGCTGCACAGCTTGTTTTCTTTTGTTGAAGTTTTGTAGCTGAACGACTCCTCCTTAGAGCTGCACAGCTCTTCCATTGAGCTGCATGGCTCCTCTCTTCAGCTGCATGGCTCTTCCTTTGATCTGCACAGCTACTCCCTCGAGCTGCACAGCTCTTCACCTGAACAACATGGCTTCTTCCTTGAGCCTCATGGCTCTTACTTAGAGCATCCCCTTGAGCTGCATGCTTCTTCCCTCGAGCTACACGGCTCCTCTTTCGAGCTACACCTCTCCTCCCTCTACTTGCACAGCTCCTCCCCTGAACTGCATGGCTGTTCCCTCGAGCTGCACAGCTTGTTTTTTTGTTGTTGAAGTTTTGTAGCTGAACGGCTCCACCTTAGAGCTGCACAGCTCCTCCCTTAAACAACATGCCTTCTTTCTTGAACTGCATGGCTCTTCCTTTGAGCTGCATGGCTCTTCCTTAGAGCTGCATGGCTCTTCCTTAGAGCTGCATGGCTCTTCCTTTGAGCTGCATGGCTCTTCCTTAGAGCTGCATGGCTCTTCCTTAGAGCTGCATGGCTTATTTAGAGCTGCATGGCTCCTCCATCAAGCTGCATGTCTCCTCCCTTCAAGCTGCAAGACTCCTCCCTCGAACAGCAAGGCTCCTTCTTTAAGTGGCACGGTTCCTCCCTTTCAGCTGCCTGGCTTCTCCCTTCAAGCTAAACTCCTCCTCCCTTGAGGTGCTTCCTCAGAGCTGCACGACTCCTCCTTTAAGCTGCACGGTTCTTCCCTTGAGCTGCATGGCTCTTTCCTCAAACTGCACGGTTCTTCCCTCAAGCTGCGTGACTCCTCCCTTAAGCTGCATAGCTCCTCCCTTCGAACTGCATGGCTTCTCCTTAGAGCTGCACAGCTCCTCCCTCTAGCTGCACAGCTCTTTCCTCTAGCTGCACAGCTCTTCCCTTGAGCAGCATGGCTCTTCCTTAGAGCTACACAGCTCCTCCCTCAAGCTGCACATCTTCTCCGCCTAGCTGCATGGCTCTTCTTTAGACCTGAACGGCTCTTGTTTAGAGCTGCACGGCTCCTCCCTCGCGCAACATGGCTCTTCCATTAAGCTACATGTCTCTTCCTTAAAGCTGCACAGCTCCTCCCTTGAGATGCACAGCTCCTCCCTCTAGCTGCACAGCTCTTCCCTCTAGCTGCATGGCTCCTCCCTCTAGCTGCATGGCTCCTCCCCTGAGCTGCATGGCTCCTCTTTTCAAACTGCATGGCTCCCCCCTTCGAGCAGCATGGCTCTTCCTTAGAGCTACACAGGTCGTCCCTCAAGCTGCACAGCTCTTCCCTTGAGCTACATGGCTCATCTCTTCAAACTGCATGGATCCTCCCTTGAGTAGCATGGCTCTTCCTTAGAGCTACACAGGTCGTCCCTCAAGCTGCACAGCTCTTCCCTTGAGCTACATGGCTCATCTCTTCAAACTGCATGGATCCTCCCTTGAGCAGCACGGCTCTTCCTTAGAGCTACACAGCTCCTCCCTCAAGCTGTACATCTTCTCTGTCTAGCTGCATGGCTCTTCTTTAGACCTGCACGGCTCTTGTTTAGAGCTGCACGGCTCCTCCCTCGAGCAACATGGCTCTTCCATTGAGCTACATGTCTCTTCCTTAAAGCTGCACAGCTCCTCCCTCGAGATTCACAGCTCTTCCCTCTAGCTATATAGCCCCTCCCTCTAGCTGCATGGCTCCTCCCTCTAGCGGTATAGCCCCTCCCTCTAACTGCATGGCTCCTCCCTCTAGCTATATAGCCCCTCTTTCTAGCTGCATGGCTCCTCCCTCTAGCTACATGGCCCCTCCCTCTAGCTGCATGGCTCCTCCCTCGAGCTGCATGGCTCCTCCCTCGAGCTGCACGTCTCCTCTTTGTGCTGCACAGCTGTTTGACCAAATCAGTTAATCAGTTTCTACTCCAGACAGAGAGAGACACCAAGAAAAAGGGAGTCATAAAAATGAGATAAAACACAAATAAAGAAAGATAAAATTACAAATAAGAAGAGAAGAGAAAAAGAGGCAGACAAGGAAGGAGGAACAGAAACAAAGAGAAAAGGAAGACGAGAGTTAGAGATTACATTTACAGAGTGAGAGAAAGAATGAAACAGATTCTACAAAAAAGAGATTTGAGAGAAGAAGAGAGAAGAATTGCGAGTGAGGGAGAGAGAGAGAGAGAGAGAGAGAGAGAGAGAGAGAGAATGGATGGGTGGCTGAAGATCTTGGCAGATTAATTTGATCATACAGAAATTCTTTGATAAAGCGACAGCCTTGCAACCGAGATAAGGGGCAATACATCGATCACCTCATCTACTTTTCCCTTCTTTTACCCTCCCTCTCCCTCTCTCTCTCTCTCTCTCTCCCTCTCTTTCTCTCTCTATCTCTATCCCTCCCTGTCTTTCTCAAGCTGTGACATTTCCGTTTCCCTGGAGACGGAGTGTGCCAGGCGGTTGCCATAGTAACGCCAGTGCTCTTCACAGCTTTCTGGTGCCAGTGCTTCTCTCCTGCCGTGGTGGAGAGAGAGAGATAGAGAGAGAGACAGAAAGAGAGAGAGAGGGAAGGAAAAGCACACCTGCTGGCTTCCTGCTAATTGACTATTTCGTCTTCTTGCTCTCCTCATCTCATCATTTTTTTTTTACATCTGGTATAACTTCAACCACAGATTCACTCAGCCTTTCTCGCTCATCCTATTTCTTCCTATTTCTCGCATCTTTTTAGAGTTACCTTTTAATAACACACTTTACACATGCATTTCTGGGCAAGCTGAGAGATACAGAACTGTCAGTGAAAGTGAAAGAAGCATGTGGACATGTAGAACATCAAGTTTTAAATGTATAATGTTTTATCATTCTCTGCAAAGACTCATAAGTCTGGGTAGTTATGTTTCTACGTAGCCCTTTACACATTTACTACATTCACATACTGTATATTGACATTAATACATAATAATGAAGCACTTAATGTGTAATAAATCGTTTTATAAAGTCTACACACATTTTAACACACATTTCTTACAGCAACTGAATAAAACACTGGTACATCACACTGTTCATGGTGAAAATAGGGGCAGAAAAGTCACCAATTGGCTGATTTCTGCTGTACACCGTCCATGCAACTCCACACTCATGTTGCTGATTTCCTATTGTAGTGGATTAACCAGAGGATTTCTTCATGGCTTGGACACACACACACACTACCCCCATCTTATGGTCTAAAAGGAATGTTCTAACTTTACAATCACCCCAGAAGAACACTCTAAAAAAACCTTGGAGTAATCTTTTTCAAACAACCTTAAATTTCAAAATGACATTTACTGACTATTTCTTCACTCAGCCTCGCTCGAGAGCCCTAAATGCGAGTTTAGGGTAAAATTCTGTTTACATTCCTCCAAGTCATAAACCTCGGAGTTAATGTAAACATTTGGAACATTTGCAACACCATCACTAGGACGGGACTGCGGACTTAAGAGAGTGTCAAAACTTAATTAATGCCTTGGAAATTGTTAATTCACCAAATGTTGTACCAATTTAGGGGTTTGTGCCTAGTTATTTCTGCAATCACTTAGAAATAAGATTAATGAAATTAAGAGAAATGTTCTAAGCTTGGGATTCCATTTTCAACATTGCAGGCTCAAATTCTGTGGGGTGCAGAAAGAACTCCTTCCCCCACCGTCGTAAATTCAGACAGGCAAGGACCAAGCCTTATCTGAACACTCAGCAGAGGGGAGAAATTTCTCACTAAGAAGATTTTGCTGAAAATACATATAAATTGACTATATAAAAAGGTGTTTTATAGAATGTTTACTAAATAATGGTATATGTGTCTGGTATATGGTATATGTGTCTGGATGTGTCCTGATTTAAATTTTCCTACACATTCAAGTCTGAATCAACAAGGTTTAACTAGCATTTGATAATTTAGCTTTATTTGGTTATCAGTGGTTTAACCATGTATTTTCTTTTAAGTGATTTAATTGGGTTTAAATAATATCATGACTCTTGATCTCTTTCTGACAGAGTACCATCCATCATTGTATTTCTAAGATTATCTTGAGTATTACAAAACTGTTTGTGGGCAATATATATATATTACATTTATTGTGATTCAATTGTAAGATTGTGTTTCCTGAATTTATCATCACAAACTGATATGCTGAAAAATGTATTTTGATCCACTGTTTAGTTGAGTTTTCTTCTGGTTGGGTCTATTAGAAAAATAGACCACTAGCTGATGCATGCTGACCATGTGAGCGAGGGGGGGTTTATGGCCCTTTGTGAATCCCCACCAAAGTTTGAAATTGCTCCTAGACCAATCAAAACACAGACATTTGGGCCACAGGGCCAATCATAGCTCAGGGGCCAAACAGGCCACAGAGACTAATAGTTAAACTGGGCAGACACAGTTCAGTTTCCAGTTTAGAGTTTCCAGTTGAGTTTTGGGAGTTCAGGTCAGAGCAGTTGGAGGAGAAGCAGTTAGAGAAGGAGTGGGAGAAGGAGTTGGAGAAGATGAGTTGAGGAAAACAGTTAGAGGAGAGAGGAGAGAGGTTAGGGAGCCCAGAGATGGAGAAAGGATAGACTGTTAGTTTAGTCATCTTAAGTTAGTTTTCTTAGACTAGTGCATTTAATCTTCAAGTATATTAATATTAGCTATCCTAGTTAAAATATCTAAGGTTATTTTACAATCTACGAAGCCAAGCATTATTCCATCTAAGGTTAGCTAAAGTACAGCTGAAAAAGAGATCCGCCAGATCCAACCCAGAAACCTGCGGTCCGGAGGCCACCAGCAAGCCAGCTGAGAGTGGGGATTTACCCTGTGGGTTCTAATGGGGCTCCGTGCTGACACAGGAAGTCAAACCACCCTGCAGACAGGCTCACGTGATCCTTTTTCGGGGTGAAGCAGCAGACGACCAACACAGACGGACGTCACCGAGGCCCATTTCAACACCTCAGAGTAAGGCAGAGCTGGGTTTTAATCTTTCGGCAGATGGTGTTCTGTTGGTCATGGTTTGGGTCGGGTCTTTAATAGAGCGTCTTTAGTATAGATGACTCATTTTGAGTGTCTTGGGTGGAAATAAGAATTGGTTTCGTAGACTCAAAATGCCTTAGACCCTTATTTAGAAATATTCACTTAATAGTTCTATTAATCTTTATTCCTTTCATATCAGCATTATAACGTGTTTGTTGTTTTACTTCTCATTTATCATTCTACACTATGATTTGATAGCTAATGGCTACATTTATGACTTTTTAATGAATTATTTACTCATATCTGTGTGATTTAATAAATACTTTTATTTTACAAAACCTGTCATTTCAGTGTTTTTCTGGATAACTTGGTTATGAAAATTTCTGTCACCTGTAGAAACCACACCCTGAGATGTCTTGTGTTATTAATTAATTTGATTAATTAATTAATTAATTAATTAATCTAATTAAATTAATTTAATAACTGGCGCCCAATTAAAAAATATTTCAACATCTCAATTAGCACCAGGTATTAAACCACTGAGCCGCTACATAATTTGGCGCCCAACGTGGGGCAGGATTATTATTGGCTCTCCGCAGCGGGACCAGAGTATACACATTTCATAACCAGTTCCAGAAAATAGCGCTGTAAGTTGCAGAATAAAGTGTATTTTGTTTTTATTGCTAAATGCGTTAGCTGCTGGCTAGCTGGCCTAGCTGGAGTTAACTGCATAAACCTAGCGTGTTAGAAACACACGCACATGTTCTACACGTGTTTTTGTTTACAATTCAGGACTGGCCAGTCCCCCGCTGTGTGTGCGCGTCGCGCGCACGGTCCCCTGTGTGTCTGTATAACGTGTACAGTTGTGTGTGTGGTATGCGAGCGCTCTTGAAAACATTACGCTTATTTGTAAAATAAGCTTGGTTGACACACCGCCGTGTGTGGGCAACCTTAAACCCGGGTGTATATACGTGTATATACGTGTGTACTTACATAAAGTTCGAACTGTTTCCGGTAAAATAGACATATTTTGCCAGTATTGATCTGATAAGGCCTTCGCGCAGGTCTGAGTCGCGGATCTCCGGCTCATGGACTCCGCGCTCCAGTTAAAACTGCCGGTTTTTGCGCGAAATCCGTAAAATCCTGCAGTACTGGACACTTCCACGTGCGTAAAAGAGTAGCTAACTTTTACGTAACACCACCCTGAGTGGCAGGAAGTTTATTGTGTGCGTGATTAAACTAACCACGCCAGGATGTAAATCCTCTTTGCTCATCTTGTGAAGTGTGTTGCTGCTGTGTTAAACTTTCGGACAGCCGAGTCCTTCTCCTCTGCTATTCACAGTCGACTGAGTCAGTCAAATCTGCTGACCAGGTCCCAGACCCAAGGGGCGGTCCTTAACGTGGCATCATCAGTGGGCGTGACCACGCCCACCAGTCGGCCTCTGCCACCATCTGGTGGACAGCCTGACTATTTACACTCAAACTCAAAGGGTGTTTTACTACCCCTCACCACTAGGGGGGGGTACACTGCCACATCGCCATCTGGTGTTTGATTTGGGTAACTGCATACAGTGCAGAAAGGTGCATCTCATTTGTTTGACCACCAGAGGGAGCCACTTAGCCACATAGCTGTGTCGCCACCTGGTGTTGTACTTGTGTAATTGCCATCATCCTGTAGAGTGCATTTAGAGTTTCTGTCGCCAGAGGGTGCCAATTTCAAACAAACTTTTTGTTAAGTTAATAAAGGGAATTTGCATTGTGGTTGGGTTAAATGGTTTGTAAATAAGTAAACAAATAACTGCATTCATTTAATCGGTTAATATTAAATAGTTAAATTTAAGTTTCAGGTCTGCTCTCTCAAACATTACTCTTTATGTTACATTGAACCAAGCTAAATAGCTATCTCCATTGGGTAACTAATCACAACATAAAATAATTAACTGGTCATTTTAATCAATTTGATTAAGTAAAGTTAATTAAATTTTTGTTAATTAATTATTTTCAATTTAATTCAACCATCTTCAAATAAATTAAGATTAATTATTGATCGATTAAGATCAATTATTAATAACTAATTGAAATTAATTAATTAACCATTTAAAAAAATAAATAAATAAATAAAAAAAAAAAAAAATAACTTATCCAGTTATCAGTTACTCAACCATATACCCAGCACACCTGTGTTTAATACATAGTTAAATTCTCCCATCCTGTACATAGTTAATAACTATACTCATATTTAGACATATTGCATATAGTGGCCTACAGTTATTAAACTGTTCACTAGCACCACTGACGACAAATCTAACTATTCTTTCAAAATTAATCTACTAATTGTAACCTTAGGTCACCCACTTTTACAGATTTTCTTCTTAGAAAAGGCACAATGCTAATTAACTCGTACATAAAATAAACTTGTTTGTCACCAAAATTGTTTGATTCCACGTGCTTTACGTAAATCAAAATGTGTGTCACTGAAAAAGCTCTTTTAGAGCTTACAGCTGGTTTACCCCCAGGACTTACCGTCCCAGTCCAACAAATGGACAGTGGGGGTCTCCATGCACTAATTGCCAAAAGCCTCAATGAGTGTGTATCTAAAATCCTTGAGGGCAAGCAACAAGTGGATCCGATTTCCCTAATACTGTGGAAACAACTGCTGTTGTCACAGGATCAACTTGCTGCTTCCTCCAAAACCATTCAAAATCTCCAAGCAGAGATTGTGACTTTAAATGATAGAGTTGCAGACCTAGAGAACAAAACTGTACAGTCTGAAATGAACCAAAGAGACCTCAAAACCGAAGTGCAGCTGCTTCAAAAGGAAGCCAACATAGCTACCCAACTTGCAGCTCAGTCACAGGAAAAACTAAAACATGCTATTGCAAGACAGGTTGAGCTACAAACTGAATTAGCACATGCTAACAATGCAGTCAAATTAACTCGAGACCAAACAGAGTTAACATTTGAGCTGATGATGGAGGGAGACTCCCCCATCAATTCAGCTGGTAAATCAGGAACCCCTGGGGTTCCGGATCCTAAGCAACAACCATCCACAAATACAATCCCTCTAGTCTCCCTTAAAGGTGCTGAAGCGCCAGTAGAACCAAGGTTCACTCAGCGTTCCCAGCCACATGGGACCTCTGTGCAACCTCAAGCACCCTCTGATAGAGATTTGGACAAAATTGCGCGTAACATCCCACGCTTTGAACCAGAACCGGACGGTTCTAATGATGTCCACCAGTATCTTCGCGACATTGACTTCTTCTTACGCCGTTTCCCCAAGGCCACGGTAGATGATAAAATCTACCTCATTAAGGTGTCCTCTAGTCGGGAAGTTGGACGTTTCATTGAGCGCCAACCACCCCAGGTTAAGAGAGACTATCCTGCTCTTTGCAAGGCTTTGGAGAATGAGTTCTCCAACCACCTTGTTCAAACCGGCCTTGCTGCGGCTCTTGCAATAAAGCAGAGTCGCCAGGAAACACCCCTACAGTACTATCACCGCCTCAGGCACGCTTATTTCGGCTATAGAAATGAGCCTGGAATGGAGGAAGAGGAAGTTTTCAAAACCTTGTTCGTGAGAAACCTCCATCCCTCCACCAGTCACTCTTTTGGAGTCGCAGCCTGCCCTCGTACGCTAACAAGCCGGCAGCTGCGTGATTTGGCTCTCAGAGGATTTGCTAAGTTCCAACAAAACATTAAGAAAAAATCAGAGTCAAATGACGTCCTGATAATTAATGAGCAGTCCTCCCACGTCAAGCAAAAAGGGGCACACAAGGCTCCAATGCCACCTAAGACCCAGTTAAACCACAAAAACCAGAGAGTGTTCCACTCTTGGCGTCGCTCGTCCCTACATTGGGCCAAGCAAAGTGACCAAAAGCCCACCTATCGAAGGAAAGGTAGGATAAAACGCAGTTGGAATGGCAAACACTCACAGCACCATGCTCGAGCACAGAGCTCCAGCAAACTTCAATCTCTGCTCAGGAGAAAGAGCCCAAAGCACCACAAACGTTGGTGTCCACCTAAAGGGCACAAGGATGAGACATATCCAACTAACCTGAGCACTAAAGACGGCAGTCTGCTCAGACAATTTCGTAACGAAATACGCAAGCAGGACAATGCTGAATCTGAATTCTTGCCAATTGTCCATGCTCCAGATCAACCTGCTTGGGGGGGTGCGAAATCCATCCACTCCAATGCAGCCTTGGTTGTACAGCCAGACGCTGAAGACAACCACACTGAGGAAGCTCCTTCCCTCAGCCTGGAGGATCCACCACCTAAACAATTCTTGGGTTTCTTAACCAAGAAAGGTTCAACACCAAAATTCTACCTAGCCACCTGGCTGGAAGATGTGTTCGGGTATGAAGCTCTTTTGGACACGGGGTCAGACATTTCTTTAATGTCAAATTCACTTTTTGACCAGGTGAGGGCGACAGCCCGCCGAAACAACAAAGAGATACCTCTGAAAAAGTGTGCTCTTCACCTTCAACTATATTCGCACACTGGTATCACCCTGCATTCTGCAGCCCTGGTGCACGTTGCCATCGGTCCAATGAGCCTCACCCATCCAATTCACATTTCTCCATTGGAGAACGTCCCATTGCTCTTTGGCAAAGACCTCCTTGACCGGTTCAAACCATTGATTGACTTTCAGCATCGTAGAATCTGGGCACAGGTTTGCGAACCCCTGCCCTGTCCTAAGGCACAGGATAGAGTTCAATGCTATCATGTTGCTAGCAACATTGAGCCACACAAGCTCATTGAGCCTTCAAATTCCACGGAAATCAATGAGAAGCTCACAGTCAGGATTCTGAAACCACCATCTTTAGAGTCCCCTAGCATGACTCTAAAACAAAACACCTGTTCATGGGCATTGACTCCCTCTATGGCTGTAGATGAGTACAACCCAAAAGCTGGAAAGTCATTCACTCTTAACACAACGGTCAACGGTGAAATCTTTGTTCCATGGGCTGACAAGTCAGCTGTTCACAGACCACCTGCAGGTTCCTTGCCACGGACTAACTGTGATCCTCTGTTCGTGCACCAAAAGGATTGTTCTCTTCGTGTTCCTGCACTAGTGGTTCCAGACAAACACAGTCCCTTGGATTCTTATGAATGTAAAAACATTCCCACCATCTACACAGATGGATGTGCTTTTCGGAATGCTCAGATCAAATGGGAAGTTAACATGACAATTGGTGCATGTGGCAACACTTCTTTCAGAACACTGGCATTTCAACTTGATCCACTTGCCACTTACTGTGCGTCTTTCAGGATGCTCAAGGGCCTGTTTGTTTATGCCCCAGATACACACGCTTCATCTTCATTCGTGGTGCCTCAGCGCCATGGGGGGGAGAGCCTGGCCCAGGCCCTCGATCACCCATGGGTGGACCACAAAATGATGGGGAAAACACACCGAGCATTCCCACAATTGACATATCTGCCACTTGTTGGAAAAAGGCTAGTGTGTTTTCAGCCCCAATCTTCAGAAGATCTGTGTGGTGTATGGCCAATTCCACAAATGGATTGGGTCGAAAGACTCATGAAATTTGTTCGAAGGAACAAACATCTCATCACCGTGGCAGGTGCATTTGCCAGATGGGGGGGACGTCCCCCAGACCCTATTGAAATGGCTCAGGCCACAACTTTTTCGCTGAACCACACTTTCTCAGGTGTTGGTATATCTCACCGTTCTAGGGGTGAACTGCGGAAACACCCAAAACTGGGAAAAAGCACGCTTGGCTACCAACCATTGTGCTACACTGCTGAAAAGCTACTGGTGAGGTCCCAGCACAGCACTGGCAAAACAATTCGCGAGCTCAGGTCTCATTGGTTTGGTCCTCATGCAGAGGCAGACAAACTGCCTCGCATCTGGAACCAGATCCCGCATCGTCAGTGTTTTATTAAACCGATTCTCAAACAAGTTCACTGTAACCCAATCAAACTATGCAAAAGCCCCATGGGACAAGTCGGGACCAATAATGCCCTAGGTTAAATCATAATACGGGGCCACACACTGAGTGTTCATTGTCCACCATTTTCTGGCCTGACGCAATTGTTAAATTGAGAACGTACCACACATTCATTGTCTGGAACTCACCTATCCGAGTAGCATAACCCACAACAAATTGGATATTTTGTTAAACCTAGAGTTTGAATCACCATTTCAAACCATTAGCATAGCAGTATAATAAATACGTGGAGAAGGGGGGGTGCCAATATTTTTTTTTTTTCTCCTCTTTTCAGGTGCCCAAAACATATTTTGTTTCCCTTCTGACTACGTTTGCTCCGCTATACTGTTCTCAATTGTTGACTAAGTAGTGGCTAATTATTGAAGCATACCTTATGGGTAGGTTGTCTTGATAAAGTTATAAAGGAACAAATAGCTAGCAAACTATTTGTGACCCTTTCATATGCTTGTTGCCACACTATCACATTAAATTAACTATTTTATTCAGAACCAAAAGCCAATAGCTACAACAAAAAAAACTGATCATCAGAGAAATTGTATATCCATTAGACCAAAAACTCTGTCAGCGACCTTGTAGTAGATTGTCTTAAGAAAGCATGACCAACAAGACACCAATTGCATGAAAGATGTACCCTAACGTGCTCTGTCTACAGAAATCCACATTGACATCGACCGATGACCCAACGTCCAGTGGCCCATCGATCGATGGGGGGGGAATGTAGTGGATTAACCAGAGGATTTCTTCATTGCTTCATTGCACACACACACTACCCCCATCTTATGGTCTAAAAGGAATGTTCTAACTTTACAATCACCCCAGAAGAACACTCTAAAAAAACCTTGGAGTAATCTTTTTCAAACAACCTTAAATTTCAAAATGACATTTACTGACTATTTCTTCACTCAGCCTCGCTCGAGAGCCCTAAATGCGAGTTTAGGGTAAAATTCTGTTTACATTCCTCCAAGTCATAAACCTCGGAGTTAATGTAAACATTTGGAACATTTGCAACACCATCACTAGGACGGGACTGCGGACTTAAGAGAGTGTCAAAACTTAATTAATGCCTTGGAAATTGTTAATTCACCAAATGTTGTACCAATTTAGGGGTTTGTGCCTAGTTATTTCTGCAATCACTTAGAAATAAGATTAATGAAATTAAGAGAAATGTTCTAAGCTTGGGATTCCATTTTCAACATTGCAGGCTCAAATTCTGTGGGGTGCAGAAAGAACTCCTTCCCCCACCGTCGTAAATTCAGACAGGCAAGGACCAGCCGCTTATCTAAACACAGCAGAGGGGGGAGAAATTTCTCACTAAGAAGATTTTGCTGAAAATACATATAAATTGACTATATAAAAAGGTGTTTTATAGAATGTTTACTAAATAATGGTATATGTGTCTGGTATATGGTATATGTGTCTGGATGTGTCCTGATTTAAATTTTCCTACACATTCAAGTCTGAATCAACAAGGTTTAACTAGCATTTGATAATTTAGCTTTATTTGGTTATCAGTGGTTTAACCATGTATTTTCTTTTAAGTGATTTAATTGGGTTTAAATAATATCATGACTCTTGATCTCTTTCTGACAGAGTACCATCCATCATTGTATTTCTAAGATTATCTTGAGTATTACAAAACTGTTTGTGGGCAATATATATATATTACATTTATTGTGATTCAATTGTAAGATTGTGTTTCCTGAATTTATCATCACAAACTGATATGCTGAAAAATGTATTTTGATCCACTGTTTAGTTGAGTTTTCTTCTGGTTGGGTCTATTAGAAAAATAGACCACTAGCTGATGCATGCTGACCATGTGAGCGAGGGGGGGTTTATGGCCCTTTGTGAATCCCCACCAAAGTTTGAAATTGCTCCTAGATCAATCAAAACACAGACATTTGGGCCACAGGGCCAATCATAGCTCAGGGGCCAAACAGGCCACAGAGACTAATAGTTAAACTGGGCAGACACAGTTCAGTTTCCAGTTTAGAGTTTCCAGTTGAGTTTTGGGAGTTCAGGTCAGAGCAGTTGGAGGAGAAGCAGTTAGAGAAGGAGTGGGAGAAGGAGTTGGAGAAGATGAGTTGAGGAAAACAGTTAGAGGAGAGAGGAGAGAGGTTAGGGAGCCCAGAGATGGAGAAAGGATAGACTGTTAGTTTAGTCATCTTAAGTTAGTTTTCTTAGACTAGTGCATTTAATCTTCAAGTATAATACTATTAGCTATCCTAGTTAAAATATCTAAGGTTATTTTACAATCTACGAAGCCAAGCATTATTCCATCTAAGGTTAGCTAAAGTACAGCTGAAAAAGAGATCCGCCAGATCCAACCCAGAAACCTGCGGTCCGGAGGCCACCAGCAAGCCAGCTGAGAGTGGGGATTTACCCTGTGGGTTCTAATGGGGCTCCGTGCTGACACAGGAAGTCAAACCACCCTGCAGACAGGCTCACGTGATCCTTTTTCGGGGTGAAGCAGCAGACGACCAACACAGACGGACGTCACCGAGGCCCATTTCAACACCTCAGAGTAAGGCAGAGCTGGGTTTTAATCTTTCGGCAGATGGTGTTCTGTTGGTCATGGTTTGGGTCGGGTCTTTAATAGAGCGTCTTTAGTATAGATGACTCATTTTGAGTGTCTTGGGTGGAAATAAGAATTGGTTTCGTAGACTCAAAATGCCTTAGACCCTTATTTAGAAATATTCACTTAATAGTTCTATTAATCTTTATTCCTTTCATATCAGCATTATAACGTGTTTGTTGTTTTACTTCTCATTTATCATTCTAAACTATGATTTGATAGCTAATGGCTACATTTATGACTTTTTAATGAATTATTTACTCATATCTGTGTGATTTAATAAATACTTTTATTTTACAAAACCTGTCATTTCAGTGTGTTTTTCTGGATAACTTGGTTATGAAAATTTCTGTCACCTGTAGAAACCACACCCTGAGATGTCTTGTGTTATTAATTAATTTGATTAATTAATTAATTAATTAATTAATCTAATTAAATTAATTTAATAACTGGCGCCCAATTAAAAAATATTTCAACATCTCAATTAGCACCAGGTATTAAACCACTGAGCCGCTACACTATTAAACAGTTGTATTAATTGTTAATCATTAATAGTTATAGATGTTTAATAGTTGTTATAAATAGTTTTACAAAATTTTTAAACATTTAGCGTTTAGTTTAACTAATATTTAGTTCAGAGATTACATAACCATTTAACAATGTTTATTACTGTTGTAAGTACCGTTATTTGTGACCATCACTCCTGGTGCTGAAAGCGCTTCTGTCTCTCCTTCACTCAGTCAGTCAGCTCTGCCTGTGATCTCCAGACTACAATACCCAGAATGCACCACACAATCACATCACTCCTGTTCCTGATCACATGACACTGCACACAGCACTACCTGGAAGCCAGTCACCTGAATATTGACTGTACATGAATTGAGGCATATTTAAACCTCAGACACACCTCACTCCCTGCTGAGTACTTATTTATTATCCTTATATGTTGCGCCTCTTCTTGTCTGTGTTTACTCTTTTGTTGCTGACCCTGTTTTTGTTTTTACCAATTTAGATTTTTCATTGCTGTATGACCACTTGACTTACATTATGTTTTTCCTCTATTGCTGTTGTTTGCTGGTTTTGACCTTGCATGTTTTGACTACTCTCCTGTCCAATACCTCATTTAATACAGTACAAAAACAAGAGACAGGAGCAGGGTCGATGTTGCTCCCTCTGAGCGCCGGCAGCTTGATGGCAAAGCTGCATGAGCGGGGGTTCGAACCTGCGACCTCCCGCTCATAGTAGTAGTGAGGTGTTATCTTGTGAAGGAGGTTGAATCCAGTACACAGTAGAAATGATTACCACCCTCAGTGGACAGCGCAGTGCAGTGAATGGAAATGATCATAACCATCTTCATCTGGCTAGAACTGCAGATTTGTTTTAAAGTGTTACAGTCATGACCAAAAGTCTAAAATTCCAGTTGAGAGATTTAGGAAGCTTGTTGATTGTTATAGAAAGTGAATGATTTCAGTTCATTTTCCAAAGGATGTTCAACCAAATATTAAAGGAGAATTTAATTTTGTTGTAGTAAAACATGATAAAAAGTTCTTATCTTTGATGAATAGCACACCTCCGTTCTCCCACAGCGTTCTGAGATCCAGAAATTTTAACAGTTTGTCCAACAAACACCCTTCAGACTGGGTGATACGGGGCATAATTTACCCTGATAAATCACTTTTTACACCGTTATCCAGCTCAAAGTAGCTCCACACCTCCTTACTAGAATCCGGAGAGCCCTGACATTTAAAACCAGACATTAATAACTTAAAAAGTGCACAAGAAGCTTATTAAAAACACTGTTTACATCCTTTACTTCTGCCGCCAGCTGCTAAGCTATGTGTCTGTGAGACTCTAAGGGGTGTTTAGGGACAAACTGTTAAAATTTCTGGATCTCTGAACGCAGTGGGAGAGCGGAGGTGTGCTATTCATCAAAGATAAGAACTTTTTATCATGTTTTACTACAACTAAAGTCAAATTTTACACCAGAGTTCTCCTTTAAGTTGAGGGTGCTGATAATTCTGTGAAATGTGATCAACTTTGCCTTTTTTTCACCTGGCTTTTGTTTTGTTTCCGATACACACATAAAGAGTATAACAAAACACATTTAATTTTTGTAATTTTCTGTGAGAAATACTTCATGTTCTGGAAAAAAAGTTGCAGGCATGCCAACTCTTTTGTTGATGACTGTATTTGAACAAATTTTAATTTAAATGTGGTGCTGGGGTATTTCTCACTTTCACTTCTTTCTGAAAACATTAACAAACTAATTACCTTCTGAACTCAACTGTGGTTAGATTGTTTTGTTCCTGTTCACATTTTCTACATAGATGTTGGGAAAAAGGTTTTTGGCCACTGATACTAAAATCCCTGTTTTAAAACTGTGATCAGACACATTTATCAGAGACTCCACTCATCAGAGATCTTCTGTTAGATGCTGAACACTTATTAAATCGTGAAATAAAAATGTAAAAAGGAAATAAAGAGAAAGCCATCATCTCTTTTTTCATCCTGTGAGCTTATAATACAAACTTTTCAGCATTAAACTGACTTTTGTAGTTCTGTAGTAATCTATATACAGTCTATATAAGTATTATTGATTGTAGTACAGATACGAGTGAGAGTTTCATCACTAGTGTGAGGCATTAAATCTTTCTAACAGACATCCTGCTAATAAGCTAATCCAGTTGGAACAGGACTAAAGGGAGCATTTTTTTGTCAATTTCTCTGAACGTTTCTCTGATGATTTATTAGGTGAGACAGGGTTAAAGCGTCTTCCTCCTCTCCCAGAATTTTAGATGATTTTCAGCCCTTCTAAATTTCCTCTTCGTGAATTTTAGATGACTTTCACCTGAGCCTCCCTGTCAATGATAGCCAAAAAAAGAGCGAGGGAGAGAAAGACGGGTAAATGAGACAGAAGGATGAGACCAGGGAAAAACCTGCGAGACTTTTGGCACAGGCAGTCATAGAGCAGAGTTCGGGGCACTCGGTGGGTCTGAAACGTCTGGATGGAAAGACCTTTCACTCTGGCATTCAGATCCGACGGCTCTGGTGCACCTGCAGCGAGCGATTGCACTATTGATCTATCGACTAACTGGGTCTCATCTGTCCGGCCTGGACCAATCGCAAAGCCCAATTATCAAAGCTATCTCTGGCTCACAGAGATGACTGGCAGCCTGTTCTACACAGTGATCTGAACAGGAAATGGAAGCCATGCTGCCCAACCACAGCCTCAGCCTCCGTCACACAGATCACCTTCATATGGGAAGGGGGACGTCTGTACTAACAGGAGGTCTACCGATTGATCTTTTAGGTGATTTGTGTTTTAAAGGGTCCCTTTGCTGATGTAACACTGTGGATTTCCACACTTTTTTTTACTGTTTATAGGTTTATGTTTGACTAAAATGAACATTGTTGTCTTATTCTATAAACCACTGATGACATTTCTCCCAAGTTACAAATACAAATATTGTCAGCAATGATTTGCAGAAAATGAGAATGGTCAAAATAATGAAAAAGGTACAGTGTAAATTTAGAAACAACAATGCTAATGTTTTAAGAGTTCTGCTTTCATGCATCTTAGCATGTTCTCCTCCACCAGTCTTACACACTGCTTTAAGGTGATCTTATTTCACTCCTGGCTCAAAAATTCAAGCAGTTCAGCTTTGTTTGATGGCTTGTGATTATCCAACTTACATCTAACATGATTACATTCTGAGTTTTTTTCAATGGGGTTCAGATCTGGGGATTGGCCGTCCACTTATTTGGATGTCAGTCAGCAACCACAGGATGACATCGAGTGACCTATAAAAAGAATGGCAAATGCCAGCTAGGGTGAAGCGCATAGAAAGAACAGCTCAAAACGATCTCTTACAGGCAGGGCTCAAGCTAGAAAAAGGACCTTCTTCAATGAGAAGCAAAGAAGAGCCAGGCTAAGGTTTGCAAAAGATCATAAGAATTGGACTTTAGAGGACTGGAGTAAGATCATCTTCTCTGATGAGTCCATTTTATTACTTTGCTCAACATGTGGCCATCAAATGTTTAGATGGAGACCATTGAAGAGTTTAGTCTTTGTGAATGAGGCACGAATCAAGCCACATACAAGATTTTCCTGGAAGAAAATGTGCTTCCTTCTGCTCTGGCAATGTTCCCCAACTCTGAGTACTGTTTATTACCCCCAGCAGGACGATGTTTAATTCCACACAGTTAGATCAATTAAGGTGTGGATGAAGAACCACCAAATCAAGACAGTGTCATAACCAGCACAAGCTCCAAACCCGAACTGCATTAAAAACCTGTGGAATATAATCAAGAGGAAGAGAGATGACCAAAACCATCAAACAAAGCTGAACTGCTTGAATTAATGCAGTAGGAGTGGCATAAGGTCATCTAAAAGCAGTATGAAAGGCTGGTGGAGGAGAACATGCTGAGACACATTATTCTATCAATTCTTGATTCTGAACTCTTCTTTAGATAAAACTTTAGTATTGTTATTGTTTGTAAATGCATGTAAATTTTCTTTGCATTATTTGAGGTCTAAAAGTTCTGCATATTTTTTGTTAATTTAACCATTTCTCATTTTCTGCAAATAAATGCTCTAAATTACAATATTTGTATTTGTAATTTGGGAGAAATTTTGTCTGTAGTTTATAGAATAAAACAACAATGTTCATTTTACTCAAACATAAACCTATAAATAGTAAAATCAGAGAAACTGATTAGTTTGAAGTGTTTTTTTGCTTTTGATGGAGATAGGCAGCGTGGGAGCCGAGAGCTCCAAAACCCATCCGGACGGGTTGGGTTTGGTCCGGTCCGGTCCGGTCCGGTCGTGCAGCAGGGTTCAGGATATCGATCTGTAATCTGGGCACACAGCTCCGCGGGGCGAGCTCAAGCCAGAACACCCACACACACTCAGGACACTGAGAAAAGCAACATCCCTCCATCCAAGGGTGTAGGAGCGGGCTTGATATTGGGGGGGACACATTTGCCAATATGAACCCAAGCCCACCCTACAGTTTCCTAGAATAACATTTGTGGAAATTACTAATTAATGACTAATTAAAAGTAAATTATTATTATTATAAGGTGATTTTACAACCTAAACATGTTACTCCACGTTACAGTTACTGTTAAAAATTATGCATACAATGTCTGAATTATATACATATGACAAAAATGATCAGTTATCACCTAATATTTATAATAATAGATAGTTATTATTATTATTTTTATTCTTAATATTATGAATTGGCATTATAATTCTATCATATATTTACATTTTCTCCTCTTCTTAAGATGGTGTCCTTTTATGTAAAAGAATGTAACTTTACGTTTCATAGAGATTTTTATAAACGTCAGGACATGTGGTCTTACTGTGAAATACAAATGAACAGAAGTCACGTTACAGCAGTGTTTCTCAACCCAGTTCTTATATATTCTACTGCATATTAACACTGTTCTGTATATTCTAGAGCTTCCTCTGCTTTAAAGGCATTTAATAAAGTAAGTGGTGGTATGATGTGTCTTATACACTGCTGGATATACATAATGATTGATTTAGGGTCTAGAGGGAGCTAAGGGATTTGAACAGGTAAACTCAATAAAGAAATTTTTATTAGCTGATCAGTTAAATCCGCTGGAAAACACACAATTTTAAGGGCAGTGATCAGGGTTAAGAAACTGCTTTAAACTACTAACATAAAGTACTGTACTAAATTCTGGCTATCCACTACATCCAGCTTCTAGATAACTAGTTAGCTAAATGTGTTTTCGTTCATTATAGCTCACAGTAAGTCCTGTAATCCTAAATTAATAGTGAAATAGTGATTGTCTGATCAGGTACAGGTCAAGTTGAACATTACAAATATAGCTGTTTTTTTCTTTAACCTTGACTCCCAATCTAGCTAATTCCAAAGTTAAGCTGCAGTTTATTAATCACAGTGGGTTTAATCTGTGTGCTGATTCAGAGACGTGTATTTTAACCAGCTATCAGAAACATATCATCACAGTTGAAGTGGTTAGCCTATCGTTACCTTTCTTTTAGAAAAATCTCCGTATATCCAGATCTGTTTTAAGATCAGCTGAAGCTGCTGCGTGTCCTCGCTGCTAAATCTCACAGTGAGGGGGAGGGGCTTCCCCAACAGCACACTGCCGCCGCGCGCCGCAAAACCAGCAAGCTGATTGGCTGTTTTTACTGAGAGGCGGGACTTAATACCTGAACCGGCTCCGTGATTGGTCCGGTCTGTCTCCTCATAAAAAGTACAGCTGATCTGAGTGAAACGATATAATTTTTGGGGGGGACAAAACCACCTGTTTCTAATATTAGGTGGGACATGTCCCCCCCATCCCCCCCCGGTTCCTATGCCAATGCCTCCATCCCTTTCCTTCTCCTCTTCATCCAAACCGCCTGCTGCTGCTCTTAATCTGTTCTTTCTGCTCAGCGGTGGTTTTCGTCTCTTCGTCTCTTTCCTATAGTAGAGTTAAAAACGCTGACCTTAACTGAGGCAAGAAAGGCCTGCAGTTCTTTAGATGTTGTTGTGGGGTCTTTTGTGACCTCTTGGATGAGTCGTCGCTGTGCTCTTGGGGTAATTTTGGTCAGCTGACCACTCCAGGGAGGATTAACCACTGTTCCACAATGGTTCCTGGTCGGGGTGACTTTACACTGCGATACACCAATCAGTCCTTGGGCAAGACTCTTAACACTACACTGGACCACCTCTATAAAAGAAATAACCATGTAAAAAAAAACAAGTCCCTTTATTTTACTATATTAAATAATTATTTTGTTTTTCAGTTTTTCACAGTATATATTTTTTTGCAATATACTATTTGTTTTACAGGTTTATTTACAATATTCATTTCAATTAAGTTTACTGATTTTGTACCATTTCTAATTATTGACTGGACCAGAAGAGCTTAAATGGCAAAAATAATGGTAAAAATATAAATGTAGATGTAGATGAAATGTGTATTCAAAATAACACATAAAGTACCTCCTATAAAATGTAACAACAATTCCAAAAAAGTTAAAAGATAAATGTAAATAAATTGAGAATACAAAGCAAGACCTGTATTTTATTGATAAGAGAATGCAGACGGGGATTAGGTGGAGCAATAAAAGGCGGAAAAAGTAAGGGATACTAATTTTAAATTCACTACTTAGTCCCATCACTGGCTCTAAAAGTGCACTACAGTAGTGAGTAGTGAGGCGGAGCCTCTCTGAAGCAAAGATGGGCAGAGGTTCATCTGTGAAGAACTGTATTTAAAGAGTGTGGAACTCTCTCTCTCTCTCTCTCTCTCTCTCTCTCTCTCTATCTTTCTGACATTTTTGAGTCTCCTCCTGTGGAAGCTTTTTTGCCACTTTTCCTTCATTATTTAACCTTCATTATTCAGTCATTCTTTCCATGTCTCCTTCTCTCTCTCTCTCTCTCTCTCTCTCTCTCTCTCTCTCTCTCTCTCTCTCTCTCTCTCTCTCTCTTTCTCTCTCTCTCTCTCATGTGATGTCCTAGTTTTGAGTTTTTTTGTGAGCAGTGTGACTTTGTCTTCTACTTTGTGTCTCTGGCTGAGCAGCTCTCTCTCTCTCTCTCTCTCTCTCTCTTTACTCAGAGATGGTTATAGTGTGCAGTCAGACAGGTAGGAGCCTATAGGAGAAACCAAGGTGTGATTTCTGTTTAATGTCAGATCAGACGGTATTAAACTCCTCAGGGAGCAGGAAAAGCAGGCTGCATTTCTGAAACCTGCTTCATATCTATTGCAGCGTTTCATAAAGCTGGACTGTTCATTTCTCTTCTGCCACTATCCCTGGTGACCACGGGAACTTTGACATCAATGCTGGAGTGCAAACTGATGGAAATGATGATCAAATTTCACATGTTACGTATGTATATGATGTAGGTAATGTAATGATGGGGTCGCATAGATAACTGGCCCTGTGTGTTTTTGGTAACTTGCAATGAGATTTCACAGCGCTGTGGAGGAATTTTGTTAAGCTCTTCTTAATAGAATTGTTGTAATTCTGCTAAAAAATCTAAAATCAAAGACAAAACACCAAAAGAAAAGATGCAAGCGTCTGTGAATTTGTGAGTGTTTTATTGCTGTTTGTGCAGAGTTACATGTAGCACTTGAACAAGTGAAGAAGATACACCCTTTGATGATAAAACACTGTACAGACGGAGCCAAACTACTAGAAAACGAGAGAGAAAACCTCGTGTGGAACACAAGGATTCACTTATTAGACACATCCATGACTTCTATTAACTAAAGACTAGTTATTTGTGTTTAATTGTGTGTTATTGATTAAGCATAATGATGTTTCATAGAGTTTTCTTGTACATGTTGTGTGACTACAAACATACAGCTCTGGAAAAAATAAATAAAAATAAATTGAAAACCTCTGGAATATAATCAAGAGGTTTGATGAGGTTTGAAGAAGATGGATGATCACAAGCCATCAAACCAAACTGAACTGCTTGAATTTTTGCACCAGTAGTAAAGCAGCATAAAGTTATCCAAAAGCAGTGTGTAAGACTGGTGGAGGAGAACATGATGCCAAGACATATGAACACTGTGATTAAAACTGTGATTAAAAACCACCAAATATTGATTTCTGAACTCTTAAAACTTTATAAATATGAACTTGTTTTCTTTGCATTATTTGAGGTCTGAAAGCTCTGCATCTATTTATTGTTATTTCAGCCATTTCTCTATTTCTGCAAATAAATGCTCTAAATTTATAAATGACACTATTTTTATTTGGAATGTTGTTGGAGAAATGTTGTTTGTAGTTTATAGAATAAAACAACAATGTTCATTTTACTCAAACATAAACCTATAAATAGCAAAATCAGAGAAACTGATTCAGAAACTGAAGTGGTCTCTTATTTTTTTTCCAGAGCTGTACAGTAAATTGTTTGTAACGAGTGTAGTTCACTCATTTTCAAATGGTGCACACCAAAGCTGAGCGCTATTTGCTAACAAATTAATTTAGTTTGTAGAAATATAGAATAGTGGGTTTTAAAATGTAGGCAGCAGAGAAATAGATCAAAATCATGGTGTTTCTTTGAACTCAAGGTGGTCAGAAGTATGTGCAATATCTTACATCGTCCTCACAGCAGGACGTTCACTTTAGGCATTGTCCCTTCTGTTTTTCTTTGTTTTGCTCTGGTTGTGGATGTTCAGGAGCCCCTGTTTGATTCACTCTGAAGATTTTATCTTTATCTTTTATCTTCTTTTTTTCATGACTATTTACATTGTAGATTCTCACTGAAGCATCAAAACTATAAAAGACGAACACGTGGAGTTTTAGGTACTTAACAAAAAAGGTGAAATAACTAAAAACATGTTTTATATTCTAGTTTCTTCAAAATAGCCCCCCTTTGCTCTGATTACTGCTTTACACACTCTTGGCATCATTCTCTCAATGAGCTTCAAGAGGTGGCCACCTGAAATGAAAAGTTTTCCAACAGTCTTGAAGGAAGGAAGGAGTTCCCAGAGGTGTTTATTAGCACTTGTTGCTCCTTTGTCTTCTTCACTCTGTGCTCCAGCTCACCCCAAACCATCTGGATTGGGTTCAGGTCCGGTGACTGTGGAGGTTCAGCTCATTTTTTATTAAGTACATAAAACTCCACATGTGTTCATTCATAGTTTTGATGCTTCAGTGAGAATCTACAATGTAAATAGTCATGAAAATAAAGAATTTATTTATATTGTTAAATATATATATATATATATATATATATATATATATATACACTGAAAGCCCTGCAACATGTACATGTACTAACGGCCGTGTCCACACACACTGGAGCGTAAAATAGCTTCAGTGCTCAGTCTTTACAGGCTTGGGTTAATTTTTAGTCAGTGTAGCGTTGTACATTGTCATATGCAAACGCAATTGCGTTAGTCATTAATGGTGTCCGTTAATCTCCTTCATTACCCCTGTACATCAGCAGCGCATTTGCACACACTTTCCTGCCACCACTTTTAGCGTCCTGTTTATTTTTAGACTCCGTGGCTAATTAGAGTGAGCTGGGATAGATCCACTAGCATAAAACAGTAAACATTAGCATGCACGGCTCTAATGAGAGGAGATACCGCGGACGAAGATGGGTAATTTCATTGCCATATTATTATTCTCCCATTATCTTTCCAGAGCGTGGCGGCCCTCTCTCTGTACGGTCAGGGAACCGAACGGTGTTTTTGTGGCATGCTCGCTAAATAGACACCGATTGCTAACTGGCTAACTCTCCTGGAAAGTGACGGCTCCTTATGAGTGAAGGAACAGATGTTACTACTGTTGGATTAGAAACGCCTTAGTGATAAAAGTAGATTAAAGTATACTAAGCATTATTCTGCTATAGTGCACTAAAGTGTTCCTGTAGCCTCATTATTATTAATCAATATATTTAAAGAGTGATAAAATGGAACTACATTTTTGTACTTGTTATACTTTAATTACAGTATTAAAATAGTGCAAAAGTTTTACTTAAATTGTGTTAAGTGTCTTAACTGTACTAAAATGGAACTATTTTAAATATACTTAAGTAACATTTAAACATTTAAACTACTTCATGCATGAAACCCCATATTTTAAATATGATTACAGTAAAATTATAATACATTTAATTATTAGATTATTACAACTGTATCAATATTTGTTATACACCAGGTATATTAGAAATGTACTAAGAATTGTTGTTGAATATATTTACATTAGAGTACAAATATTCTTGTAAGTATGTAAGTAGCATACCTCAAGTATACTCCGTTAGGTATAAAATTATATTTTAATATACTGTACTACAATTTTTAGCATGTTAAAAATGTCCTTTTTTATTTGACATTTAAATGTGTTATTTAACACTGTATCCTATGATTTAATTATATTTATATTTTTAATTATAATAACAGAACTTTAAACTATTTTTTACTGTTAAAACTGTTAAAACATTTTACCAATGTAGTAATTGAATTTACTTTCTAAAAAGCTACATGATACATTGTACTTTAAGTGAACTACTGTAACAGCTGTTTTTAACACAGTCAGCTAAAAATGTACAAAAGTATATTGAAAATAAGTATTTTGAGTTACATTAAAATTATTGTGTACTTCATAGTAGTATATATTTTTTAAATACACTATATTGTATTTTTTTATCAAAGGATGATCAAAGTTTAAAATTAAACATTTGATGAAAGCATAATATTCATGTATTTTTAATATATTTTTGGTAAGTAAAAAAGCATTCTTAATATGTGTTAAGTACAATAAAGTAATCTTTGTATTATATATTATTATAGTATTTAAGGTGGTATGTCTTGTCCCTGGTCAGACCCCGGCAGGACCAGCGCAGTGCTCTGAAATGAGGCGTGAGAGACGAGACGTTTCTGCGCGACGCTTTTAAAAGGCATCCTGCATTTTTCCATCCCTCATAGAGCAGATAATGTGCAACCTTGATATACCTCCTCATTTTCCTCAAGCATCTGAAGGAAAAAAGACATAACAGTGTGAATCGGAAACCATGACGGCACGTCAGTCACGCTCCATAAACGAACACAGTGGTGTCACGTCTGAAATATTCCCCCCATCTCCTCCAGATTCATTCCCCTGGATTTAGCTTGAGACTCATCAGTAACCATAATGCACCTGGCATGCTTCAGAGGGCTCGGGAAGGGAGCATCATGCTGGAGGAAAAAGACAACACAGAGATTATTTGTCACCATGTGTATCTACTGTTGCGTAGATTGAGACAGGATGCCTAATGGTGGGTCTGGCACCTGCGAGGTAATTTATGGGCATATTAGCGTCTGCACTGATTGATAATGCTGGGATGCTAATAGTAGTTTTGTGAATATTTCCTTTGTATCTCTTCAGTGTTAAGCAAACAGTATATTCATTCTTTTACTGCTTCTTAGATTTAAATAAATGAAGGTGAGGATGTTCTCAAAGGGCGTTTTTTTAATGCGATTCATTTGGGAAGGTGTGAAAACAGTACCTGCAAGAGGAAATGTACAGTTCCAAAAAAACTCTGGAGCAGTTTGTTTGTGGTGAGAACATGATTTGGCCTAGATCCAGCCTGCCCATCAAACATACCCCTCATGTTTCAACTAAACGGCAGTTCAGGTGCAGTTAAACCTGATTAATCACCAAAGCTGTGAACAAACACTGTCTCTGCTGCTGCTCCAAGCTATGCTGTTTTCACATTAAATGCTGCATTTAGTGCAGCACTTGCCACTCATGTCTGCATGACTCTGCTTCCCATTGAAAACACTGTGTTTAAAAGTGCAGTGGCAAATTAAAACAAATAAATAAACAAATATACATGCTGGTCTGGAACTCTGAATCTTCTTGTTGCCAGACAGTTCCGTCCAATTAGAGAAGACTTTGTGCTTGCATGGTTTGTTTGAGCACATTTTGGTGCATTTAGGTTTGTGCCTGTGTTAAAAAAAATAAAAATACAACAAGAGGGGCACACCCCAATTAAGGAAGGAACTCAGAAACTGATTCAGACCAGATAAACCAGCTACAGATGTGAAAAAAGTTAAAATGGCAAAATAATATATATATATATATATATTCACATTAACTCTCCTCAACATGCCTTTGGCAATCATTTAGTCTCCTGTGGACAACGCTGTTGTATACTAACATTCCCGGTTCGTACAGAGCAGAGCCCCGCCCCCACTACGGCTACTCTGATCATATTTCTGTCATGCTCATCCCAGCATACATGCTCATCAGACGTGCCAAATCAGAGAAGAAGCAAGTAACAACCTGGCCTCCAGGAGCCATCTCTGCTCTTCAGGACTGTTTTGAGCACACTGACTGGGACATGTTCAGAGAAGCTGCTACTTCTGATGACTCCATCAACCTGGAGGAGTACACAGACTCAGTGACTGGCTACATCAGCAAGTGCATTGAGGATGTTACTGTCTCCAAAACCATCACAACCCGCCCCAACCAGAAGCCGTGGATGACTGCAGAGGTGCGTGCGCTGCTGAGATCCCGAGACAAGGCCTTTAAGTCAGGGGACAGGGCTGGCCTCCGAACAGCTAGAGCCAAGCTCTCCCGGGGATCAGAGAGGCAAAGCGCACCTACGCAAAGAAAATCCACGCCCACTTCCAGGACACTACTGACACTCGGCGCATGTGGCAGGGCATCCAGACCATCACCAACTACAAGTCACCCTCCCCTGCTTGTAACAGTGATGCCTCCCTTCCAGATGCACTGAACTCCTTCTACGCAAGGTTCGAAGCACAGAACTACACGACAGCATGGAAGACTACACCTCCTCCAAACGACCAGGTACTGTGCCTGTCCTCAGCTGATGTGCGGAAAACTCTACTCAGAGTCAACCCACGGAAAGCCCCAGGACCAGACAGCATACCTGGCAGAGTGTTCAGAGGATGTGCAGAACAACTCACGGATGTTCTCACGGACATTTTCAACATCTCTCTGAGTACTGCAATCGTGCCGACGTGCTTCAAGACGACCACCATCGTCCCTGTGCCGAAGAAGTCTCAAGTGTCCTGCCTTAATGACTACCGTCCCATTGCACTTACTCCCATCATCATGAAGTGCTTTGAGAAGCTGGTCATGAGGCACATCAAAAACCAGCTCCCGTCCTCACTGGACCCTCTGCAGTTTGCGTATCGTCCAAACAGATCAACAGACGATGCCATCTCTACTGCGCTCCACCTGGCTCTCACCCACCTGGACAAGACTGCACAGACTGCTATGTTCGAATGCTGTTCATCGACTTCAGTTCAGCATTCAACACCATCATCCCTCAGCATCTGATAGGAAAACTGAGCTTGCTGGGCCTGAACTCCTCCCTCTGCAACTGGGTTTTAGACTTCCTGACTGAGAGACCACAATCAGTCAGGATTGGAAACAACACCTCCAGCACCACCATACTGAGCACCGGCGCCCCCCAGGGCTGTGTACTCAGCCCACTGCTGTTCACTCTGCTGACTCATGACTGTACTGGAAAGTACAGCGCAAACCACATCATCAGGTTCGCTGATGACACAACTGTAGTTGGCCTCATCAGCAAGAATGACGAGTCAGCATACAGAGAGGAGGTGCAGTGGCTGACGGACTGGTGCAGAACCAACAACCTATCTCTTAACGTGGATAAAACCAAGGAGATGGTTGTTGACTTCAGGAGAGCTCCAGGTATCCACCACCCGCTGAACATCAACGGCTCTGCTGTGGAAATTGTGGATAACACCAAGTTCCTCGGTGTTCACATTGCAGAGAACCTCACCTGGTCCCTCAACACCAGCTCCATAACCAAGAAAGCCCAGCAGCGCCTCTACTTCCTGCGGAGACTGAGGAAAGCACATCTCCCACCCCCCATCCTCACCATGTTCTACAGAGGCACTGTAGAAAGCATCCTGAGCACCTGCATTACCGTCTGGTTTGGGAATTGCAACACCTCAGACCGCAAGACCCTACAGCAGATAGTGCGGACAGCTGAGAAAATCATCGGAGTCTCTCTTCCCTCCATCACTGAGATCTACACCACACGCTGCATCCGCAAAGCCACCAGCATTGTGGACGACCCCACCCATCCCTCACACGGACTCTTCGCTCTGATGCCGTCCGGCAGAAGATACAGGAGCATCCGAGCCTCCACTACTAGACTCTGCAACAGCTTCATCCACCAGGCAGTCAGACTTCTCAACGCACAGAGACAGAACTGAACCCCCACCCCACCCACCACTCACCCAACACACTCACACAAAACTAAACTGTACACCCCCCCTTTACACAAAACTAAACTGTACACCCCCCCCTTTACACTCACAAAGAACTGAACTTCACCCACACACACACCCAGTCAGCACACAGAGGCTGACATGACTTTATTTGCTGCACTCTTAAAAACTATAAACTCTACCTCAGTAACTGCTGTGATTATATATGTTCTATATGTTACAGTATGTCACACATCTCTGCACCTTATCCCCACTATACACTTATTATACCGTATCGGTACTGCACTGTCCTGTCTTTAAATTGTCTTGTCTTTTGTATTTATTGTATTTATTGTTATTTAGTGTTATGATTTTATAATTTTATGTTGCACTGTCGTCACTCCTGCACTTTATGTTGTCTATTGCTTGTTCTATGTTGCACCATGGTTCCGGAGGAACGTAATTTCATCACACTGTGTACCTGTACTCAGATGTAATGACAATAAAAGCCTCTTGACTTGACTTGACTTGACGCTAAATCACTATTATTAAACTGTACAGCGGCAAAACCTTTATTGGTTTTGAACTTTTATGAGACATGGATATACTTTAGAGTAGTCAGAGGTGAAGTGAGTTTTGATGGGATCCATGATGCTCCTGAACGCAGCCTGTCCATGAAGGGAAAAAAACACTCTAAAACTGATTGGCTGACTTACAAACATTTAGACGCGCTTTTGTGGCTCGTTCTAGATTCGGGGAGATTTTATTTGACTTGTGGAGATCAGGGAGCTGTCAGTGATACGCGGTAGACTCCCGCAATTTCAGGGAGACTTCAGGAAGTCTGAGTGTGTGACGTAGGGAAAACTGTTCTTGTCCTGCTCTGCAGACGCAGGTCCTGCCTGCTGTTGAAGTGAATTAAGGTTTATTTGAAGATCTCCAATGAGAGTTTGAGTCCTTCAGGACATGCTGTAAAGCTGCTTTATTGTCTGATTTAGTTTTCTCTCAGGCAGCACTGTGGCTCGTTACTGCGGCCGGTTCAGCTCGGTTTAGTCCAGTCACTGATGCAGCAGGGCTGAAGGTTGGAGGTGGTGGACAGGAGCGGAGCTGCTCTTGCGGTTTGTTCCGGGAGCACAGCTTTTGTCATGACTTTTTCTCTCCGTTAGCGTGGTCATTATGTGCCAGGCACAGGGGCGCTCACAAAACACCAAATATCCCTGCAGAAGCCTACTTAGAAAAAGGAGAAAGTGAGAAAAGAGCGAGAGAAAGAGAGAGAGAGAGAGAGAGAGAGAACAGGGAAAGGGGGGGGCGAGTGAAAGAGTGGCTGATGTAACTCGGCGCAACACTTCCCACAATCCTCGGCTCCGCTTTACTCCCTGAGACTTTAATAAGGCAACTTCACTACAGCTCTATATATTAAAAAATAACGCTTTTCACAAACACTCACTTTTTTTTCACACTCGCTTTGCCTTTCTACATTTGGCGCTTTTAAAGTGCGCAGTATTGATCTATAAACCGGCTCTTCATCTGGGCGTAAAGTAAACCCACTGCACCTGCTTCTAATGCTGCCCAGAGGCGGTTTCAGCGGGATGATGTAATCCCCCGAGGCTTATTAGAAATATTTTACAGCAGAAGCGCGCGGGTCACATCTTTAAAAACACGCTGAATTACTCACTTTTAGCTGAGGAGAGAGAGGTGCGGTACCTGCGGAGCGCCTGCCTGCTTCCACACACAGCGGCGCAGAGGCCACCGGACAGATGTTTTATTCTTCTTCTCCTTCTTGTTTTACTGAGAAGGAGAGATGATTCTTTTTAAACTCAGTGATAATAGTTCTCCCTGTGATCATTATGTACTGCCCCGAGGCAGCAGGCTTTCTGAGAAATCAGATAAGATTTGGCCACAAGGATCAGAATCAGCGATGGTTTGAAAGATCTCAAGAAGCTTTTTTTTAAAAAAAAGTTTAGAGTGGATTTTTATTTTTTCTTATTTTCTTAGCTCCTACTCTTAACTGATAAACACTTTCATTTACAGGGTCATGCATACAGTGGATTATATACATGTTGTTACTTTGCTCAACATAGGAATAATTTATTTCATAGATAGTTTATTCTTAGACTTAGATTACAAGTTGAGTTGAGGGGAATTCTTTGGTATAGATAGATAGATAGATAGATAGATAGATAGATAGATAGATAGATAGATAGATAGATAGATAGATAGATAGATAGATAGATAGATAGATAGAATAATAGTTTAATTACAGATTTCTGCATTAATTGCACTGTGAAACAATTTATGTTAAAATAAACTCTAGCAGCTGAGAGCTGTATTTTACTCTAGACGGGATAAATATTTTAACTCCTGAACAGAGTTAAAAGGCCAAAAACTCCCAGAAAAGAGTTACATAGAGTGAATTTAATGGTCAGGCATACACACTTAAAATGAGTTGATAATAACTCTCAGGGAGTTTATTCCTGCTGTGTAGATGGATACTGCCAGTAGCAGTTACACAACACAACACAGCGGAAACAAACAACAATGAATTGGAAAAAAAGAAAACGAAAAAAGGTAACATTGAATGTGTGTAGAGTGGTGTAAAAAATGATTTCTTATTTCTATGCATTTTTTGTCACTCAGATATATATCAGTGTGTGCTTTCTGTACCCTTATATGAGATCCATGGCTCTATTTTTTTCTCTCCCTTTGCTTGGGGGCAGTAGACCAGTCCAGACTTACCCTCATTAAATTAACTAACACAATCTGATTACAGTCAAACCTACAGCAGAGCAGCATCACAGATGACGCTGCCAAAATCACAGCATCTCTTTATCTCTTTTTATCTCTGTTACTTTTCAGCACACTTCTGCTTTTTCACTCAAATACACGTAAAAAAAGTACTCAATTTAAAATTTACTTTGAGTGAAAGTTACATAGTTACTTTTAATTATTTGATGTAAAAAAGTAAAAACAAATCATAAATTAAATAGTTTTTAATTAACTATTATTCCACATAATTTCAGGCCTTTAACTACCTTTCAGGCAGGATTTGTTCAGATCACCCCATAAAACATGTTTTTTAAGAGCAAGTGGTATAGGTTTCTATGATATTTTTTTTCTTTGCTGTTAAAAAGTTATGGTCATATACGTGACTATAAACTGTATTTTTTTAGTTTTACAGTAATTTTGTTTTTTGTTTATTTTTGTTTATTGATAAAAATACTTACACCACATGCTTTCTCAGGTTTGATGTGGAAGTTTTGAAAGCGGACGGCTCTGTTTGGCGGGGCACATTTTGCATTGTATGAAGTCGTTATTGCCTCTTACTTTTTTTTCTCCAGCATTTTATTTTTTACTCAGTAATGGGGAGTTCTCCAATGTAGTGAAGTAAATTACTTTCGTCAAAATGAACTTGAGTAAAAGTAAAATTACCTATTTTAAAAACTACTTTAAAAATTACAAATTACTAATAAAATCTACTCAATTACAGTAACTTGAGTAAATGTGATTCATTACTTTCCACCTTTTGGATTTCAGTTAACGTACAGCTATTAATGAAGTAATTGGTTAATATTGTGATGAATGTTCAGTGCTGTATGATGTGGAATGTACTGTACAGTGTGGTTAATATGATGTGAACACATTAATACAGATCGAGCTGGGCTTAATTGGACTTAAGCATAAACAGTTTTGACATTCACTGAAAGTGATGGAAAGAAGAACAGTATTTTCTTCATGCCTGCGGGGTTTAAACTGCAGCTCTGTATTTCTGACTATATGTGATATATTTCCTTTAATAAGCCGCAGTGTTCGTGTTTTTGTTGCTGCAGGAGAGAGCGCTGCTTCAGAGCTCACTCGGTTAACCTGCTTAATAACCGGGTGGATATAGATGAGAGGGTAGAGCTGTGGACGGCAGGAGGAGAGCGTTTCTCTCTCTCTCTCTCTGTTTATTCCTTCCTGCGTTTGCCTCATTCTGTCTCATTCACTCTCATTTCTCTGCGTCTCTGATCAGAGCCTGAGGACTAATTAAATCAGGGTGTGCTGCTCTACAGTGTGAGCATTCAGCAGCACATGTGCATCCATATACATCAATACACACATACCTGTACCTATACACACACACACACACACACACACACACACACTCACTCACCATGATTTAAAAGAGGCCGCTATCACTAAGCATGTTCATCTCAGTTTTGATCGATTCATTTGTTTATTCTTTTGCATGACTTCTATTTTTTATATGGGATAGTTTGGGTCTATTTCTTTGTACATGGATATACAATTTTAAATAACTAACTTAATACAAAAAACCCTCATTTAATTACATCATGGACCTAAAAAAAAGGTTTTGACCACTATGCCTTTTTGCATTTTTTACAGTATTTTAATATTTAAGTATTGTAATGGCTGTTAATCAGGCACAATTTCCTTTATTAGTCTAGTAAAATCCATAAAACAGTATACTTTTTATATTAAACTGAAAACTAAAAATGTTGCCCTTCCAATGAGTAACCATATATAAAATATTCAGCCCTTTTAGGAAAGTTATTAAATTATAATTTTACAATTTTAATTTACAATTTTAATTCTGACCACTTTTTTCCATTAAGCAACTTTTTATATGTCTTAATTCATAAAGAGACAATAGAATAAGAATCAGGTAAACATGTTATTACTGCAGGCTCTTTAAAAACATATCTTAATATGTTGTGTGTGTCTGTTTGTGTACCTTACCTTAACGATTATTTATATAAAGTGTTTATATATATGTATGAATAAAATAAAAGATAAAAGAGACCATTTCAGTTTCTGAATCAGTTTCTCTGATTTTGCTATTTATAGGTTTATGTTTGAGTAAAATGAACATTGTTGTTTTATTCTATAAACTACAAACAACATGTCTCACAAATTCCAATTAAAAATATTCTCATTTAGAGCATTTATTTACAGAAAATGAGAAGATGCAGAACTTTCAGACCAGACTGGTGCAAAGATTCAACAGGTCTTGATTATATTCCAGAGGTTTTCAATTTAGTTAAATCAAAGAAACTCATCATTTATAAGAGAGAGAGAGAGACTACCCGATTGGTGTCACCTGCCTAAATTCCACTGCAATATATATATAGATAGATAGATAGATAGATAGATAGATAGATAGATACATAGATAGATAGGTAGATAGATAGATAGATAGATAGATGTAAGAACTACTTATGTACAGTAATAATGTACATGTTCCTCAGTACTCTCCACTACTGAAAACTACACCATGCGTTAGTTATCAGCAGCAATATCTGCAGTGCTTCTAGAAAGTTTGTTATCATCTTTTCTCATTTTCTCACATTCCTGCAAATATAATTTATTTTTACCAAAAATAATATTTTTTCTATGCATAAGCATTGAATGATTTTCTGTCCAACTATTTGAATGGTAATTTAAATGAATTCTGAGAGCTACTTCCATCATATGATCTATAATTCCTGGGTTTCTGTGTCACACAGAGAGAAACCCAGAAACCCATTCAATCCAGAGTTGAAATCTGCTCCAAGTGTGGATAGAATATCATCTTGTGTCTTGTGTATGTATTTACATGTTTTTGTAGAATGTGTAAACTAATGTTTCTTGTGGGGTAAGCAGAGTAAAGACTTTAAACTCCAATAACTGGATACCCCTCTTGAGAGTTCATCACTCTCTTCCCATTACAGTGTGTATCCACAGTTAGACAGTTAGACATGTAAAGGAGTTCACAGGGTTTTCCCAGTGAGTGTTTTCAGTTTTGAACAGTGTTTTAAATGTGATTGATTTCAGAATGTAAAGTCCGTTTTATCTTCAGGGAGAATATAAAAGTCTGAATTGAAAGTCTGGTACTGAAGGTTTATGGAAGTGTGGCGTGTTAAATTCACTATGAAGAAACGTTGTAAAAAGATATAAAACCCTTCAGCGACAGTGTGCAGCGTATTAGGTTAACAGTGTGTGTGTGTGTGTGTGTGTCAGATGTATTTAGCCTGATTCTCTCTCTGTGTTCACTCTCAGTGTCTCCTCTCCACTGATGTGTATGAAAGCAGGAAATCGTGTATTACGTAGAGCAGCGTTCAGACGCTGTGATCCAGGCAGAGCTGCTCTGCGTATGATTAAAGACAGCACTCCTGTCCTTAATGAACATCAGCCTCTGCTTCTGACCAGCCGCGGAGGTGCTAAACCCACTGAAGACCCTGTGATACACTCTATAAAATAATCAGTGCAACGGTTTACAATAGACTTTCTGAGTTGTGTAAACTTCTTTTAGAAAATTACATTGTATAGCGTCACATCAATGTCAAAAGTCAAGGGTGCAAAAATAACAGGTGAAAAAAATTAACCAGTGTGTTTCAACATTTCAACTTCTCGTGAGGACAAATGTGAAACTAGTGAGCAAAAAAAGGTGAATGGTGTGCACACTGAATATAATATTGCTCTTGAGCTTCATTTTTCTCCTCTCTGGAGCTTTTTTTCCTCGCGCTCTGTGTGAATTACCTGCTGCAGCAGTTTGTTCTCGAATGAGTGTTTTGCGTTTGAGTTTTGTAAGGGGTGGTTTTGACAGTTTGGGGCGGAGTCAGGGTCACCTCCCTCAGCGAACGCTATTGGCTGATATCTCCGGGTTTTGTGGCGGACCGCCTACCTCCACGAGCCGGAGGAGGGCGAGGAAAGAATGAAGATGAAAAAACATTGTTACTATAGGAATTTATTACTATACTATACGACTGTAAAATCTACACACACAGCAGATTTATATAAGATTAAAATAATAGGAGAAAAATGAAGCTCGAGAGCAACATTTTCTTCAGCGTGCACACCATTCCCTAATTTGTTGCTCGCTAGTTTCATATTTGTGCTCACGAGAAGATCATTTACACACGCAAAATGTTAAAAAACACAGGTTAATTTTTTTCACCTGGTATTTTTGACATTGATGTGACGCCATAGCCTTGATCCAAAAAAGTATTTTAAGTATGGTAAATTAGTTCTTCAGCTATAGTAGAAAGCATTTATAAATAACATGAACTTAATAACTGTCCCCATCAACAGATATTTTAACGTTAACTGCACAAAAAAATCTATTTACATAAATCAATCTCACATAATGAGCACAACACTACATTTTTGTTAATGTAAATCAGCAACGGAGACTTCAAGACTATTATGTATCTGTTTTATTATTGTTAATCATAAAAGTATTGCAGTAATGCAGAGAAGGCAGCAGCCTGTGGGGAATGACTACACACTGATGGTGAGTGAGAGATGGGAAGGAGGACACACCCAATATGCAAATAGCACGACCAACATCAGGTAAAAAAACCCCGCAGAATTGCTCAGTAGACCCCGTTTAACTAAAGAGTAAAACTGAGCATGTGCAGTAGCGCAGAGTAGTGCAGAGTAGTCGGCTCGGCCTCAACTAGAGTTTAACTACAATTTGTACATTTTATCAACACAAATGATTTAATTAAACCAATTTTTAACAAGAAATGTGAAAACATTAGTGAGGCAGTTTGTTTGCTATAGTTTATGGTGCATTTCAATATTTCTTGTTCAGCTGATTTAAAAAGAAGAACAATTTGAAGTTTAGTTTTTTAGTTTATCCTGTCATTACCAAAAATTGATTTTTCAATCTTGTTGATTTGCTTATATAATATATCTTATCTTATTTTAATCTTCTCTATTGCCCCTATAATGTCAGTTTTGCTGAATTTGTCTTAATAAAGTAAAAAAATATCAATATTCAGCACTGTGATCAATTTTATTCAATACTTTGATCACACAGCTCATCCCTCACACACTTAAAACGGGTGTCTGGTGGATCTTCTCTATTTCTCCAGAGTGATCTCCAACATGTACAAGTGGGAGAATTCAGATGGAGGAGAAAATTAAGTTGTTAAATACAGATAATTAAGTTGCCAGAAAATGATTTTGGTGCCACTTTAAAATAAGACTACCTTTATAAAGGGTTTATAAATGGTTTACAATTAGTTTGTTATTGGTTAGTAATTAGGTTGTAAATGCCTTAAAAATAATTAATAATCAGTTATAACACATAAATAGAAAGGGCTACAATGAACCCACAGCCATCTATATTGTTGCCCTTTCTACGTATGTGTTATAACTGATAATGAATTATTCTTAAGGCATTTACAACCTAATATATAAACCCTTTATAAAGGTAGCCTCATTTTAAAGTGGTACCATGATTTTTGTATTTCAGTGTTTAATGGAATATATTTAAGATGGTTTAGTCAGGAAAATTGTTGAAACAACATATACATTTTTTATGTCACTAAAACTCAATAAAACAAGAAATTAAAATAAAATTCCTGCCAAATTTATATAACTTATTAACAGGGTATTAATTTAAGTATTGACTAAAGGCAATCAGAACTACTTTCCAGAGTGTAGGTTTATCTACTGGTTGGAGTATCAGGTGGTAGATATGGAGCAGACTGGAACTAAATGGCACCCAGAATGTTTTTACCCGTAGTGCTCCTCACACAGCGAAGAGCTTTATTCTCATTCCTCATTCTCTGCAGGATCCTCCTGATTATTACTGAGAGTTCTCCCGACCTTTAGCAGTATTTGAGTTTGATCAGTTTTGAGACCAGGTCTCAGCAGATTAATAAGGGAGTATAATGAGTAGAAGGTGCTTGGAAAAAACATTCTTACTATAGGAATTTATATTACTATACTGTATCACTGTAAAATCTACAGCACAGCACACACAGCAGATTTATATGAGATTAGAATAATAGAAACAGAAAAAACACTCATAGCTTTGGCACACACCAATCAGATTAAAAATCAGTGAAATACATCAGTGATGAACAAGTGCTGCAATGTAGGTGATTACTGATTACCACTTAAAAATGATGAGTTTCTTTGATTTTACCAAATTGAAATCCTCTGGAATATAATCAAGAGGAAGATGGATGATCACAAACCATCAAACCACCAAACTGAACTGCTTGAATTTTTGCACCAGGAGTAAAGCAGCATAAAGTTATCCAAAAGCAGTGTGTAAGACTGGTGGAGGAGAACATGATGCCAAGATGCATGAAAAAAAACTGTGATTAAAAACCAGGGTTATTCCTTCAAATATTGATTTCTGAACTCTTAAAACTTTATGAATATGAACTTGTTTTCTTTGCATTATTTGAGCCATATTTTTTCAGCCATTTCTCATTTTTGCTAATAAATGCTCTAAATGACCATATTTGTATTTGGAATTTGAGAGAAATGTTGTCTGTAGTTTATAGATTAAAACAACAATGTTCATTTTACTCAAACATAAACCTATAAATAATAAAAAAACAGAGAAACTGATTCAGAAACTGAAGGTATTTAAATGTTTCCAGAGCTGTATATCTGCTGTGTGTAGTTTTTACAGTCTTACAGTACAGTAATAGAGTTTTATATTCCCAAGCATTTTATCATTCTTAAACTCATTCTCTTTTCTCTCTCTCTCTCTCTCTCTCTCTCTCTCTCTCTCTCTCTCTCTCTTATTTAAAGTTTTTTTAAATAGAAGATTGTATTTATTGGTACTGATACCTCTATACATCCGCATATCCATATTAATTTAGCAGTTTCTCCACTGAAGAGCAGAAATAACACACATAGCTTTGGCATGCACCATTTAAAAATCAGTTAAATACACACGTGGTGAACGAAGTGCATGTTTACAACCATAAAACAACTTTATGCAAAACACACTTATCAATGATGTACAACAATATACCTCACTAAATACAAATGTTAATTGGAATATCAGTTTGATCTTAGAAATAGTGTGTAGTTAAAGTAAATCATGGTTATTTGCTCTCATTTTCTGGCAGTGTGTTTTCAGATTAAACATTGTCTCAGAAATACAAAGCCACTTTATCTCATATATTTAGTAAAATACAGGTGACTTTCGATGCAGAGCCTCCTGTGGTAGAGCATATTGAGCTTCAGTACTTTTAGCAGCTGCAAAACTCCAGTTATAAGAGTTCTGAGTAACTTCTCTACATATATAATTCCCGGTTGGATAAATGAAGCAGTCATTGTTGTGTTTTTTATTTATTTCTTGGTTGGGGTGGACCTGAATAAAGTCAGTGGGGCTAGACCTCTACTTCTCTCATCTTTATTGGCAAGTGTTGCAGAAGCCTAGGGGGAGATGGCCCACTTTTTTCACGCTACACTTGGCCAATCGCAGGTGTAGCGCGGCTGCTGCAGTCCCACACTGTTATTGGCTGCTCTGATCTTAGGCCAAATTTACTGGGCCAATCACTGCTGGCTCCAGGAGGATTTCCCAGCAGGTTGTGCAGCGCTGGGATGGGAAAGTTTTTGAGTAGTTTTGTTGGTGCAGAAAAGCTAAAAAAAGAAAGAAAAGAAAACACTTCTATCTGTTTGTTAACTTTACAGCTCTATTTAAGAGAACAGATTTTTACTTTCAGCTCCAGTTTATTAGTCTTTTCAAGACTCGTCTTCTGCTCACTCTCCTGCAGCCTGATAAATACCTGCAGGGGTCATCGTCCCGTAAAGCAGGGTGTTTTATATCTGGACTGAAGTGACGCTCGTAAAGCTCGTAAAGCTGAAGAAAGTCGACAGTAGCTGAGTGTTAAAAAGCCTGAGCTCTGAACACACAGATGGAGAGACATGTGCTGAGGGGTTTTGGGTTGAGGAGGTCAGTTGGAGCTCAGATTAGGGTTTTTTTCAGAGTCCGTATCCCGTCTTTTACTAATACTGACCTTAGTTACAGTTGCAAGAAAAAGTAAAGGATTTCTACATAAATTGGTCATTAAACGTGTTCTGATCTTCATCTGAGTCACAACAATAGACAAACACAGTCTGCTTAAACTAAAACCACACAAACAATTATATATATATATATATATATATATGTTTGCGTGGTTTTATTGAACACAACATGTTAACATTTACACTGCAAGTGGGAAAAATATGTGAACCTTTGGGTTCACTTTGAACTCCAGTCTGTTTTGGTGTGTTTTTTCTCTGTTTTCAGTTCCTCTTTCAGGTCTTATAACACAGTAATTTATATCAGACAGACACATGCCCTGATCTCTTTTACTGCAGAAGGCATACGGCTGCTCAAAAATATTATCATTTAAAATGTAAAAGGAAACAGAATTGTTATATTTTCCTGGAACTGATTGTGTTTTGGTCAAAATATATTCACACCTAAGATATCTTTTCAGAAATGGTTAGATTAGAGTGTTCATGAGTTAAAAAGTTAAAAAGTCTCGACTAAGAGTTATATGAGCTTAATGCACATTAACAGCCCAAAAATACAACAGCTACAAACAACAAAATAAATGCTTAATTGTCCTACAAGTACAGCTGACCAACAAAGATCACTCATTTGTATATCTACAAGACGCCAGGTCAGCCAAAACATTAAGTACACACAAAAACTCACCAGTCAGGCGGCCTGTTATTGTGAATTAGTTTCACACTAAAGAGCAGCCTTTAAAAAGGCTTTTTAATATGATAATACGACACAATATCTGTTTGATTTACCGTCGCAATTCCATGATAGTGACACTAACTATTGAATTAATCCAGCATGAGCTCCGTTTATTACTAAGCAACGCGTAACTCCTTCAACACAGCGCTGAGAAGGGGTTACACAGCCATGGCCCCGCCCCCAGAGTGAAAATCATGAATCTGATTGGTTAGACTGTCCTTCGACTTTACTAACAGACTCATTACTACACCCTTCTCAAAATCAGGAGAAAGGTCAACCAGTCACGTGGGGGCAGACGCCATTTTAAAAAGCTGTTTTGATTGGTCAGTACAGCTGTCAGTCAGATAAGAGTCCTGTAGCAACTGAAAAACACAGAATAATGCTTTAAAATTATTTGCTGTTTTTTTATTTTAGTTAATTTATATAGATGTATATATATATATATATATATATATATATATATTTTGTGATTTGTGAAAAATTATGTAATTATTTACATGCACCTTTTTTCACCCCTTGAATGAACATTGTAACGCTATACCATTATACCACTGAATACACTGTATAATGGTATAGCGTTACAATGTTCATCATTCAAAGTGTCATAGTTTCCAAACTGCGGTGGATAACACCGTTATTTAGACACAGCTTGTAAAACTCTATCTATCTTTGCTTCTAGGCCGAACCAGTGACTGACACATTGTGCTGAACTGGGTTGTGTCTTTAATTAGACCAGTAAACGTCCTGCAAAAATAAGACATTAAATACATGACTGAGTAATAAAAGTATTACTGGATACATTATTGCGAGAGATTGTGGGGGATGTGTGTTTTACCAGCGGTGAACTCCGCCCTGAAATAATGGAAAACTAATCTCCAATAGGAGTCGAAGTCAGAAGTGCAGTTTAGAGGGAATGCTCAATCCTGCATTCTGATTGGTAGTCGCCTCTGCACGTCACTGTTTATTTGCAGTAAATGAATGGATTTCGGATGCTGTGCACACGGTAAAATGTCCTTTTAAAACCCAGTCCTGTGAGCGAGTTGCTGATTGTTCTCCAGCTGTTTTTTGATTAGCATCATTTACTTTTCCATCCATTTGTTGCTCCGTCCCAACTTTTCTGGAGATGCAGTTCTGAAGTTCAGCATCTGATGTGTGTTCTATGTTCTTCTGTAAGTAAATTTTGTTTGTATTAATCACTGTCTCTGCCTGTGCCTCATCTTGCAGGACTATTAGTGTAAAGCGTTAATTTTAATTGCATATCGAGGTGAAGAGGTGAGCTGTTTTGCATTCCTCTCTCTCTCTATCTCTCTCTCTTTCTTTCTTTCTTTCTCTGTTGTTGATTGTATATAAACAGATTTATTGCTGGTGAGCTGTGCGTTAGTGCCCTGTGAGGTCAGCTGTAGTTGTGTGAACACAAGGAGAGAGAGAGAGAGAGAGAGAGGGAGAGAGAGGGAGAGAGAGAGAGAGAGAGAGAGAGAGATGCTGGGTGGGAGGAGCGTGACGGAGCTTAGCTGTGATTTATCACCTCTTCTGCTCTTCTGTTCCTGCTCTTTTTTACCACTGAACTCTGACCTCACCACACACACACACACACACACACACACACACACACACACACACACACACACACACACAGACACACACACACATACACACATACTTTCAGGACAGTTATTCTCAGTAGACAACTTAGCTTGAATACATTTTACAATGCCTGTGAGGCCACACGCACATACACACACACATACACACACACACACATACACACACACAGGTGATCTCAGAGGACAACTTTAAACTATGAATACATTTTGCAATACATGTGATGCCACACACACACATTTGAATTTTTTATTATGATGATTATCACTAACATTGACCAAGCTATCAGGAAAATCAATAAATCCACCCTTATTTCCACTGGGTAATAGATTAAAGGTTACCCTGATTTTCAATGCAGTCGAGCATTGACAAAATTAAAAAACAATTAAATAAATTAAATTAAATTAAAAAAAATGCAGACAGGCTAAAATGTAAAGCAATAAAATACGGAGATAAATAATTAGAATAATAAAATATAAACGCAATTATAGAAATATAGGACTAAAATAACACCACAATTATAAAAAAGTTAATTCATGGAACTAAAATAAAATTTAAAAAGAATATAAAATAAAAGGACGGAATAAATGAAATAAAAGGCCAAAGACCAAAAGTAAAACCAGTAATAAAACAAATAAAAAGGATGACATGGAAACAATAAATTAAAAGGCTGAAGGTAAAATGTAAAATTAGATAAATAAAAAGACAAAATAAATAAAAAGCTAAAAGAAAAATATCTTAATTAAAACAGTTACAGGCTGTTTAAAATGATTTAGTGACTCCAGTGAGCTGAGTTTTAGAGTTTCCTGTAGTGAATTCCAGCTCACTGCTGCTCTGTAGCTGAAAGCAGATTTTCCCAGTTCACTAAAAACTCTAGGAACCTGACCGGTGATCCAGTCACTGGAGCGGGTCTGATAATTACTGGTGTTTATAGAAATCATGGATGAGATATAAGATGGCATATGATCAGAGAGGGAGTTATAATATAAAAGTAAATGGTGGCGTCACTGTAATAAATGATGTGTCCAAATGTATGTGGACAACCTTTTAACCCCTTTCTACAGTACCTGTAGAGTACTGCTAATAGAATTAGACTTTAGAGCACTAACCTATTGGCAATGTGTCTTAATGGCAGGTGTGGGCTGGAGGGGTATAAAGGATCCTTACCTAACTAACACTATTGTTGCTAATTATACAGTGGTGTGAGAATTTTGTTATATATATTGTATATATATTGTGGTGTGAGGAGGCGGGAGAGCCGTGGGTCCGCCCCACGCCGAAAAGCACAGCCCTATCTGTCCCAGCTGGTCTGCATCAGGACTGATTAAGCAGCCAGCTAGGACAGGTATAAAAACTCTGCCCACACTCGAGGACTTCACGGGTGAGCTGAGGGCTGAGGCCGCATGGACCTTTAAAACAAAGACTAAGTAAATCTCTACAGACTCTAGAGCCCCATTGGGCCGAGTCATGTCCTTTTAAGTTCTTTTGGGTGTGGTGGAGGGCGTTTAAAACCATATAAAGGTATGTTTTGAGTTCATTTACTCCCCGTTCTGTGTATAACTCTGTGCTTCCTGCTACCGGGTCACAGTGGCCACGCCCCTAACCCAGGGGCCTACCACAATATATATAGAAGATGAACACAGTGATATTTGAGAAGTGAAATGAAGTTTATAGGATTTACAGAAAGTGTGCAAAAATTCTTTAAACTAAATTAAGCAGGAGCATAAAATCCTTGTCTGTCTGTCTGTTTCTCTCACACAGAAAATTCTCTGTCTTACAGTGTTTGATAGTTTCAGGCAGATCCTGTGAGGTTGAGGCAGTGTGTACAGATAGAAACTGTGATCTAATCATTTCAATACCTCTGTGTTATTTGCTTTAGTTTGTGTTGTTTGATAAAGGGCTGATATTCTGTGGTAAACGCTGCTGCTGGGCCGAGGTGAGAGTGATGTGTGTGTGAGAGAAACAGCAGCTCTAGTCCAGTACACCAAACCCCCACCCCCCCCCCCCCCCCACACACACACACCACCCGAGGGAGCTTCCAGAGGATTTCATCTGTTTTATCTCACAATGCTTTTTTTTTCTGTAACAAAAAAAACCCATTTCTATATTTTTTCCTCTCTCTCTCTCTCTCTCTCTCTCTCTCTCTTTTTCTCTCTCCCTCTCTCTTGTTGCACGAGAAAGACAAAGATCCTAATCAGAGCTGAGTGTGATAGCAGCAGTGAGAGAGACACCAGAACAGAGAGAGAGAGATAAGGGATCAGACGCTCGGTGAGGAGGAGGAGAGGAGTGTGGTGTGGTGTTGTGATGCAGGGTGGGGGTGTGACCGGGGGCTCGGCCGGCAGCGCACCTGAACACACAACTCACAACCCAGAGAGAGAGAGAAGAGAGATAGAGCAGCATTCTTTCACACAACCCGTAAAACAGTCTAGAGCTATCACTGTTCTGTTTAGACTGGTGTGGAAAATATTCATAAGTATAATACATTGTGTGTCTTTTGCAGATTGCAGACAGAAGGAACCAAAAATATTTCATGATGATTTTTTTTATCTGCTCAACTTCATTGCATTTCAGGCCTGCAACACATACATTCCAAAACAGTTGAAAAGTAATTAGGTATAAAATATGATGTGATGTTTAAACAGGCAATTATAATAAGTATTTGGTACAAAAGCAAAAGATGGGAAGAGGATCTCCAAAAACAAATACGTGACAAAAATAATAAAATGTTCCTCAAAGAAAGAACTGTAATATTCCGCATATTATTAAACATTAAACCAATCAATCACTGCATCAAGAACTCAGAAATGAACTGAGCAAACTGAGAGGTATATATACTAGGGAGGACAGGTGGAGCCAGTTAGTAACTTGGAGATCGGGAACACAGTACTGTCATGTGATCACTGAAGTAATTGGAGGGAAGTCCGGTGTGGGTGCATGCTGGGAATTTGAGTCTTTATAGTACAGTTTATAGTCTTGAGCTCTTGGGCTTGGGCAGGTTGTGGCTTTACAGTGCACATGTAGAGGCAGAGTCAACAAAGAACTGCCAAAGAAAACAAAACAAAAAAAACTTGCACACACACCAAAGAATAACGAAACTTTACTTTTATATTAATTAATTTCATGTGAAATGAGTTTTATCTTTTTTCTTTTTGAAAGGCCCTGCCTCTGCTTTCCTTTTTTTTTTTTTTGGAAAAAAAGCCTTTATTTGACAAAATTTGACAGTTACAATATCACAAAAAATTGCACAACATCAAAAACATTTAATATCATATTACAATAATTATTAATATTGCCTCCGCCATGATCTGCTTTCTCTCACTCACTGAAAACACTGCCCGCCCACACTAAAAACTGATTGGCTGTCTCACAGACTCGTTGCAGAGAACAGGCCAATCAGAACCCTCTCTGTTTTGTCTCTCTCCTTCCCACACGTGGTTAGAGAATTAAAGTCTGTGGCCTGTCTGCGCGTTTGGGGCGCTCGTTCTGAATTCCGGGAGATTATATGTGACTCGCGGGCATCAGGGAGACACTGCCGAAATGCGGGAGACTCCCGGAGCTTCAGGGAGACTTGATCTGTCTGTAAATGCCAGTACGAAACTTAAAACTTGTCATGTCAGGTTTTGTCTTGATAAGTCAGCTCTGATTGGTCCTTGCACAGAGCAGAGCTGAAACTCAAAAAGAAGAATCAGAAAGCTGTTTAACCCCTTAAAATGCCCTGTCCTGTATACATGCTACAGGTGTAGGTGATACAAAACCTCTTTTTCTCTGCAGTAAAGTAACTTATTTACGCTCTGAAGGTTTGAGGGATTTGAAATCTCTTACAGGACACTTGGAGAAGCTGCTTGTTTTCTCTCTACTTCACTTAATAATTCAGATCAGATCAGTAACAGAAATCAACCCCAATACTGCAGGTTTAAAAATACATGTAAAAACTAGACAAAAATAATGAAACTCATTTCTTAAAAGCTTGTAAATGTAATGCTTGTATAGAAATCCTCAAGATTTAGTGGTGTATTGTCAGGCAGAAAATTGATTATAAAAATCCTGGCCTGTTGAGGGGTTAAATAAATAAAATTCTGCAGTGTGGTTCATGCTCAGGGGGTTTTAAACATTAATGGCGATGACTTTAGTGCGAGATCAGTGGAGCGCTCACGTAATACTCTGTTTATCTATCCCTCTATTCATGCATCTCGCTCCTTTATCCCTCATTTTGTCTTTCTGATTAAAAATATAAATATTTAAGCTCAGTCAAGGGAGGCAGTTTTAAAGAGCCTTGAATACAGAAGAGTGAAGCACAGCAGCCATGTTTCTGAACTGATACTCACAGTTCAGGCTGTTATCCTGATCTGAAACCTGTTCTAACATCTGCAGTTCATCATAAAACTGAACAAACTGGAACAGATGAAAGTGTTTTGATTAGCACTCGAGTGCAGAACTTCACCTGTGATAATTGTTGTAAAAGTTACAGCTCTGATAAAGATTGTGTGATCTTTCTTTTTTCAGTCGGAGCTCATTAAAATAAATAACAACATTCTGTCAAAAATGCAGATTCTAAACTCTAATTAATGCACATCTGTGAGAATGCTTTTAATTATTCGGTAATGTCTCCCTTTGTGCAAGGATTATCTTGGTTCCAGTGGTGGAGAACAGTGAGGAAATTTCGAAATGTCAAAGATTTCAGCTAAATGTTTCAATCACACTTTCACCCAAGAAGCTGCATACATTACCAAGCTAAAGAAAAAAAAAACAACAGGAAGAGTAAGGGTCTTAGTAAGGATCTTAGTGATCTATAGGAGTGATGTCAGTAACGTATCACACAGCTGGAATTAGGGCGTGTCGTCGTGTCTTTGGTATTGTTAGTCCGCAAAGGTATACCTTGCGTGACTTAAAATTGTCTCCCTTAATCTCTTAATTATTAATTGGTGTGGTTAATTGTGGGCGTAACATGAAATAAACCAATCAGTGTGCCAGTAGTCATTTCCTTTAAGAGGCAAGTGAGCTGTGACTTTGGCGCGCTCGTATCTTAACAGCGCTGCAGTTTGTGCATCTCAGCAGAGACTGATACTGAGCTGCTGCTTTATACTGTGAAGATACACCAGCAGCTCATTTAAGGGAACAGCAATGTTATTTTATTCTTTTTTTTTGTTTATTGTTGATGTAAATGCTCTGTCCGTGAGTGTGTGTGTACGTGTTGAAGCGCTAAAAGCATTTTCTGCGTACAGTGTATACGCACAGCTAAGATAGGTATGGACGGGTGACTGTTGACTGTTGTCAGGGTTTAAATCAGTCAGTGGTGCACCTGTGTTTTCCACTGCCTAGATAAAAACATGCCCAGTTACATCTAATAAAGTTAATAACATTAGAGTAGAGTGTTAGATTGCTGTGTTAGCTTTAGATTAGCAGTAGTGAACTGATCTGATGAGTGTGAATGAATCAGTACGTGTGCAGATTGTAGGTGTTCGGTGCTGCTGCTGCTGCTGCTGCTGCTGAGTGCTGGAGCTGTAATGCTGTGGCTGGTCATTGTCAGCGCTGTTTGTTTGGAGTAAAGGCAGAGTTATTATACAGGACCTGACACTATACGCTCAACAGCTCCCAGCCCTTTAAAACACTTCTCAAGTGGCTGTCAGACTCATTTGTCTCCCACTGTTTCTTCTCCTTCTTTTCTTTTTTCTCTCTCCTCTTTTCTTCTAGCTCTTCTCCGATCTTCCACTCTATCACTAAATGCAGGCTGCAGGCACACACACTGTGCAAGACACGTTGTGCTGTTAAAATAGCGTCAGGGTTTAGGAATAAATCTGCACTGATGAGTAGTGCGTGGTGGTCTGACGTGTTTCTATTTTGGTGGCAGGAAACACCGGAGCTCCAGTGACTGAAATGAACCTAGACAACAGTCAATCATCAGAGTCCATTCCTATAGGTGCTCCCAGCGCTCATTACACACACACACACACTCACACAGACACACACACGGACATGCTGCAGAGCACAAACCGGACTTTTAACTCAACAATAAACAGAATCAAGAATAAAATAACATTACTGTCTGGGCGGCATTAGTTTCTCAAAAATTAACCACACCCTTGATTATTTAAGAGAATTAGATCATGTTTTTTGTGCATTTCGAGCCGAGCAAGGTGTGTTTTTTGTGCTCTCACGATACCAAATAAACACCCGAAATCAAATTAACTAAATTAAAACAACATAAATTAATGCACAGAACAAAAATCTTCAAACATAAAATTAAGCCTATCTGTCTATCATTGTGCATTATTGTCTCCCTCATGTTACCAAAATTGCTGTGACTCCTCAAGGCATGGACTCCAAAAGTATTGGAAAAGTGACCCCAATCCCATTATTTCTCCTGTAAATATGACTAGTGGTGAATAGTTTGTTTTTGACATTAAAAGATGATTATGAGACAAAAGATCAATTGTTCACAGAAGATGGAATAGCTAAAGTATGAAAAACAATTTCTGCCCATGAACGCAAACATACCAGCTCATCTGTGAAACACAGTGGAGGTAGTGTCATGGTTTAAACTTGCAGGGCTTCCTCTGGGATGGACTCATTAATCTTCATGGATGATGTCGGACATAATGGCTGCAGTACAATGAGCTCAGGAGTCTCTAGAAACATTGTTTGCCAATTTAAGGAAAGATGCAACCAAAATAAATTGATTGCAGCAAGATGATGACCCTAAACACACTGCCAAAACTACAAAGAAGTTCAATAAATGTTTTAGACAGATCTAGTCAATCTCCTGACTAAACCCTATAGAGCTGCATACTACCTGCTGAAGAGGAGACTGAAGGGAGTAACCCCCCAAAACAAACACTGAACAAACAACTGAAAGAGGCTGCAGTGAAAGACTGGAAAAGCATCACAGAAGAAGAAGAGAGCTGAAGTTTAATGATGCCAAGTGTGTTACAGATTTGATGCATTTATTGCAAAGAAAAGGCAATTTGTTTATGTGCAACTAAATTTTAGGATGTGTTCACTTTAATTTGCTTCAAGTTCATCTGTTCCAATACTTTTGCGCACAAGAAAAATGAATAGGTTCAGACAAACTGTTCCAATACTTTTGGAGGGATCTGTATAAGACCTCAGTTAAAATCTTAAGCTTAAGAAATTAAAAACACAAAAATACTGCCGCTCCACAGAGAGACTGGTACATTTATCAGGTGTAATTAAGGTCAATTAATTAGGTGTTGGATGAACAGGGACGCTTTTAATTATTAAAAGCTGCTGACCGTCTTGGTGAACTGGAAACACACGCAGAAGAAAGTAATATAGTAAGACTATGTTTAAATACGGCAAAATAAATGATTTCTTGGAAAGAGGACATGTACTGTCTCTATAGAAACACATTTAACCCCGCAGATGTAGAACTGTAGAATTTTGTATGGTGTATTTGGTGTATTTGGGGCAGTTTAGTATGTGTTCACTTTTCTCTTCTCTGTTTCTGAGTTTGGTTGTTGTTCTGTAGGTTTACTCTAAATATCCTCCTGTGCCCCTGGAGCCAAAACTTAATACTTATTAATAATTAACGATCCAACAAGAAGACTGATAGATTAGGGGGACATTTACTTTAGGGGCACTACTCAGATTGTGTAGTGAGTGTATAGAGCAGTCTGGCTCTGAGACCACTAGAGTATATAGCTCAAAAAGTGTGAAATACCATCAATATTTACTGATCACTGCGTGGTGACATGACTGACTGAGGGAGTGAATGGCTGTGAGCTTTTGTTATAAGTTCAAGTTCTAATGTGTGTGTGTGTGTGTGTGTGTGTGTGTGTGTGTGTGTGTGTGTGTGTGTGTGTGTGTGTGTGTGTGAATTCAGCAGTGAGCTCTACACACACAGAGCAGCACTTCTACAGTCTGAAATGACTGGACCCGGCTGACTGATTGGCTCCCAGAGCAAAGCATGATGCTTTTCTTCCTCTCTGTGTTTCTCTCTCTCTCTCATACACACACACACACACACACACACAGCCAGGCTCTTTCACCTGCAAGGCCCTGCCGAAGACAAGCAGAGGAATAAACATCATCTCTCATCTTCTTTCAAGTGCTACAGATTCAGTGCAATAATAAACCGAATAGACTAAAAGATAATTCATTGTGACTGTTGTAAAGAAGGAATAAAATATGGATATACCGTAAGTGTGTGTGTGTGTGTGTGTGTGTGTGTGTGTGTGTGTGTCAGAGCAGATTTTTGTAGTGCAGTTTTGGCCTTATTGTGTGCACAGACTCCTCAACACTTGTGCTTTAAAGGGCATTTGCCCCTCTCTCTCTCTCTCTCTTTCCCTGTGGTCTGTATGGTGGTCCCGTCTCCAGGGGTCTAATAATTGTCGCTGTCGTGATGTCGGGTGCAGTGTGATGTAACGTTTAACTAAACAAGAGAAAAGACTGAATAGATGAATTATAATTACGTAATGCTTACATTCCACATAATGGATGCCAATTTTTTTTTAAATGATTAATATATCATGGATTACTATACTAATTATGCATTGTTCGCATTAGTCAATTTTTAATTAGGTATTAAATATTATTAAGTTACAGGTTTTCTCCTGTTGTTGTTGCTATTCCTGAGTTTAGCAGATTAACAAAGATACTGCAGTAGGGAGGGGGATTAGAGTGATTTTATTATATGATATTAACACGATACGCTGCCTATATTTACAATGATATCACAATACCGTCATTCTATGATACTCAACATTTCACAAGACTGAATTACAGCTGCTAATTTTATCTTTGTATTCATCTTATTTATTTAATTTATTTACTTAATAGTTTTAGTTATTTTATTCCCTGTTTTAATCGTTTTATTTTCATTTATTTTTTCCATTTATTTATTCTATACTCTTTACATTTTATTTTATTTTCATCACTTTGTTTATAATTTCTAATCAATTTTTTTGAGTTTATATTTTATTATGCTATTTATTTATCCCTTTTAATTTTACTTTAAATTTAAATACATTTTTCAGTGCTTTAAATTGTAAATGCTTGACTGTATTGAAAATGAGCGTTACCCTCAATGTATTAAAAAAGGTTAGAACTCTGATTGATTGATTGATTGATTGATAGCGTCATTATGTTGAGTAATGAGATAGATAGATAGATAGATAGATAGATAGATAGATAGATAGATAGATAGATAGATAGATAGATAGATAGATAGATAGATACTTTATTGATCCCGAAGGAAATTTAGCAAAAAGTATCTGTAGCTGAAGTCTAATGGAGGGTAAGTCTTTGAGTTTTAAAAAGATCCATATTTGATGTAACATATCGATAATTATCGCAAATGAAAACAATGCAATATATTACATTATATTAATATATTATATAATATTTTGTCACGCCCATAATCAGCAGTCAGGTGTTATAGGTAGAGTTATTTGCAGTGATGGGAGTAACGCCGTTATTTTTTTCAGTAAGGAGTAATCTAGCTAATTACTCTGAATGTCTCCCGTTTTGGTCCTGAAACTACCGTATTTTACTTCTCTTTCCCGCTGTCCTCCCGTATTAGTATTGTCCCGTAAATTTCCCGTATTATAAAAAAAATAAAAAAACGTATTAATGTGTCACAAATACCCAGGCAGGGAGACGAGGAGACGGACGCAAGTGCAGGTAGGGTGAGAAATGAATAATTTAATAAATAAATATAAATAAACAAGGAAACGAGAAACAAGTAAACACTTAAACATAAAACAGGGAGATATATACAAGGAACTGGGGAATAAACTAAATAACTGAAAATATATAAACATATAACCAGAAACCAAAACAAACGAGAGAAACTAAAGAACATAAACTAAACCAACTAGAGATAATAATGAGAAAATAAACAGGGAATATATATACAAGAAGATAAACGTGAAACAAGGGACTAAGGCTAAGAAAACAAGGTAAACACTGAGTGAAGCTATTAAACACAAAGACAAAACGACATGGGAAGGTGCAAAGACCGACGAAGGACAAGAGACAAAGGAAGGCTTTATAGCACACAAGGGAAGTGGAGCTAGGGGGCGGAGCTACAAATTGACACAGGTGGAAAAATACTGACAGGAGACACAGAGGGGCACAGGTAACGTGGGAATAACACACAGAGACATGAGACAAGACCAGGACATGACAGAAGCCTCCCCCTAAACGCGCAGCTCCCCAGGCGCGTAAAAACGAACCCCGGGGGCTGGCAGCAGGGAGAGGCCAGGGAAAACAGGAGTTGAGCTCGGGGACTGAAACGGAGACAGGACAGAGGACAGAGACTGGACGAGAGACTGGACAGGGCTAGGAGACTGAACAGGACATTAACAGGGACAGACACTAACACATTGACAGGGACAGGCACAGAGAAACCACCAGGGACAGGAACCGGAACAAACACAGACACGGGGACCAAGACAGGGAGAGACAGGGGTACAAAAAACATAGGTGGTGCCCAGGACTGGCAAAGGTCTGTGTTGAAGTCCAAGGAGCCAGCCTGGGCACAGTTCTGGAGTGAAAGTCCGGGGGCCTCTGTGCCTGCCTGGGTAAATGGGCCCTGGGGCCAAACAAAGTTCTGGGACCAGGAACCGGTGGGGTAGTGACTCTGGCAGCGGGAGCTGGTGCTGGCGGCGTGGCGACTCTGGCAGCGGGAGCTGGTGCTGGCGGCGCGGCGACTCTGGCAGCAGAAGCTGGTGCTGGTATGGAGACTGGAACTGCTGGAGCAGACACTGAGACTTGAGCAGCTTCAGCAGACACGGAGGCTTGAGCAGCTTCAGCAGACACGGAGGCTTGAGCAGCTTCAGCAGACACGGAGGCTTGAGCAGCTTCAGCAGACACGGAGGCTGGAACAGCTTCAGCAGACACGGAGGCTGGAAAAGCACGCACCGCAGCGCATGCAGGCTCCGGGATGGCAGGATTCCGGGAGCGTGGCTCAGCAGCCGAGAGAATTTCGGAGCTGGGCGCGTAGAGATTCAGCATAGCAGCAGCGGGGCTTGAGACCTCGGGAAGATCAAAAACCCGGACTGGATCTGCAGCTTCGCCGGCAAAGTCCGTAGAGGCAGAAAGCGCGGGGCCGGCGGTAAAGTCCGGCGCGTAGAGAGAGTTCCAGAGCGTGGCTGAGTGGCCTCGGAGATAATCCCAAAGCACGGCTGGGTTGCCGTGGCGGAATCCAGCTCTGCAGCCGCCATGAAAGCCAGCTCTTCAGCCTGAGGAGCTGGTGCTGCAGCTGTGGGGCTCAAAGCTGCGGTTGCCGCAAAAACCCGGACTGGATCTTTACTTTCTCCGGCTGAGTCAATCTTGGAGATAGTCTCTGGCCGCGGCTGGCTCACTGGGTAGGAGGTCCTGTAGCTCGGCTCGGCTGCTACCGCGTAAATCACGGAGCGCGGTTCGGCAGCTACCGCGGGGAACACGGGGCGCGGTTTCACAGCCGGCGCGGAAGTCATGGAGCGCGGCGTCTCGGCCGCGGGCTTCACGGAGCGCGGCTTCACGGCCGCGGGCTTCACGGAGCGCGGCTTCACGGCCGCGGGCTTCACGGAGTGCGGCGTTTCAGCCGTGAGAGTCACGGAGCGCGTCATGGGAGGCTGATGGACGCGAGTCGGAGAATCCCGCGGCCGAGACGCCGCGCTCCGAGAATCCCGCGGCCGAGACGCCGCGCTCCGAGAATCCCGCGGCCGTTTCCCCTTTTGTGTCTGTGTTTCTTCCCTGGTGTTTTTCCACTCACCTATGTCCATTTGTAGCTCCGCCCCTCATTAGTCAGTCCCCAGGTGTTACCTGTTCTCTTTCCCGCCCTGTGTGTGTGTTTCACGCCGTCAGGTTGCTGTTTCTTTTTTTTCTGTTTTATAGTTTATTTTTATGTTAGTTCCAGTAGTCCTTTCTCTTCCTGTATCTTGTCTTGAGTTTAGTTTTTGTTTATTGTCTATGTAAATAAATACATTACCTGCGTTTACGTCCGCCTCACGTCCTCCCTGCTGCTGCTAACCTGACATAATGAGAGATTATTCAATTTCTTAACAGATCATGATGCCAGTTGAAAGAGAAAGTCCCGCCTTTCAGGAGAAACAGCCAATCAGCTACTAACTCAGTTACTTTTTTGGAGAAGTAACTACTAACTATAACTAATTACTTTTTCAAAGTAACATGCCCAACACTGGTTATTTGCTACAGCAAACATAGTTTCTGATATAAAAATGCATTGTTATATTTGTTGGGGCAAGACATCTGTGGGAAGTTACATTTATTTCTCTTTTCAGTCTCATTAGAAAACCACATAAAAAACATAAAATAAGTTACATTCTAATTAAAGTGAAATCTCCATATGCAGGAATTTATATTTGCTTTATTGAAACATGCCTCGTATTCTGAATAATATGTGTCCACAGAGACCAGTCTCATTTACATAGTCTTTTGTAAAGTACAGGTTTAAATACATTTACTTTCCACAGGCTGCCCTGACCTCTCACTCCTCCCTGTTATTCAGAAAACAGGTAGAGTTATTTTTTTAGAGTTATTTTAACTGTTATTAAAAGCAAGACTGTATTTAAAACCTTACTTACTGTGATTAACAGTAAATCCAAGAGCCCTAGAACATATTCATGTAAAATATACATTTTGTCTCTTCTAGAAACTTTATGTTCTGAGCAAAATACAGTTCAGAGGAGCTCTCTGAGTCCTCTATACAACTCTGATATTCTCACTTTACATTACAGCAGCAGCCTATTCAATACAGCTGTACAGATCTTTTAATCCTTTCATGTACTGTATCACAAATTAGTATGTCATAAAAATATACAATTACACCAAACTTAAAGTAAGAAGGTAGAATGAAAGTTTTTGTAAAATACAGTAAAATGTTGCAATGTTACACCAATATTTACACTGGACAACTTATTCCTTTGTACGTGTTTATATTTTTCACATCTATCGCATGTTAAACGAAAGCAGGCAGCTGTGCCCAACCTTACACAACCTTACACAACCTAACACAACTTTACACAACTTAACACAACTTTACACAACTTTACACAACTTTACATAACCTTACACAACCTTACACAACTTTACACAACCTTACACAACTTTACACAACCTTACACAACCTTACACAACTTTACACAACCTTACACAACCTTACACAACCTTACACACATTTACACAACTTTACACAACTTTACACAACTTTACATAACCTTACACAACCTTACACAACTTTACACAACCTTACACAACTTTACACAACCTTACACAACTTTACACAACCTTACACAACCTTACACAACCTTACACAACTTTACACAACCTTACACAACCTTACACAACCTTACACAACTTTACACAACCTTACACAACTTTACACAACTTAACACAACTTTACACAACCTTACACAACCTTACACAACTTTACACAACCTTACACAACCTTACACAACTTTACACAACTTTACACAACTTTACACCACCTTACACAACCTTACACAACTTTACACAACTTTACACAACTTTACACAACCTTACACAACTTTACACAACCTTACACAACTTTACACAACCTTACACAACCTTACACAACTTTACACAACCTTACACAACTTTACACAACTTTACACAACCTTACACAACCTTACACAACTTTACACAACCTTACACAACTTTACACAACCTTACACAACTTTACACAACCTTACACAACCTTACACAACCTTACACAACTTTACACAACTTTACACAACCTTACACAACTTTACACAACCTTACACAACCTTACACAACCTTACACAACCTTACACAACTTTACACAACCTTACACAACCTTACACAACCTTACACAACCTTACACAACCTTACACAACTTTACACAACCTTACACAACTTTACACAACCTTACACAACTTTACACAACCTTACACAACTTTACACAACCTTACACAACCTTACACAACTTTACACAACCTTACACAACCTTACACAACCTTACACAACTTTACACAACCTTACACAACTTTACACAACCTTACACAACCTTACACAACTTTACAACCAAAGCCTTCCTCAGCTCAATCACTCACTTATTCACTTACTCTCTCAGTTATTCAATCAAACTCACTCATTCACTCACTCACTCACTTATTCACGCATTCACTTAATCTCTCAATTAATCACTCACTTACACAATCACTTATTCACTCACTCACTCACTAACTTATTTACCTATTTACTCACTCACTTATTCACTTATTTACTTATTTAATCTCTTATTTATTTACTCATTCACTTATTCACTCATTCACATATTTACTCACTCACTTATTCACTTATTTACTTATTTACTCATTCACTCATTCACTTATTTACTCACTTACTCATTCACTTATTCACTCGTTCACTTATTCACTCATTCACTTATTTACTCACTTACTTATTTACTTGCTTACTCACTTATTCACTCACTCATTTTCTCTCACTCGCATTTTCTCTAACTATATGTCATAAAATATATAATTAAACCAAACTTAATATAAAAGGGTAGAGTTAAAGTTTTCGTAAAAAACAGTAAAATCATATTACGGTTTATTATCTTCACTAAGATCCAGTTTCTGATCATCATCATCATCATCATCATCATCATCATCATCATCATCATCAGCTGAGTCAGGTCTGAGTGTTCAGGAACCAGTGACTCACTGAGTTAAATCCACACTACTGTTAGAACCAGTTCCAAATCCAGCCCTGTTATTCCTTCATGTGCAGACAGAGTGAAGTGCTAATCTCTCACTCCCACAATCAGTTATGCTAAATTAAACTAAGTGCTTCAGCACTGCATGAATTAAAAGCTCGATTCATGTTATTTTATGTAGTGAAAGTAAGACATTTTAATAAAAACTAAATATATATCTACTTTTTATTCCGTGTAACTCAAAGCCTTGATTATTTTATTGCTTTACATATAATTAAAATAAAAATAATCTCATTTAAATTCCATTGCAAAAATGAATATTTTATGTTTGAAATGGATCTTTAAAAAATCTTCTTTCCTCAAAAACTCTCAGTATTATCAGAGCTAAACATTCAACCCGCTGAACAAAATCCAGCCATGAAAAGAGTTCATGTGGATTATTCTTTATAAAGGTTCTGAGTGCAGTGTGTGAGAGTTAATGAGCCGCTCTGATCCAGTGTGTTCCACAGTGTTTACACCAATAGTTACACTGCACAACTTCAGTTTTCTTTATTTACGTGTTTAGATGTTTTTCACATCTATCATGTGTAGATTAAAGGAAGGCGTCCATGCCCAACTTTACACAACTTTACACAACTTTACAGAACTTTACAAAAGCTTTCAAAAATACACAAATCCTTCCTCACCTCAATGACTCATTTATTCACTTACTTATTCACTCTCTCACATTCACTTATTCACTCACTTATTTTTCCTCACTCGCCTATTCACTATTTCACTTACACAATCACTTGCTTATTTACTCAATTATTCACTCACTCACTCACTTATTCACTCACTCACTCACTCACTCACTCTTTCACTCACTCACTCACTCACTCACTCACTCACTCACTCACTCACTCTTTCACTCACTCACTCACTCACTCACTCTTTCACTCACTCACTCACTTATTCACTCACTCACTCACTCACTCACTCACTCACTCACTCTTTCACTCACTCACTCACTCTTAGACCCTGTATCTGCCTGTCACTGTAGCTTCCAGCGCTGCCGTGGCAATGTTTGCATAAATTAGCATGTATTTGCATAAGAATCCACTAGTTTAGCAGGCGTACTTGGCTCTCTCAACAAATGGCATTCTCCTGTATCCTCCAGTTTCTCAGGATCAAGACATGTAAGATAGTGGGTTTGTTGTGTCTGCAATCAAATAAAAGTCTCAGGTTTTTAGTGTGAGGCTGCACATTTTGTACATTTATTTCATCAGCTGCTTTATATTTATATATTGCAAGGTACTGTATATGCAGACAGACTTGGCTAATAAAGCGCGGCATGATTTTGATTGGTCAGTGCTGAAAGCACGCGTTTGGAGCCAGGCTCGTAATCAGCATTGAGGCAGCGGTGCGCCGTACACCAGCAGAAGTGTAATAGTGCTGCTTATTGCAGCTTTAAAGCTTCAGACTGGGCTCGGTTCCCACTGCCTAACTGGAGTAAACAGCCAGGAAGAGAGAGACGACCCCGTGACCTCAGCATGGGCTTGGCATGGCACTAATAGGCTGTGTGCTTCTCCTCTGAGTCCACTTGAAGCAGGGCTATGCACGCCTAATGAAGGGCCCCGTGACTTTCTGCTCTCGCTCCTCTCTCTCTCTCTCTCTCTGCTTATTTCTGCACACTTCGCAAACCTTGTCGGATAAATTATTTAGAGTGTTCTGGCTTCCCAAAAGCAGTGTGTGTGTGTGTGTGTGTGTGTATAGATGAGGTCTTGGCTGGGAGCAACACTCTTCCACAGGTGAATGCAGCCTGGCTGAAATGCAGCAGTAGCAGCGACGCAGCCTAATACAGCACAGAGAACACATTAGCATAAAGTTAAAAGCACAGCTAGCTAAGAGCAACTGTCTCCGCAACCAGCTCAGCATTTTCATTTAAGCTTTGTGTGTTTGTTTCTCTCTCTCTCTCAGTTCCGCTCTACCTTTCCTCTTCCTTTTTTTACACCACGCATCTTCCTGCAGGCTACACTCTCTCTTGTCTTACCCAATCTCTACAAAATGCTCAGGCCTGATTATTTCAGTCGTATCCAGAGGCTGTGCTTGCTGATGCCAACTGAGGTGGACCAATAGCTGGTCATTATTCACGGCTCATAACTTCAGTGAAAAACACAAGGCTGAAGGCAGTTTGTAACCCCTCTGCCAGCTCCGTTTGAGCACTAATTCTTCACTTCCTCTGTGTGTAAACTAAGTACAGAGATAACAGGAACACGTCACTTCTGGAACAGGGCTGGACTGAACACACTGAACTGTGCTGTGAAGGTTCAGACCTGAAATAAGAGAGAACAGAAAGTCTTTTTCACATCAGTATATTCAAAACACTACAGACAAACAAATCTACTCTTCTACAACTCTAATCTTACATTTGTACATTTATACATTAGAAATAAAGCCAAAATTGTGCTTCATATTAGCTAAGTTTGCAACCCTTAGACTTGCCCAGTCATTTGATTTGATTGACACACTTGATTTAATCTAATTGTAACCTTACTTACTTACAATAACACTTATTTATTTTAAATAATTTTATTTCAATTTTTTTCCATTTGCTTCCCATTTTAGCACAGCCAATTACCCAACCCACTCCCCCTATCACTAGTTATGCCCCAACACACCAGGAGGGTGAAGACTAGCACATGCTTCCTCTGATACATGTGAAGTCAGCCACCGCTTCTTTTTGAGCTGCTGCTGATGCAGCATTGCCGAGCAGCATCACAGTGCGCTCGGAGGAAAGCACAGCGGCTCAGTTCTGATACATCAGCTCACAGACACCCTCTGCTGCGGGCATCACCATAGGAGTGATGTGAGGAGAGAGCGCCATCTACCCACCCAAAGGGAGCAGGGACAATTTTGCTCCCTCTAAGCGCCGGCGGCTTGATGGCAAAGCTGCATTAGCGGGGGTTCAAGCCTTACAGTTATATACACTTATAAAATGCCTTTCTGTCACTCAAGGCACTCAAGGATGCTTACAATTACATTCCACACACTCAACACACACCAGTGAGAAGCAGCAGCCAATTGCACACAGCATACTCTCAACCGGAACGATCATCCACCTGGAGGACTGCATCAGGCACTTAGGAGTTAACCCAGCACAGATTGCCAATCCATATCTGGGTATACAGTCACACACACACACACACACACACATTCACACACCTGGGCAGTATTGTAGAGTATCCAACCTAACCGAAGTATGAGGTGAAAGAAGAAGTTTATGTTCATTTATTAGTTTTTGAAGCTGGATTTTTGTATTTGGTGTTTGGGGTTTTGATACTTGCTTAAGTTTTATCAATATAAGATTATTACTAGAAGGTCAGCGGCAAAAAAAAAAACCCAACGATGGCTTGTATTTCCTTGGACAGCAATTTAGTAGTTGTTACTAGTTAATATATTGGGATGGGCGGAGAATGGACATTTTGGCTATTTTTTAGTGATCTATAATTGATTCGTCAACCGTGCACCAAGAAGCTGCATTTAGAGCATTAATTCTCTTAATTAATCATGAGTGAGTTTTTGGCGTAATGTGAAATATGTCACTTGCTGTTTTCTTTAAGAACCAGGAAGCAGGTGCTCTCTGACTTTGGCGGTTTGCTATTTTAACGGCACAGCTACCTGGACATGTCCAACATTTCTTAGCAGAGGAAACTGACCTGCTCTTTCACCCTGTGATGGTGTGTGAGCATATGATTTACAGGAACAGCAGTAGTATTTTGCTATATATTCTGTTTATTGTGGATGTAAAAATTCTGTTTGTTCACTGCCCTCCGCTGCCAAGATTGTACAATGAACGTCTGACTGATGACTGTTGTCAGGGTGTAAATGAGTCAGTGGAGCCCCTGTGTTTTCTGCTACCAAGATAGACCTTAAGTTATACCTGCGCTTCTATACTGCATAAATCCCCTAAAGTAGTAAAAGTGGTAAAAAACTTTAAAAATATCAACACTTTAATAATGAATGCTCTTAATTGTTGTAATTAATCTAATCTATTGTTGCTAATTCACCTGCCTTTAGCTATATTGATCGCTGTGTTCTGCTCACAGCAATGCAGGCATTAGACTCACGTACACACAGTCAGCAGGCAACAAGAAACAGCACAGATAGAAAAACAGATTAATTCAGACACAAATTAAAGATTGGTTTGAGTTTCCATCCACTCCGACGAGTTTCCAACTGTGTTTAATCTGTACCAATAAACAACAAAACACCAAATCTCCAAATGTGGAGCGACAATTTTCTATAAATCAGTGAATTACCCTGCTGGAGGTGAGATATAGCTGTGTCTATAGTGTTTATAGCTGATCTAAAGCTTGAGCAGAGTAGAGAATAAGTAAAGAATAAGAATAAAAAATAATGAGCTCATATAACTTTTCTGTTTTTTAAGTATTTATGATATGTATTCCAGTTACAGATCAGCCTCAACATGTTGTGTCTTCTTTTAACTTTATCAAAGGTTCAAGGACATGAAAAAAAGTAGATTAAAGTAATTTTATGCTATAGTATAATCAGTATATTGAAAGAGTGATAAAATGGAACAACTTGTTTTGTGCTTATTATACTTTAATTAAAAAAATACAAATAGTACAAAAGTCTTTTAATTCTTTTAATTTAAATTGTGCTAAGTGTTTTAACTGTACTAAAATGGAACTATTTTAAATATACTTAAGTCACATTTAAACATTTAAACTACTTCATGTATGAAAGCCCATATTTTAAATATGCTTACAGTAAAACTATAACACATTTAATTACAGAGTATTACAACTGTATCACTATTTATTATACACCGGATATATATTAGGATGTAATAAGAATTGATGTTAAATATATGTGATCTATTTACATTATACTGTTACATTATACAATATATTGTACTACAATTTTTAATTAATTTACTTTCTAAAAAGTTACAGGATACATTGCTATTTAAGTGAACTACTGTAAGAGTTGTTTTTAAGACACTTTGCTAAAAATGTACAAAAGTATATTTGGAAATAAGTATTTTAAAAGTATATTTAAAAAGGGGTACTTTATAGTAGTCTATTTTTTTAATACACTATATTTTACTTTTTAAAATGTATAATCAAAGTATACTTTCAAACATTTAATAAAAGCATAATATCAATGTACTTTTAATACATTTTAATAAGTACATATATCTGTATATTTACAGCATACTTAGACATTTCTCAATATGATTTAAGTACAATTAAGTTTATATATTTTTCACCAGGGCAGGGTCTCATTTATAAAGGGTCTGTACACACAAAACAGGCCTGAAATGTGCCTGCAGAACATCTCAGGCAGAAAGTGAGATTTATAAATGAATGTACAGTAGTTAAGTAAGGTTTGAGCCATGTTTACTCCTAAAAACACTGGAAAAAGCAGGAATTAGTGGAACCATGCTGGAAAAAAAGAATTACAAGTAAATGCACAAACCATGCTAAAGCATATCAATTAATACAGCAAAAAATGTAAGATTAAGGAAGAAAAATCTAAGAGGGATTAAGGAAAAGGTAACACTTTATAATACTGTTCCATAGTTAATAGGTAACTAAGCAGTAACTAAGCAGTAACTAATTAATAGTGCTGCATTAACACCTAAATATTTTCTATTAACTACCAGGGAGTACTGAATAATTACTCAGTAGATAGTACTGAACTAATGATTATAGTAGTTCACTATTAACTCCACAATAATTACTGAGACTTACATATCTCTCAGAGAACTACTTACTAGTGATGTCTCCTTTATAACTATTAATTAATTACTGCTCAAATCAACATTAACTACTGAAAACCGTTACATCCCACCTGGGGAACTATAGATCTAAATCAGGCATATTTGAGTTAAATGCATATTAATTGAAGGCATATTTGAATTAAGCAAGTGACCATTTGTAGTAGTGGTAACCTTAATTACCTTATTATCCTCAGTTCCTTCCAAATATTAGCAACATATAGTAAAATGCTTCAGTGTGTATTACTCTGCTTAACCATCATTTTTGGAATAAAAAAACAACATTATAACGTAATATTATTGCATAGGAGACATTGATGAAAGTTCTCCAGAAGGCATCTCAGACTCTAAGAATGAGTGTAAGACTGTAATAATGTAACAATCATTGCTTTAATATTAGGTATCAGCCTTATAAAAGTGCATCTTCAGCCTTTGCAGTCTCACAGAGATTTTTTTAACTGCGCACTATTAGGGTAATTACGGTAATTTCACAGCGGACGCAGCTCTCCTGGTCCTTCGTTTAAATTCTCTGCTGCTGCTGCTGCTACTGCTGCTGCTGGAGGATTATTAAGAGAGACTCTGCTGCTTTCATATTTCTGTATTTGATTGAAAATAAACTAGTAATCAAGATATTGAGATCTTTTCCAGCTTATTTTACCCCCGGATCAGAGGAGGACTCTTTGTGGGTTGTTAACCAGCTTTAGGATGTGTGTTAGCTAGCTAAGTTAGCTAAGTTGTGTGTGTAGTTAGCGTTAGCCAGCTAAGTTAGCTAGGTTATGTGTGTGTTAGTTAACTGGCTAAGTTAGCTAGGTTATGTGTGTGTTAGTTAGCTAGTTTAAATGTGTGTTAGTTAGCTAGGTTATGTGTGTTCGTTTGCTAGCTAAGTTAACTTTTATATGTGGGTTAGTTAGCTAGGTTATATGTGTGTAAGTTAGCAAGCTAAGTTAGCTAGGGGAAATGTGTGTGTGTTAGCTAGGTTAATTGTGTTAGCTAGTTTAAATGTGTGTGTGTTAGTTAACTAGGTTAAATGTGTATTATTATTATTATTATTATTATTATTATTATTATTAATAATAATAATAATAATGTATATTTCCCTTTATAATACTGTGACATGATCTGCAGTGACTCCTAAAGAAGAACACAGTAACTCCTCAGTAATTAGTAATTAGTTACCATGTTTCTCACTTTATAATACTGTGGTATGATTTGCAGTAACTCCTAAAGAAGAACACAGTACCTCCTCAGTAATTAGTAATGGGTTACCATGTGCTGCTGTTATCTCCCGAAAAAAGAAGACAGGGACCCCTTATTAATTATCTATGAAGAACACAGGGATGCCTAGTTCGTTATCTAACACAAATATTTATTCATTTAAACATGATTTCCCCCAGAATAAGGATGTAGGACACAGCCTAGAGTAAAGCTGTATGTGAGCCATCACTTCTACTGAGCACATCTCCAGGAGGACTGAAGAAGAGCACAGGTTTAGAATAAACACCTGTAACACACTGACAGAACATTACAAAAATGGGGGTTAAGCAGACTACTGCACATTTCAGTGTGTCTAACATTTGGAAGATATTGAGCATACTAAGGTAAGTAAGGTTAATATATGATAAGTGGTGTCACTGACTTTAATATCACCACTGATAGAATAACCTGCAGCAGCAGATAAACACACTGATAGAGGCTAGCGGTCCGGCGCTGTGGAATTACCGTAATTACCCTAATAATGCGCACTAAAAGTCTGTGAGACTAAAGATGAACGTTTATAAGGTTGGTGCTTAAAATTAAAGCAGTGACCATTAAAACAAAATTGAGTACAGTCAGTCTTAGTGTCTTCTGGAGAACATAAATAATGTCTACTATGTAATAATATTACGTTATAAAGTTTTTTTTTTCTTTCAAAAATGGGGTTTAAGCAGATTACGACACACTGTAGTATTTTACTATATGTTGCTAATATTTGGAAGATAATGATGATAATAAGGTAATTAAGGTTACTACTACTACAAATGGTGTCACTGGCTTCAAATAAGCTTTTAATATCACCACTGATAGAATAATTGTTTGTGTAGACTGATTTGGATCTATAGTTCCCCAGGTGGCATGTAAGGGTTTTCAGTAGTTAATGTTGATTTGAGCAGTAATTAATGAATAGTTATTATAAAGGAGACATCATTAGTAAGTAGTTCTCTGAGAGATATGTAAGTCTCAGTAATTATTGTGGAGTTAATAGTGAACTACTATAATCATTAGTTCAGTACTATCTACTGAGTAATTATTCAGTACTCCCTGGTAGTTAATAGAAAATATTTAGGTGTTAATGCAGCACTATTAATTAGTTACTGCTTAGTTACTGCTTAGTTACCTATTAACTATGGAACAGTATTATAAAGTGTTACCAGGAAAATTAACATCCTTGTTATTTAAATGCATCTTTATGTATTGTATTATTTTCACCCTGGCTTGTTTATTTTAATCTGTAGTTTGTCTCTGTTGTTTTTGTACTTATTTTTAGCTTATATTATCACATAGAGTTATTATCCAGAAAGTTCCAAAGAGCGTATTATAAAGGCAGTTTATAAATCTAATAGTAAGAATATACTTCAGTAAATGTATTAGTGATATCTGATACCAGACTGTAGATTATTTTCACTGTGTTTTGTTCAGCACTTCTCTGAGTAAATTGCTGGGTGCATCTCTTATAAACAGTGCGTCATGCTGCCGGCTGTGCAGTGTCTCACTTTCCCAGTTAAAGTCAATGATAAGCCAATCAGGAAGAGACATGACAGGTCTCTCCTGTCCCCCTCTGGAAACAGCAGGATGACTGGGTCCAGTTTTTATTTATTGTTGTTTGCTGCAGTTGAGTGTGCTCTTGTGAAGACTCATTATTGGTGGGGTTTTTTAGCCACTCAACCTCCATCCTTATTACACCGGGACGGTACGCTCTACGGAGCCCTCCCACTAGTTGCTGACAGTATCATATAACCAGACTGGAACATGTTCAGCAGCATCAATATGTTCACTGCTGTTTACTGTCTTTTACACTAGAATGGATAAAGCTACTTATAGCGGACAGCTGTAGGCTTGAGTGGAGTTTTGGGTGATGACGTGCACTGGCTGGGTCACGTGGTGTAGCTGGCAGTGTAATATCTATGTTCACTTATGCTGTAGTGTTTTGCTGATGTGAATGTTCGTTTGTGGATTATTAATTTAATTGCTGTGGATTATGAAGTATATGAACTGTTTCTCTCATGTTTTTATGCTTGGATACTTGAAGATTTTTTTGGATACAATAAAGCAACCTTAATTGAAGCTTGGACTTGGACTTGGATGTTTGTTGGATAGTCACCAATACTACTACCAACTAACTGACATTTAGTTTCACTTTTAAATCATGGAATTAACATACTAAAACCTCAACCTACACTATATTTTTGATGATATTTTATTGATTTAACATGTTCTTACTCATCTTAACTTTATTTTACTGAACTGTGTCTTAAATGGTTACATTTGTAGCCGCGCTCTGTCTGAACTCAGAACTGCACGCTGCAATTTTTTTATTTTTTTATTGATTTATTGATTTATTTATGTTTTTGGTTTTTGCCAAAACATATACACACATAAAGAACAGAACTTAAAGAAAAGAGAAAAAGAAAGAAAAAAATCGCATCCTCTATCTTGCATTTAAACAATCTCTTTAAACAACCGAAAAGGTATAGGCTGAAGCTATTAGCTTATTTTGCCTACACTTTTTTTACCTAACTAATATATATATATCCATATATACATCTATATATACAGTACATACATATATGTATATACCTCCATACATACATACATACACACATATGTCTATATGTGTTTATTACAAATTTAATTAACACAAAACAATATAAAACAAACAAAAAAAACAAATAAAAAAAAAAAACACAAAAGAAAACGCCAAACACAAAAGGATAACACAAAAATTTAGCCTTAATCATGGGTGATGTGGTGGGGTCCGTTTTGCTTGGGGCCCCAAAATGCCTTAAAATTGCCCTAAGAGGGGTACAACAACACTGAATCCCTCTCAAGGAGGCCCTTTCCACTAGTTACTGGCAGTATCATATAACCAGACTGGAACATGTTCCGCAGTATCCATATACACATGCGCTGTTCACTGTCTTTAACACTAGAATGGATAAAGTTACTGACTAACTGACATTAGTTTTACTTTTAAATCATGAAAACAACATTTTAAAACCTCAATCTATCCTCTATATTTGATAATATTTAGTTAACTTTACATGTCTTTACTGATCTTAACTTTATCTTGGTGAACTGAGTTTTATATGGTTATATTTGTAGCTGCGCTCTGTCTGGACTAGTTACTGGCAGCATCATATAACCAGACTGGAACATGTTCAGCAGTATACATATACTCATGCATTGTTCACTAACACTTGTCTTTAACACTAGAATAGATAAAGCGGTACCACTTTAAAATAAGACTACCTTTATAAAGGGTTTATAAATGGTTTACAATTAGTTTATTAATAGTTACTAATTAGGTTGTAAATGCCTTAAAAATCATTAATAATCAGTTATAACACATACGTAGAAATGACCTATTGTGAACTTACAGCCATATTGTTGCCCTTTCTACGTATGCGTTATAACTGATTATTAATGATTTTTAAGGCATTTACAACCTAATTTACAACCTAATTTTAAAGTGGTACCGATAAAGCTACTGACTAACTGACATAAGTTTTACTTTCAAATCGTGGAAACATGTTAAAACCTCAACCTACACTATATTGTACTACTCATCTTAAGTATTATTTAACTGAACTGAGTTTTATGTGGGTATATTTGGTATATGGTGGGGTCAATTTAGCTTGGGGCTCCTAAATATCTCAAAACTAAGGGATGAGAGGGGTAGAGAGGTGGAGTGTATGTTTCAGGACTAGGAGGAAGCTGAATTGAGCAGCAGGTACGTGTGATGGGTATGTGGTTCTGTTACTGCCCCCAGAGGCCTGGATGAACATTCCTGAAAGATCTCTCTGTTCCCTTTACTGCCAGACCTAATTACCAGAGCTCAGCAGGGTCCAGCACCACAGCCCTCAACAGCCTGGCTCTCCTCATCCTGAGAGAGAAAGAGAGAGAGACAGACAGAGAGAGTGAGAGAGTGAGACATAGAGAGAGAGAGAGAGAGAGAGAGAGTGAGACAGAGTGTTGATGACCTCAGATTCTTTTATTACATTAGAGCATACATCAACTCATACTCTCTCTCTCTCTTTCTCTCTTTCTAATTCCTGCTCTGTTTCTCTTGCCCTCAATCTCTCGCTCCCTCCTTGCTCCCTCTTTCTTTCTATCATCATTTCATTCACCTTCTTTTTTATATCTTCTTTCTCTCTCTCTCTCTCTCTCTCTCTCTCTCTCAGTGATGTAATTATTGTCCTGCCTACAGTGCCCTCCATAATTATTGGCACCCCTGGTTAAGATGTGTTCTTTAGCTTCTCATAAATTGAGTTTTGTTCAAAATAATATAGGACCACGATGGGAAAAAAAAGTAAAGTCCAACCTTTAACTCAAGTAAATTTTAAGGGGGAAATAAAATCCCTGACTAAGAAATAATTATTCTTCATAAAATCACCTGTTCCACAATTATTGGCACCCCTAACAATTCTTAGGAAATAAATTTAATAAAAGTATTTCTGTCACTTCTACAGTAGTTTACGAAGTTGATCAGAGTATGTAGGAACATTTAATTAGTAATTCACAACTTCCTGTTTCCCTGGGGTATAAATATGACGTGACACAGAGGCCATTTATCTTCAACATGGGAAAGACAAAGGAACATACCATTCAAGTGAGGCAGATGTGTGTTGACCTTCACAAGTCAGGCAATGGCTACAAGAAAATCACTACTCGCCTACACCTGTCCATATCTACTGTCAGAGGAATTATTAAGAAGTTTAAAACAACTGGAACAGTGGTAAACAAGCCTGGACGAGGACGCAAGTTTATTTTGCCACCACGCACAGTGAGGAGGATGATAAGAGAAATAAAAAGTTCTCCAAAGCTCACTGTTACAGAATTGCAACAAATGGTAGCTTCTTGGGGTCACAAAGTCTCCAAAACAACCATCAGGCGCTATCTACATGCCAACAAGCTGTTTGGGAGGCATGCATGGAAGAAACCATTTCTCAGTCACAATCATAAACGCAAACGTTTGGAGTTTGCTAAGCGGTACTGGGACTTAAACTGGGACCGTGTGCTTTGGTCAGATGAAACAAAGATAGAGCTTTTTGGCAACAAATGCTCTAAGTGGGTCTGGCGTAACACAAGAGCTGAGTATGCAGAAAAGCACCTCATGCCCACTGTGAAATACGGCGGGGGATCAGTGATGCTGTGGGCCTGTTTCTCTTCTAAAGGCCCTGGGAACCTTGTTAGGGTGCATGGCATCATGAATGCTCTAAAATACCAGGACATTTTAAAACAAAATCTGGTGGCTTCTGCCCGAAAGCTGAAGATGGGTCGTCACTGGGTCTTTCAGCAAGATAATGACCCTAAACATGTGGCCAAATCTACACAGAAATGGTTCACCGCACACAGAATCAAGCTCCTCCCATGGCCATCTCAGTCCCCAGACCTCAACCCCATTGAAAACCTGTGGGGTGAGCTGAAGAGGAGAGTGCAGAGGAGAGGACCCAGGTCGTTGGATGATTTAGAGAGAATGTGCAAAGAGGAACGGTCAAAGATCCCTCTTTCTGTATTCTCCCATCTTGTGAAACATTACAGGAGAAGATTAGGTGCTGTTTTGTTGGCAAAAGGGGGTTGTACAAAGTATTAACATCAGGGGTGCTAATAATTGTGGCAAACATGATTTGATGTTAAATAATTATTTCTTAATGTGGGATTTTTTTCCTACTGAATAAATTTACTTGAGTTAAAGGTTGTATTTTACTCTTTTTTCCATCGTGGTCCTATATTATTTTGAACAAAACTCAATTTATGAGAAGCTAAAGAACACATCTTAACCAGGGGTGCCAATAATTATGGAGGGCACTGTATTTAGCAACTCTTCAGGGTGTGTCTGACTTTTTTATACAGCCTGCACTAAATCATTGTGTGTGTGTGATTTTTCTTCCACACACACACACACACACTGAATATATCAGATTTATTATCTATTAAGTCATTTTTTGTCATTAATTTGAACTGCAGCACTTTTTCCACTGTGTTGTTAAAATACTGTTATTTAGCCGTTTTTTAGGCCGTCACATGGGATTTAACATGTCTAATCACACGCAGGTGTTTATTTATGCATTTTAATGTCCTTTTAGATCAAGGGTTACTGATTATTCCACAAACTAAACTAAAGTTAAAGGGCTTATTTGCAGCTTCTGCTCCCAGACTGTAGAATGATCTCCTTCCTGATATCAGACTCTCAGCATCGGCTCATGTTTTTAAGAAACCTTTACAGATTTATTTCTAATCTCTTGATTTTAGTACTGTCTCAACCTTGTTGATTAATATGTTGACATTTGAAACCATGGTTCTTTTGTGTTTTATATAATTTTTATATATACTTCCTGATCAAAGAAAAAAAGAAAAAAACAAGGTTGCCACCTTCTGCAACATCACAAGATTTATTTCAGTCCAGTGTTGCTGGATTAATTTTTCACCAAGATCTTGCAGCAGCATTGATGATGGTAGAGTCTGACCACTGCTCAAAGCAGCTCTTCTCCATCCTGCACATCCCAAAGATTCTCAATGAGGTTAAGATCTGGACTCTGTGGTGAACTCTCTCTCAATCCATGTGTGAAAATGATGATCTCATGCTCCCTGAACCCTGAACTCTTTCACAATTCCAGCACCATCAATCCTGACATTGTTCATCTTGGGATATACCCATAATCATCAGGAAAGAAATAAAAAATCCATTGATGGAATATCCTGGTCTGTATTCAGTATATTCAGGTAGTCATCTGTCCTCATTCTTTCAGCACATACTGTTGCTGAACCTAAACCTGCAGACCAAACAGATTATTTGCTTTTTTTTTTTGGCCAGGCAGTGTGTGTACCTAGTTTTGTTTTGTCTGTAAAGCAGTTTGTGAGATCATAATAGAATCATAATAAAATGTCTCCTCTTCTGTTAATAACACTAAAACCTGATGTGGTTTGGAATGTTGTTAGATTTTTCATTTTGTAGAGAAAAGAGAGAAAAAGAAAGAGGTTTTTCTTCAGTATAAAGGAGAATGATGGAGCGTTTAAAGGCAGATATATCACACGCGTCGGCCGATACATCACTCGTAATGTCGCGTGAGTGTGAGTGTGAGCGTGAGCGTGAGCATGCTGGCTGCCTGCAGTTCGGCAGGTTTTCTGCAGAGGTATTTTGCACTGGCAGAAAACAATCTAACACCAGGCTCATTGATGATGATGAGTTCTGTGCCATTGAACAAAGATCTGTTCCAATTCCACAGGCTAATTCAGCCATTTGTCTTCAGCGTAATTGTGGCACTTTGTCAATGTGCTGAGTGTTTTATTTATCAATCAGATTGATGTGATCGTTTTACAGAAACAGGGAGAGCAGGATCAGACACACCACAGCAAATAGCTCTACACTGTGTGTGTGTGTGTGTGTGTGTGTGCTATATGTATTCTGCCACTTGTTTCTTCTGATGTTCAGTAGGAGTCTACTTTTGAATGTGTTTGAATGTGTCATTTTGCAAACAGTTATCCCCTAACCATTCTAAAATCATATTCCTTGGTGATTTTTTTTTTTTCAATTTTTTTTCTCATTTTCTTCCCAATTTACACGGCCAGTTACCCAACCAACTCATTAGGACTCTCCCTATCACTAGTAATGCCCCAACACACCAGGAGGGTGAAGAATAGAACATGCTTCCTCTGATACATGTGAAGTCAGCCACCACTTCTTTTTGAGCTGCTGCTGATGTAGCATTGCTACATTGCTGCATCATAAGAAAAGCTCCATTGTCCAGTTCCATTCATCTTCAGGGAAACAATTAAACTCACTGCTGAATTACATGATGATGATACGGAGCAGTCTGTTGGAAAAACTTCATATTTAAATCTCAGTAAACTCCTCTCACACACACACTGACACCCTACATGCTAAATACCCAGGCAGGAGGTAAAGTATCCGGTATAAATTGAGAAGGAAACATGTTACGCTCTTTAGTGCATGTCTGATTTCCTTATGTGGACATCTGACTCTTATAAAAGTGAGCTTTACAGTAAAGAAAATACACTTTTTAGTAGAAAAGTAGTAGAGTAGCGTGACATTTAGCTAAGCTTTCTTTCTTCTTCACTTCACTTCTACTTTTCTGTCCTCTCTTCTACTCTTCTACTCTTCTCTGTGCCTCTTTGCTCCAGGCCGTGGCTTTTCCTCTATTTCTCGCCCTCTGGTGCCTCATAAAACTGGCTGTCACACTGACTAATTTGTTAGTCTTGTCTCTCAGCGTCGGATCCTCACCCCTCCTCACTGTCCCTCCGGTGAAAAAAAGCCCATAAAGGTAATGTAGTGCACTAGCCGCTCGCTACCGTGATCTATATGCCAATCCATCCACAGCCAGCCAGAGCGTCCTCTTTATGCTGCCAAGAGGAACACCAGATTCCTCATCCAAACCAGCCCGTCTGGCCCAGTGCCCCCAGTAACCCTACCCCCTCCCCACCCACCAGAAGGTCTGCTGATACAGGGGCAGTAATAGAACAGAAATGGCTGTTATGGATGTAGCATGGGGCTACGCTAAGATTATTACACATGGTTTGTGTGGGGAAAAAACTTGTGACAGTAGAAAAAATGCAAATAAAAAAATATATATACCCAAAAACGCCAAAAAAACATGTTTTCTCTGGCTCCCATCATTTCATTTGTTAATATTACATCATTTAGCTGATACTCTTATCCAGAGTGACTTAAATAAAAAGGTTATTTCTATTATGGATGAGAGTCAATGTAGTGTTAGGAGTCTAGCCCAAGGACTCTTATTGGTGTAGCACAGGAATTGATCCCTAGTCTTCCACATGATGTGGTACAGCGGTTGGACAATGAAACTGAAACACCTGTAATCATTTTAGTGTGGGAGGTTTCATGGCTAAATTGGAGCAGCCTGGTGGTCAATCTTCATTAATTGCACATTATTGCACCAGCAAGAGCAGACTGTGAAGGTTCAATTAGCAGAGTAAGAGCACAGTTCTGCTCTAAATATTGCAATGCTCACAACATTATGGGTGACATACCAGAGTTCAAAAGAGGACCAATTGTTGGTGCACGTCTTGCTGGAGCATCTGTGACCAAGACAGCAAGTCTTTGTGATGCATCAAGAGCCACGGTATCCAGGGTAATGTCAGCATACCACCAAGAAGGACCAACCACATCCAACAGGATTAACTGTGGACGCTGTAAAAGGGAGCTGTCTGAAAGGGATGTTTATCCAAAAAACATAAAACCACGGCTGATCAAATCACGGCAGAATTCAATGTTCACCTCAACTCTCCTGTTTCCACCAGAACTGTTCGTCACCACAATAAATGATTGTGGTCTAAAACCAGGTGTTTCAGTTTCATCGTCCAACTCCTGTAGCTCACTAGCAATGGGTGGTGTTATCAACTGAGCCACAGCAACCCCCTGTTTCACCATACATACACCATACACTTCTGCATTTTAGGCCTGCAACACATCCAAAAATATAAAAACAAACGAAACAATGGACTAAGGCAATTTAGAGCCAGTATTTCTGGGTGTCCTATTTTAGAACACATTTTTGATAAAATGTACCATTTAAAAAAAAACTCCTGAAAAGAGGTTTCTGTGATTTAAAAGTGGAAGAAGAACACATTTCTATAGGCACAGAGGTCGTGTGACCAGAGTTTGTTGCTTACAGTTTTAAGAAAATGTATCTTCATCTAAGGCACAACAGTCACAACTTAGATCTTCATCTAAGTCACAACAATAGAGGAACACAGTCTGCTTAAACTAAACCCACACAAAAGTACAAAAGTATCTCTAAAAGTCTTGATGTTCATGTGTCCATGGTAAGGCAGACGCTCTACAAATGGAGAAAGTTCAGCACTGTTGCTACTCTCTCTAGGCGTGGTCGTCCTGTAAAGATGATTGCAAGAGCACAGCGCAGAATGATCAATGAGGTGAGAAAGAATCTTAGAGTGTCAGCTGAAGACTTACAGAAATCTCTGGCACATGCTCACATTTTTGCTGACAAATCTACAAGCAATTTAAAGCAGATATTCCAAGTATATAGCTGAACTGAAACAGTTTAGTGAAGATGAATGATCCAGAATTCCTCCTGACTGTTGTTCAGGTCTGATCTGCAGCTACAGAAAACGATTAGTTGAGGTTTTTTGCAGCCTTTTTCCACTCTGTAAATGTTAACATGTTGTGTTTAATAAAATCATACAAACAAATATATTTTTGTGTGGTATTAGTTTAAGCAGACTGTGTTCGTCTATTGTTATGACTTGAAAATCAGAACACATTTAATGATTAATTAATGCAGAAATCTAAGTAATCCAAAAGGAATCACATACTTTTTCTTACAACTGTATAGTAAAACACCACAACCATCAAATATCCAAATAAATTGCGTCAGATCGCTCTCATCAGGATTTCAGGCTCTGCAATGAAATCTGAATGTGTCTTAATAATGCAATGAGTTGCTGTTGTTAGAATTGTCTGATCTCACGATCCTGTACTGATTTCTCCTGCATTAACATTCAAAAACGTAACATGTCCTCTTTCTCGTTTTTTCCCTGATCACTGCGTCACATTTGTCATATTAACGACAGTATAGATCCAGTCTGGCCCGTCTGACCCAATGGCCCCATTACCCCCGACAGGCAAGCCTGCTGTGCTGCGGATAAAAATAGGAGAAGCAGGGCTGTTATGGATGTTAGCACACCACCACCAGGCTAACAGGACTAGAGCTGGTCTCTTTGGACTGATAACACGTTACTTTTAAACTTCTGGGTGCTTTTTTAAAGCCTTTTAGTCATTTCAATACTCAGAGCACCTTTTAATGAGCCTGAGGACACTTGAGGAAAGAAATCAGCGTGTTCTGTGGAGCAGTCGCTGGGTTTGTTGGTACATATTGAGCTTAAAAGCAAACACTCATCAGCTGAACTGTAAGAAGTTTTCCATTAGACTTTTATTAGTTTTTTATTAATCACCAACATATACAGACTGTGTCTTTATTCACTCCTTGGCTCTACTGTTTTGCGAGTACACACCAAGGGGTAGGCGTGTCTCTATTCTTGTTAGGTTGGAGGGGGGAGGTTAGGGTAAGATCATATGCAGATTTTTCAGATGCACACTTCAAACAAAGGGTTATAAGAATAACTGGTAAGAAACCCAGAAATGTAAGTATTTTTATTGTTAAAAGTGATGATTAGCACAATACTACCATAGTTTAATGAGTAGTTTCAATGTTTTATGGCCAAATTTTTCATAACAAGCATAAAAAAGATCACTAGTTGTTTGTCTCAGAAGGTAGCTAACTTTCCCGATCCACCTTAAATGGTGCAAAAGAGGGGCTGCAGCATTTAAGGCGGAATGGAAAGATAAAGTAAAATAAAAGATAATTAAAGCTAAGAGGAACAGAAGAATTAAGAAATGGACAAAACAATACAATACTGAACAATTTCTGAACCATCTCCCCTAAAATTAGCTAGTTAGCAGCTAGGTTACTGAAATTTAGCGCTCCTGATGAGGTATCGGGTGCTTGAAGGATTGTCCCAATTCTTAGTCCATTTCCTAGCCTTTTTTTCCTAATACGCTTTTATTGTGGAAATTTCCGCCTCTGCAGCGCCCTCTCAGGTTCAGCTGCGCTATAGGTGAGGATGATGATGATCACAATATGCAGATCAATCAATCAATCAATCAATAACAAGACCCACCAGACCCGCCTCTAAACCCATACATCACCCAGTGCCCCTCCCAAACTACCCCTCTCATTTTTAGCCTTTTTAAAATTTGAGCTGAGGGTAAAGTCAGCTAAAATCAGAGGATTTAGAGCCCTTTTAAGTGTCTTGTTCCTTTACTCCTTTTTCCAAAATCTATTTCACATGTGAAAGGACAATATTTGTCTAATAAAAATGCAATTCTAGACCCCATCCGTACCCCAGTACCCCTCACAGGAAGTCCTGCTGCGCTGGGGTTAAAAATAGTAGCGGCAGGGCTGTTCCGGATGTTAAATCAGTGCTAGGCTAACAGGATTGGAGCTGCAGTCGCTCGCTCGCTCGCTGGGAGCCTGCGGAGGCTGTCAGTGTGAACGGCAGGTTCACTGAGGGGAAGAAAGAAGAGAGAAAACTTTCTCCAGAGGGAATCAATGGCCAGTTAATTAATGAGCTTTTGGAAGAAGTTCACAGAGAAAACTCACACATAAAAAAACACAAACACTCTCACACGCAACCACACAAACACAAACGCAGTGTATCCCGGAGCTCTTACAAATGAAGAGTACATAAAGATATTTATATATTTATATATTTATTTATTTATTTATTTATTTTTGCAGTCTGATTCCACAGGGGGAAATAAAACGTGTGGAGGATTTTTATATTTTTGAAGAGAAGGGAACTCTACTAATACCTGACTTTAAAAATAGCAGTCAACTTTCCCCCGACCTTCTCCTGCCTCTCCTGTCCATCACTACCTTTCTCCATCTTATTTAGATACCACTAGTTTTTGCCTGCTTTGGAACAAGTGTGTGTGTGTGTGTGTGTGTGTATCTGTGTGTATGTATTTGAAGATGGGTCGGTGTCTTCCTCAACAAGAAACGACAGACAACATTTAAGATTGAGACTAACCCTGTGATCACACTGGAAGGCGACAGACGACCACTCGTTTCCTCTTGGAAGACACGATTTTTTTAATTTTAAGCAATTACTTATGACATGGTGAAGTTTTATTCTAAACCCGTTGGCCTAACAAACTCTTCTGACCAATCACAGCCAATAGCGTGCTTTTCTTTCCCACCGTTCTTCAATTATATCACCAGTGATGAGGTTCTGAACAAGACAGTGAGGATTATAACTGCTGTTTATGCCTTTTCTGTTCCATATGCTGCATTTTATGCACAAATACAGGGGAAATTTGGAGTAAAATGAACCATGGAAGAAAGTAAAGGATGGTTAAATAGGTAGTTTGCTAGCATGCCAACTGGCCACGCCAATACACGCCCACTCACAATCACATGACCAGCCTCAAACCTGCCCTCAAGAGACAAGCGTGGAATGATACGAGTGACATCTGCTAGTGGGAGCACAGGGTTATGAACATAAGCGCAGGATTTCTGCTACATTGTGATTGTTCATGCCATACTGGAAAAAATTTACATTGCAAATTTTCTTTTTTTAACGATATACATCACAATATTAAACAATGCAGGCCCGTGACGTCACCAGCCCCGCCCACACTCGCACGCTGTCTCACATCCAAACCAATCAAGAGTTGAGTCAGCACCAAACTCTCAACACCAGAGGAAAACAGAAAAACAACAGTAATCTGCCCTTTAATCAGACATTTAAAGGGCGTTTTTTAAAATGTAAATAAGAGCGTTTTTTTTCTGGGATTAAACGTGTGAATTCAGCTGTAACTGGAAATATCTGCACTGCAAAACTGTGCTGGACTGAGGTGCACAGCTTTCCACACGTGTGCGTGGAATATACTCAAGAGGAAGATGGATGATCACAAGCCATCAAACCAAACTGAACTGCTTGAATTTTTGCACCAGGAGTAAAGCAGCATAAAGTTATCCAAAAGCAGTGTGTAAGACTGGTGGAGGAGAACATGATGCCAAGATGCATGAAAACTGTGAATAAAACCCAGGGTTATTCCACCAAATATTGATTTCTGAACTCTTAAAACTTTATGAATATGAACTTGTTCTCTTTGCATTATTTGAGGTCTGAAAGCTCTGCATCTTTTTTTGTTATTTCAGTCATTTCTCATTTTCTGTAAATAAATGCTCTAAATGACAATATTTTTATTTAGAATTTGGGAGAAATGTTGTCTGTAGTTTATAGAATAAAACAACAATGTTCATTTTACTTAAACATAAACCTATAAATAGCAGAATCAGAGAAACTGATTCAGAAACTGAAAAATGGTTGTACATCTTTATTTTGGATAAAGGCATCTGCCCATTGTAATGTAATGTATTGTAATGTATTCGTATCTATAGCTTTATACTTTACTAAGGCTCTTATGGGTGAATGCCATCAGATCCTTACAGCAATGTTCCAAAATCTAGTGTAAGGCCTTTGTGGAGGAGTAGAGGCTGTTACTGCAGTAAAACAAAAACAAACGTCCTGTTATTAGCCTTGATTTACAAAAGCAAATTTGGAGATGCATCTTTGTAGCTATCTACAAAGTTTTTGAAATACGGTATGAGTTTGGCAAACATTGCAAACACATTCTCACACACAAATGAAAAGTGATTCTAGTGTCTTTATATATATATATATATATATATATATATATATATATATATATATATATAAAACAGTATATCACTATTACTGAGAGAAAGAGGGAGAGAGAGAGAGAGAGAGAGAGAAAGGGAGATGCTGAATGGGAGCAGAAATAATAAAGCTCAGTGTGAGAAATAGAAAGCGATGTGTGCTCCCCTGGATAAAGTGCTATGAGTTGGGTATTTGTCAGCATTGATCAGGCCGTTAGGAGCGTCTTCACAGAGGCGTGTTGGTTTTGGGGGCCGCAGGGTGGAGGAGAGAGAGAGAGATGGAGGAGGGATGAGGTGTGGAGTTTTCTGTGGGGAGTAGAGCAGCACTGCAGGAGAGAAAAAGAGAAAGCACATCTCAGTCTACAGTGGGTGCGCTGTAGTGTGTCGTGTGTGTGTAGTGTGTGTGTAGTGTGTGTGTTGTGTGTGTAGTGTGTGTGTATAAGTATATGTGTTGTGTTGTACCCCTGGGGTAGAGCGGTGTGTCTTGCCCAGTCTCTGATGAATTCATCTAATTAACTGAGCCTTGATCTGCTGGCTAATCCTTTGCTCTGTAATAAGGGATTAAAATGCCGCTTAAACCACCTGCTGTTACTGAACTGCCAGACACTGGCTGTACACGTGCCTGAGCTCCTCATCCGCGAGTGCACACACACACACACACACACACACAGACCTGTGCTGTATTCTGTATCGTGTTTCGTCTAATGTTTGCAACTTTATCATACAAAAAAGCATTATTTTTTATATTAGGATTATATGTTATGTTATAGTCATAGTCTGGAAATTTTATTTATAGCTATGGCATGTGATATGAAGGTTCGTTTAGTATTGACTTTAGAGTTATATACTTCATATAGTTATAACTTATAATGCTTAAATGGTCTCAGGTTGCTGGGCTTGTAAAAATAATAGAAAATTTACTGATTCACAAAGAAGAGAATTTTCCACGCATTTAAATATCCATTTAATCAAGACAAGAAAGACAATAACTAAAGTTATATGCTTTATAAAAAACACATTGTTAAATACATTTTTAATATTACAGTTTACATATTATCTGTGGTCTGTTACACCACTACTCACAAGATAACACCTCACTTACCTCACCACAGCTTACAAAAGCAATTACACTTCTGGATCAATTTACTGAACACACTGATTCACTAACGTTTGTATTAATATTTACTTCATTATTTTATTCAGTACAGAAAAAAGAACTGTGCAGATGTTTACAGTCATTTTGTTTCCTGTAGAGGATTAGAGACAGAATGTGTCATTTAATAAGGGCTGCCCAAACCATGAGACTATTTAACTATATCTATATGATATATTTTAATTATGTAATTGCTAATATTTAATCTACTACTGTAACTGTATACTTAAAGTAAGTCAAACCAGTATAATGAATTTAACCCTTTCAGACCCTGCATTCATTGCAGTTCACTTCACTCAGATTGAGAGATATTATTCATCAGAATTTATTAGCCAATCAAACATCAGATTAGCTCCGCCCTCTGCATTGGAAAACTAAAAATCTGCCCACTAAAGTAAAGCATGGTAGCATCCCAGAGTAAACAGCTTTTCACAACAATGTTATTAGTTTTTTATTATTTTTTTATTTTTTACTGATCTGATTGAAAAAAAAAACTATATAAATATATATTAGAATGTGTGTGTCGAATAAAAATAAAATAAAAACAATATCTGTTAACACTCAATAACAAAAATAACAAAAAATAACAGTATTACACAAATGACTCCACTTCAATAAAAAACAAAACACAAATATTATGTTTGTTTTTTATTTTATTGTTTTTATTATTTTTATTTTTATTTGTTTTTTACTGAATCCTGTTTAGGAGTGCATTACAGGCAGAAAGTAGCATCCTTATATTTTTTCATCATTTATAGAACAAAAGTTAGGTCATAAAGGGTTAAGTTACAAGCAGATTTGCCAATATGATCGGGAGATCGCCAGTTTGAATCCTTGTCATGCAGCTTGCCATCAGCTGCTGGAGCCCTGAGAGAGCACAATTGGTCTTGCTCTCTCTGGGTGGGTACAGTAGATGGTGCTCTGTCTTTCCCTTCATAACTCCTAGGGTGAGACTGCATCTGTGAGCTGATGTATCAGAACCGAGTCGCTGCGCTTTCCTCCGAGCGTTAGCGCTGTGATGCTACTTGGCAATGCTGCATCCGCAGCAGTTTGAAAAGAGGTGGAGTCTGATTTACATGTATCAGTGGAAGCATGTGTTAGTCTTCACCCTCCTGGTGTGTTGGGGCATCACTAGTGATAGGGGGAGTCCTAATGAGTGAGTTGGGTAACTGGCCGTGTAAAATGGGGAGAAAATGGGAAAAATAAATAAATAAAACAATAAAAAAAAAATTCTAAGCAGATAATATTATTATTAATAAGATGAATTCACTGTATGATGCCTTATAAGAATTAGAAATGTGTGGGAATGTAATAATAACAGAGTCTTATATTTTGATGTGATCATATAAAGGGATGTACTGCGTTAGAGCTCTAATGTGAAGCTGTGATTGGCTGGGGTCTGAGGGTAAACTGTGGCGGGGGGGTGAAGGTGTAGCTGGGCGTTGGCTGGCAGGAGGCGGGCGGGGTAGTGGGGAAAGTTTTTGTCACACTTGCTAAAAGAGGACATTAAAGTGGGACAGGGGAGGGTGGAGAGGGGGGCACGGCGTCGCTGGTGGTGGTGGTGGAGGGGGGTGGTGTTGTGTGTTGTGTGTTGGTGAAAAATTGTAGTTTTTCTTTAACCTCATTGGGTACACAGTGAAAAAGGGGGAACGGGCAGAAGGGAAGACGCCGTGTGCCAATTCGCTGGACCAACGGGATGCCAGCCCATTCTGCCCCGTTGCTTAGCAACTCGTAGTGTACCCTAGGCAGCTTAATGACTCTTGTTGCCGCGGCGACTCAGAGGATTCTAACGGGGCAGATTCTGGGGGGACGACGACCAATCGTGTGAGATTGGAGCGGTGAGACAGACTAATCAGCATATAGAGCCCAGTGACCTTAAACGAACCCCAGCTAAATGACCCGAGTCTTGGTATAGATATTTATATATATATACGTATATATATACGTATATATATATATATATATATATATATATATATATATATACGTGTATATAAATACACACACACACACGCACACACACACTGTAGCAGTGAAAAGTTTGGACATACCTGGAGTTCCTGGAGGTGCTGATCAAAAGTTGCTGCTTTTCCAGCTCATCCCAATTAAATCACCTCAAATCACCATCTCAGTTCATCAGCTTTAGATCAAGAGATTAATGTGGAGGATTATACAACAGCTAGTTTCAACCTCACAATCTGATTGGTTGAGAAGTGTTGCCCTTACTCGGCAACGCTCCCGCAGAGTGATACAGATTACCACAAATATCAGTACGGCCTTCTCATGCTAAATCTGTATCACTCCGCGGACGCGTTGCCGAGTAACGGCATATTTATACACACAAGGCATTTTAGTATTATTGCCTCCAGCAGCAGCAGCATTAGCATTAGCTTAGCACAGGCTAGTACCCAGCTAAATCACACTCGCCCACAGCCCGCTCTGCTGGCTCGTCAATCCATCAGTTACCTCAGCCACAGTCTGATAACCAGAACTGTAACCGGCTAAGCTAAGCTAAAGCAAGCTATGCTAACCAACACCACCCAGCAAACAGGCAGAAATGCTCTCAAACGTGCAGCTTTCACCTGAAGACGACTCCTCTGTGCAGGAGAGGAGAGTTTCAGTGTTATTTCACGCTCCTAACATTTACTTACCCCCTTAATACCCAAATTTAATTTCAAGCTAACATATAAACTATACGCCGTTTTGTAGTTACAGTTCTGTTACAGTTCACTTGTTGTGGAACTACTTTTTGGCCGAAGCACAGTCCGTATTAAAAAGCATATACATTATCAATTTTTTGAGGGTCTTTTATTTTCTTTATTTATTTTGTAAAAAAAAAAAAACTGTTGTATAAAAGCAATAGAGATTGTGTTCTATTGCTTAACTAACACTGTATTTGTTTTCATGTCTGCAATATTAATATACACTGTAGAGAATAAATTAAATAAAGAAATAAAGACAAATATTGAATAAGTGGTACTGGCAATTGAATAATGGTACTGGACATTGCTCTTATTGCACAGTGATATATTTCACAATAACTTTGTGCACATTATTATTAATAGTAGTAGTAGTATTTGTGATACAGCTGACCTAGCTTATGATGCATCTTTGAAAATATAGTACATGGTTATATGTATAAGTACATCCCAAAATATACATAACTAAGTTAAATAAGAATTTACTATAATATATTTTCAGTATATATTATTGTTTTTAGTGTGGGGATAGGTTGTGTTTGGCCGCACAAATATCATCAGGTTTAAAGTAAACTGTTCATTCTGGAGAGACAGATCTGGAAGAATTAAACGTGTGAGAGTGGAGTTTGAGTGTGTGTGTTTTTCTTAATATAGTGAACCTTTTTTACAGTCTTGGGACACAAACTCTGAAGGAGACAAAGCACATTTTACTCACACCAAACTTACTATGCTAATCTCTCTCTCTCTCTCTCTCTCTCTCTCTCTCTCTCTCTCTCTCTCTCTCTCTCTCTCTCTCTCTCTCTCTCTCTCTCTTTACAGATGAACCGGCCCATCCAGGTGAAGCCAGCAGACAGCGAAGGACGGGGAGGTAATTAACCTTCTTTTACATACATGAACGAACACACACACACACACACACACACACACACCTTCCTAAAACATGCCCACGTGAACAGTATGCCGTGTGTGTGGAGTGGCATTAATATAGGTCAAACTCCTCTGTTGACTCTCCATCTGTCTGGGCCTTCCTGGTTCACTGTCACTCGCTCCGGATCAAAGACACTTCAGGACTTTTTCTCCTTCATGTCTCCGGACTTCCCCGCGTTTAAAACACAGCCAGAGCACAGCGTCTCAACACTGTCACACACTAACACCAACATACTGCTAAAGAACAGAGCACAGGTACAGAGAGAGGAGATTTACAGGGCATGAAAATCTATTTAACAGATGAAATTATAACACAGATACAAATAAATCAAATCCTGAGAAACATTACTGCCATTAATCCATCACCAGCAACTCCTGACCCTAAACACAGTTAAAATTAGCTACAGAAAACCCTTTCTCCCAAATACTCTCGAATTAAAGCACTCTAAAGTTTTCTTTAGAGAACTGTGTGCCACAGTTTACTGCCCTGAATAGCTTCTGCAGTTTAATTATTCAAAGAACTATTTTAATAGGATGTACGAAGAACAAAACATTTACATAATATACAATACCAGTCAAAAATTGAATATAGTATTTTTCAATAGCACAAACAACTCCTAAAGACCACAACTTTACGTAATATAGAATTTAGTTTTTTTGTGATATGATAATTAATGTCATATCAGTAATATATTTCAGTCATGTGTAGATTATTGCAGTTAAAACTGTAGAAAAACGTGCTATTTATCCTAAAACATGGAACTCATCTCTGTGGGGATGCACCTGGAATATATTTATATAATATATTAAAAACAAATAGTTTTATCAATTATTAATATAAATTTGAGGTTTAAAAAGGTTTAATTGCTAAAATATCAAACAATATCAAATTAACATAACTTTTTTTTCCCACAGCATAGTTTTTTAAATATTCTACAAACACAGTGTAAAGATCTATTTTTTAAGATTTATTCTGAATAAACACATATAATTTACTCTGGATTTTTGCACATATATGGAGGAATGTCTTTTTCAGTACATTCTTTGATGTGTGTGTGGAGGAGGCAGTGCTGCCACATTAAGTTAAAAATAAATAATAATAATAATAATAATAATAATAATAATAATAATAATAATAATAATAATAAATTATATTTGAGCTATTGTATTTTTTTATCTTAATTTATTTTGCTATCATTTAAAAAACTAAAAACATGGATAAAAAAGGATAACCCTGCCCCTTTTAGAAAGTAACCATTGACATCAGTGTCATCACAAACAAAAGGGACTGAAGTCACTTACGCTGCATGTTCAGCATAAAATACTATTGATTTCATTTAATATTTCTTATATTGTTGTGGCTGGACAGGACTCAAATCAAATACTTTATAAAAAAAGTAGGGATACAGTGGGTAGTCAAAATAAGCAGGGTCAACACTGGTAAACAGCAGCCAGGGATGATAAACATACCATAAACGACAATCACTCCAGGGATCATACACAAAGAGATGGTATCATAGAGCAGGCAAAAATTAGGGTCGGAAATACAAAAAAAAGGTTGTAAGAGGAGAGCTAACACGGGCAAGGAATAAATGCTTTTAAATGTGGAGAACCATCAATACTCGGCGAGGAGTGAGTGAAGTGCAGGGGGGTGAACAGGTGAAATCAATACTCTGGTGATGAACTTTTTGGTAGTGGCATGTACAGTGTCATGTGAGTAAATACAGCAAAAGGGTCCTTTGTCCCAGACCAGTGCGTATATTTGTGCAGTGTAAAACTACTACACTGAACATGAAAAATCTGCCGCTGCACTTTCAATCGCATTGTTTTCAATCTAATGTGTAGCACAGATATCCATGCAGTCGCAGTATTAAACAGAGTTATGTGGACATGAGCAGTGAGTGCTTCACATACAGAGTGAAAACAGTAGGTTCATAGCTGTAATAATTATTTGTGTAATTAATCAGGTTAAACTGCACCTGAACAGCCATTTAGCTCAAACATGAGGAGTATATTTGATGGATGGGTTGCATAGTGACCAGATATTATTCTCACCACAAGGCTATGTGTGTTGAGGAGTTTCACTTCCTGGTGGAAGAAGCTGTTGCAGAGTCTGGTAGTGGAGGCACTGTGTGTTTAAGAGTCTGACTGCCTGGTGGATGTAGCTATTGCAAAGTCTGGTAGTGGAGGCTCTGTGTGTTGAGGAGTCTGACTGCCTGGTGGATGAAGCTGTTGCAGAGTCCGGTAGTAGAGGCTTGGTTGTTCCGGTATCTACTGCTGGACGGCATCAGAGCGAAGAGTCTGTGTGAGGGAAGGGTGGGGTCTTCCACAATGCTGATGGCTTTGCAGATGCAGCATCTGGTGTAGGTCTTTGTGATGGAGGGGAAAGAGAGGCTCTGATAATATTTTAAGCTGTCCTCAGTTCCCAAACCCTGCCGGTAATGCATATTTTTATGTCGCTGAACTGAGTTTAAAAACACTTTTCGGGGTATAACACACCAAATGAATGTAGGAAATTGCACTGTGCATTCTGTTGCTTTACATGCATTGTAATAAGCATGTAATAAAAGGATCATTGCCCTCGTGTATGAACTATAGAATCATGGGTTTGCTGCTGAACTGCAGGAGAGAAAAAAGAGAATGTCTTTAAGTTCCACAAACACTGTCAGAATCGCAGCAGTATTGGAGCTTTTCAGTAAGACTGAGTAGCGCTTGATGAATAGACTTTGTCCAGAATCTTTAATTGAATCATGCTCAGCCTCCTTAAAGGTGTAGTGGTTAAGATTTTTTCATTAAGATATCAGAGTGTAGTCGCCACAAATCAGCAGCTATCGGGACATTTTGTCATGCTGATGGAACTTCAGTAAATGCCAGACCTGTCTTCCCTGCCAAGCAAGTCTGTCTAACTACTGAGAGCAAAGTGATTTTCCAGCCCAGCAGTCTGCTCTGCTGATAAGCATTAGATAAAGATACAGAATTAAAATGTGAGTCTGAGTGCAAACAGACGTCCGCTGCGTGTTTGACTGGGCCGGGAGAGGTAGGAGCAGTCTGAACATTTCTCGTTCCACTGAATTCCTCAGGCGTTCTCAGAAGTGTGTCAGTCTTGTACTTTAATTGCACGCTTTAAAGTGATTTAGAGAGAGAATCTGGACTGGAAGGTTGCCAGATCTCACAGAGTGAGCTCTCATCAGTGGCACACTGAATCATTTTATAATAATGTTATTTTACAGCATTAGATTATTCTTGATACGGAACCCCACTGTTGTTGGGGGGTATAATGTTGCACAGTATGAACACTGTTTTGGCAGAAGTCATGGGACAGGAATAGGTTGGTTGTGAAGTAAGTGTTGCATTAGGAATCAGCTTAGGAACACACACACCTGTATAACTTGTAATGTGTAGAATCATGTGAATGAGGTTGAACACTTTTACTGTGGAATTTTAAAGATATCTGTAGAATGTTATAACCTCCAATGGATTTGGTATGTGCAGCTGTATTAATTATGAAAATTGCTTTTATTGTTAGTGTTTAAACAAAACAGTAAGTGTCTGTTATCTGAAGAAGTTATTAAAACTGTTGCGATCTGATCAAACCAGGTGAACTGCCTGACTGTTTATACGCTTTAAGAGACTGTTTTTTTTTTATATCGCCTTTACAATTAAGTATAATTAGACTGGGTAAAAAAAAATATGATAAAATATATATTATACCACAGTTAGTTCTGACCCTGCAATGTGATTGGCTGAGAGGCTTACTCCGCCACATACAGGTAACCTAGCAACGATGCAGCGATTACAAACCAAACAGCGCAGCTACAAACATGTTACAGCACGAACCTCAAATGTATTATTGCTTTTATAGCAGTAAAATTAAAATAAATATTTAGGGAACAGGCAATTGTACGTTGGGACAGTTTACACAAAGCTTCAGACTGCTTTCAGGACTCTGATCTGGTCTGGAGTTCTGGTGGATGGTAATGATCGTGAACGGTGGCCTCTGGCATCAAGTGTCCACCAATCCAACAAGTGCGATTTCTTCATTTAGTAACTCGTGCTGAAATCATCAATTATTTAACACACTAAGAAAAGTAAGTACAGATTTGTACTTAAAAGAGTACAAAGCTTGTCGCTGGGGCTGTACCTTATATTGAGGTACAAAAAAGTACCTTTCAGTGAAAGTCCTTTTTTGTACCCATGGTTTTTGTGCCAGTAAAGATTATAAAAATTATAAACATTATCATCAACTAAATATGGCTCAAAAACTTGATGATCCAAAATTGTCTGGCTTTCAAATAAAAAATGTGCAATTAAAATATATATTGTTTATTAGTACAGTGATACAGAATACTGAATGTACCCTTTGGCTGCAGGTTAAATGGTACAAATCTGTACTTATTGCTGTTAGAAATTACTTTGTACTTCAGAGGGAACAAATCTGACCCTGTAAAGACCAGTATTGTACCTTTGAGGGTACAATTATGAAGAGTGTACCTTTGAGTACAAAAAAGTACTCATATCGTACCTCTGTTTTTTAGAGTGAATGCAGTACGCCCCACACACATATTGTGCAGAACAGTGTAGCATTCTTTCATTTCATGGGACACAGCAATGTAACAGGACACAATACTAGTTTCTGTCCCATGACTTTTGGCATATTAATGTATTCCTTTAATTCTTCTAGCTCTCCAGTACTAGAAACATGTTAGTGACCACCCTAACATCTTAGCATTCACTAGATAAAACATAGCAACAATTTAGCAACCACCTAGCAATACCACCTGGAAACACATTAACCACTGACAGCACCTAATTCCTGCTTCACACTACACAATTTTAGCCTGATTTTTCAGTCGCCTACCTTTGATTGCCAAAGTCGCACAATCGTGTTGTATAAACTGCTGAAAAACACTTTGATGAGTCATCACAGGCTGGTCATCGATAAGACACAGACTCCCAGTAAATGTCTATCATGCTTAATATCTGATCTAGTCAATGACTGGGAGTCAAGAGCTGTTTCCCCTGTTATATGAGGAAATTACTCAGTTTCGAGGGAGCTTCCAAGTTTAAAGGGAGCTTGCAAATGACTGGTTGATAAACTGATGCTGGATTTACAGCTAGAATATGTGACCTTAAAACCTTAAATATTGCGTCTGTGGAACTGAAACAGTGGATATTGTTCTGTGTTGAAGACATAAGTACATATATATATATTTTTTATCATTTTTATTTCTATTTTTCTCCCATTTTTCTCCCCAATTTATTTGGACAATTGTCCCACCCATTAGCTATTGGGTATTATTCAGCTGTATAACCCAGAATCACTACTGATGCCACAACACCAGGAGTGTAAAAACCAGCACATGCCTCCTCTGATACATGCGAAGTCAGACTCTTTTTGAACTGCTGCTGATGCAGCATTGCTGAGTAGCATCACAGCACACTTTAAAGCCAGGCGGACACTGTGTGATTTTAGCCCGATTTTAAGCCCGATCTGGTCGGATGCGACTGAATTTCATGATCGGGCCGAAATTTAGCTTGATCGTGCGTCGTTTGTCGTGCAGTGTGAGAGGGGAAGCGATGTCCGATTAATTGCCCATACGAGCTGCGAATGAGCAGTCGGACGCGACCAGGGATTTCTGACATGCCAGAAATTTTGGTCGCTTGTCTCACAGTGTGAGCTGTTTTGCGGGCCGATTTCTTAACGTCACGACCCGTTTTCCCAAAAATCTGCACAGTAACTATAAATAATTATTAGTCATATTTATTTCTGTCAGTTATAAGGATTTATATTTATGTTCGGTACACAGACTTATAGCTTAATATAGCAGACACAGGCATTCAGCTGTTTAAGAATTTCAACAGATGCTTATTCTCAGTCAATAGCTGGAGTTTTTGAAAAGAAAAATTAAAAGAGAAAATATCTTTGACAAACATAAATTTATTTTATTTCACTTTGCTATTATATCTGAAAAATAAAGCACATTGTCAGCCTCTGGTGCTGCCCGTCAATTATATAAAACTTAAAACATGCACAGAAATATAAAGCTATATTTTATAATTCGTTTCTTTTCGCCAGGGCAAATTTATTAAAATTATAAATATGTTAATTTATTAATTAAAATCTCGTCCAGTGCTCCAGAATATTAGCCACGCAAAGCCAGCTTAGCGCAGCGCGTGGCATTGCGCGCGGCATTGCCCGCATAATAACCTCTGTCTTCTAAAATAAACGTTTTAATAAATAAGGTCGGAGAAGTGTAGTAAAATTAGTGCTATTAAACTTACTAAAGCTAATAAATGTACTAATAATTAATAAAGATAAATCAGACAAAATGCGCTGCGCCTCTCTCTCGCTCTCTTTTGCAGCGCGGAGCTGAATTCAGCGCGAGGCTACAGAAACTCAGTTCAGTTGAATAAAAATAAGTAAGGGCCTGTAAGTACAAGCAAAGGACCTGTAAGTAAATATAGTCAAATATAAAGAATAGTTTGAGGTTTTGGTGAGCTGTTTTCATGATTTGAAACTGAAACTAACTGAAACTTTGATTATTCTGCAGAAAGCCTGGGTTATTTTAAACGAAGTTTTAATGAGTTTATATTTTATATTTTTTATTTATTCATTTAAATTAGTTTTCTTCTTTTATTAATCAAATCATTAAATATATATCTTCATAAGATATAATTTTTTTTACCTTTTATGTCAATTTTTATGATCTTTTTTTTAAGGTCCTATTTTTCCTTTTTTACGTATATATTTTATTCGTCTATAATAAATGTCAGTTTTTATTCCTATTTTTTATACATATTTTTAATCCCTTTTAAACTGTTAATGCTCAGCGGCACTGTAAATGAGGGTCCCTATCCAGTGTGAATAATCAATTGCTTGTTTAATATTCAGTGTTGCAAAACCAGTTTTTACATAAACAATAAACAGAATAAAAAATAAAATTATTTTATTTTATTTAAGCTGCTGGTGTTTCTTTCGCAGCCTGACGCGCAGTCATTTTTCTATGCGCTCTCCTTCTGTAAAACGGACCACCCGTAGAGTCCACGTCGCCTCAGCCACCTGCGAGTCCATGTACGTCTCTTCCGTGGACTTTCAGCGCACAACAGGGCACAAATAAGCAAAGCTAAGCGCTTTCTTTTCCAAGGCTTTGTGTTGAAGCGAGAGTTTGTACGCAAAGAAAGCTCTGCCTACGGGCTGCATTTAGACGTGCAGTGTAAGCTCCCCCGTCGCAGCAGGTCAGTCGGACCATACAGTGTGTGCAGATGAATCGCAGGCGTTGTTCATACACGACAAACGATTCAAACGTGCAGTTTGAGCTTAACCAACACATCCAATCTCATCACATCCTGGCTCCAATTAGCAGTTCTGATACATCAGCTCACAGATGCCTTGTGCTGATCAACATGAACCTAGGAGTGTGAGAGGAAAGAGCGCCATCAACCCACCCAGAGAGAACAAGGCCAGTTGTGCAGCTGATGGCAAGCTGCATGACCGGGATTTAAACCAGCCTTCTCCCGATTTTAGTGATAGCTTTTTTTTCTGTAAGTAGATATTTCAGTGAAAAAAAGATTATTTATTCAGTGCTCTATATAAACCTATTAATTTTGGGCTCACTTCAGGTGTGTATTCTCCTCTCTAGAGATTCTCTGGCAACGACTGAATGACTAAAGGACTCACCTTACAGCACAAACACCTGATGAAGCAGGCATAAATAACTGCTTAGCAACACCTTAGCAGTTCTTTTGTCTTCGTCTGATGCGTCTTCATGTTCTTCTTCTAGTCTTTTTGTTGTAATTCTGATTCTTCTTCGTGTTTTTCTTGTGTTTGTTTGTCTTCTTGATCTTCTGCTATTTCATCATCTTTCTCTTCCACTACTTTCTGTATATAGTCTCCTGTTGAGGACCATGCTGAGGTTTGTTTTTGTACGCGTTTGGCTTGGATAAGCTCTGAGAATAGTGATGAGTGTGTGTGAATCTGACCGGCCTTTTCTTCACTCTAAACTCTATAACCTTATTTAACCTTATAACTTTTTTACAATCTGAAAATTGAAATCTCACAGGACACTTTGAGAAGCTGCCTGTTTCCTCTCTACTCCACTTAATAATTTCAGAACAGAAACAGGAATCAACCCAAATACTGCAGGTTTAAAAATAGACCTAAAAACTAGACAAACATAACGAAACTAAAGCTTTGAAGGACATAAACTGGTTTATTTGTAAAAAAAAAAAAAAAGATTTTTAAATGAAGTTCAGGAAAGAGCTGATTTTATGATTTTATTCATTATATTTAGAGAGTTGCAGATTTATTTGACTATTTTTCTATACTTTCTGTTACAATTACAATTATGATTTTCTCTAATGTTCCTTATCGTACATTTAAATCCTCATGATTTAGTGGTGTAATGTTATGCAGAAAATTTACAAAAATTTTGGCCTGTTAAAGGGTTTAATTAACCACCGTCTACAAACAGGCCAAAAGCAGTGATATGGCCTAGTCCTGAGCCAATCAGAATCCTCAGGGCTGTAAAGGAGGGAGGATAGATGGAGCCGTTATCAATTACCATTCTTTTCCCCTCTGTTTGATGAAAGGAGGGAGGAGAAATAGTGTGGAGACGGGAGAATGAAATACAGAGGGCTCCGGAGCCTCAGAAGAGTCAGACAGAGTCTTTAGACTATGTGTGTGTGTGTGTGTGTGTGTGTGTGTCAGTGCTAGTAAAGCTGAGTGAAATAGAGGGTCCTGGGCAGACTGGAAAGACATATTGAGAGATATTGAGTCCTTATGGTATCCAGAATTGAGCAGACAAAGCAGGGAAGTGAAAAACGTCTGTAGCTGAAAATAACTGCAGATTAACAGCTCAGTCTAAACGACAGACGGAGAGCAGCTACAGAAAAAGAGCTAAAAACTCCGGGAGAAAAGTGCAGACTGAGCACCTGAGTGTATTTCTTTATTAAAGCATCCTGACAGCATAAATAAATTACTTATTATTACATATATATATAATTATTATTTGCTCTTCGTGTGCATTATTTACTAGATTAAAGAGGGCCCTATTGTTCACACTGCTATCTTACACTCAACAGTCAACAGTCTATTTTCACATTTTACTCCTGTGCTTTTAAAATAGCGTCTGAGTTTAGAAATAAATCTACACTGATGGGTGTGGTGGTCTGGAAGTGAGGTGTGTTCAGGTTCATTTCTGGTGTGTTTTTATCTTGGCAGTGGAATCTAGACAACAGTCAATCATCAGAGTTCATTCTTATAGGTGCTCACAGCGTATGTACACTCCCCTCGTTAAACACACACACACACACACACACACACACACACACACACACACACACGGACGCACTGCAGAGCACAAACCCAACATTTAACTCAACAATAAACAGAATAAAGAGTAAAAGAACATTACTGTTCCCTTAAATGAGCTGCTTGTGTATCTTCACAGCATGATTGTGCAAACTGCAGCGCTGTTAAGATACGAACGCGCCAAAGTCAGAGCTCACCTGGCTCTTAAAGGGAATGACTACTGGCACACTGATTGGTTTATTTCACGTTACGTCTGAAACACACCCATGATTAATTAAAAGAATAAGTACATGCCTTTTGCACGTTTCGAGACGTGTAAAGCAAGCTAAATCAAGCTGCGTGGTGCGTAATTGACTGGTGTGCTATAGATCACTAAAATATTTCCCTTAATCTGTTTGTAGGCATAAGCTCCTAAGTGAATATTAGTAAATTTCAGATATTTTTTTTTTATTTTTTTTTGTATGTGACCAATGGTATTAGCAGTGTTAAATCCTGGTCAAAAAGCATCCATATATTTCTTAGTTTTAAGTTTTAAGGCTGGAGTCTCTAAGCCTCACTGCTGTCTGCCTTCCACAGACAGAACATGGAGGTAACACTCTTTACCCGATGACTTCAGCACCTCCAGAAACGGAGCCTCATTCATCACACAGACATCAGCAATTATCCATCATGGACAGCCACAGAGGGGTCTCTACTGTGGGCCTCAGAAGACATTAGGGCCCATTAGTGGGCTTAATACCGCCCCTCCAGCAGACACCCCTCATCCCACTCACTCTCTGTCCTGGAGACATGGCCCTCTCTGGGGAGGGACAGTGTGTGGAGAGATGATAAACGTATGAGTGATGAATGGTGAGGAATCCTTATCACGATTCCGGTCCTACATAATCATCCAGATAATCACCACTCACACAGTATGATTATCCAGCATATAAAAAAACTCTTATTTTACCAGAGGAGTTTATATAGCTTAATCCTTAAGGGGTCTTAACTGGTCAGTTTCTGTTGGATGGTAGTGTTAAACAACAGCTAACCATGATAACCATCAACCGCTGGCAGCTTCTCTAGGGGCGTCTGGAACAGACCATCACAGAGTGGATCTTCACTCACTTCACATTAAAACCACTTCACAAGAACTAGATTAGAACTGAGGTTCTATTACAGAACAAGCTTCATGTTCATCCCTCCACAAACATTACGTTTGACTGTGATTCCTGTAAACCTGTACTGGATTAAAATCATGGATCGTGCACCTGATAACTTAACATAACAGCAGTACCTGCCCAGAAAAACAACACAAATAAAAACATTTCCCTCAAACAGAGCTTAATTTAATAATGTCCAGGCCTTGTCCGGCCCACAATCTGGGATTTGTCCAGAATGATTGAACTAATAAGCTGCACAACAATCCCTTCCTGATCTGAGGAAACTAGTAGAAACTCCCAGAACAGAGACAGAAATTACTAATTACATTCTCACTAATCAGACACTTTGGACCGTTGTATTTTTGTTAGTTTTTTTTTTTACATTGGAGTATTAATAAAGAGTAAGAGAGGACAGAATAGAAGGTTTAATAGAAGGTTAGAATAGAAGGTTTTTCTTTTAATATAAGGTGTACCTTTTTTTGTATTTTATTTATTATTTGTATTGCGCTTAAAATCTTTACTTTTCCCAAAAATCGTCAGTGCGCCTTATGTATGAATTTTACCAGTCAGATTGTAAAGAGCAGTAAAGACACTCCCCTGAAGTACAGAGTTATACAGGAGTTTCAGTTTAGTGTCTCTAGCACCAGGGCTGGAGTAGCATTAGAATTAGCCGCTAATCATGCTGAGCGCTAACTGTTTAGCCATTTACAAGTGAGTTTTATTAGCCTGTAGCCTGTTCCTAACCCCGGCTAGCACTGTTGGAGCAGCATTAGCATTACCCGCTAACTGCACTAAGCGCTACATCTATTGCAGTTTAGAGGTGAGTGTTATTGGCCTGTAGCCTGCTGCTAACCCCAGCGAGCACTGCTGGAGCAGCATTAGCATTACCCGCTAGCTGCACTAAGCGCTACATCTTGTGCTGTTCGGAGGTGAGTATTATGAGCCTGTAGCCTGCTGCTAACCCCAGCTTGCACTGCTGGAGCAGCATTAGCATTACCCGCTAACTGCACTAAGCGCTACATCTTGTGCTGTTCGGAGGTGAGTATTATCAGCCTGTAGCCTGCTGCTAACCCCGAATAGCACTACTGGAGCAGCATTAGCATTACCCGCTAACTCCACTAAGCGCTACATCTATTGCAGTTTAGAGGTGAGTGTTATTGGCCTGTAGCCTGCTGCTAACCCCAGCGAGCACTGCTGGAGCAGCATTAGCATTACCCGCTAGCTGCACTAAGCGCTACATCTTGTGCTGTTCGGAGGTGAGTATTATCAGCCTGTAGCCTGCTTCTAACCCCGGCTAGCACTGCTGGAGCAGCATTAGCATTCCATTCCAATCGAACTGCATTAAGAGTACAAATGAATCACCATGAGTCCATTTTAACTTAACCAAGTAGTACAGTTGTGAAAACACCTTTAGACGACTTTCCAAGGCATTGATTGAAGCAACCTGAGAAGCACTAATCTAAATTTTTATTTGAATCTAATAAAGATCACTTGATGTTCTTTATAAGGTCATCGTTTGCTTTGCTTTATTTTGTTCTGTTTGGGATGATTTCTGTCCGAATCTGTTTTGACAAGTTAAGTCCATCATCTTTATTCTCTTTCTCTCTTTATCAGAACTCTCTGATTCCAATTCTCTGATATAAGAAATGCAAAAAAAAAAAAAAAAAAAAGCTGTCAACCGTTCAGCCCCAGTGTGGACAGGGCCTGAATAATGTGCATTCAAACCATTAAAGTGAGCCAATTTGCTTCAGCCCATACGAGGCAGTGAAGTGGCGCTATCTTCCTCACCCGGTGGCCGGGAGAGACAGAGATGAGGGAGAGATAGGTGAGTTTTAAAGGAGGTGTGGAAGTGGAACGGAGAGCGGGGGAAAGGCAGGAGGCAGGGTGGGAGAGATAAGGCAGAGGCAGGTAGAGTTTTGTGGAGTGAAGCAGGTGTAGTGAACGTGATCTGCAGGTATACTCTACACTGTACTGAGTGGAACTGTGTACACAGTCAAAGAGTAGTTAACTCAGATAATAAGAGTCAGTCTGATCCTGGAGTTTATCAGCTCTCTCAATGCTGTACGTTCTGTGTAGTATATAGACCTGCTGTGTTCTGTATCTGCTGTGTTCTGTATTTGTTAATAAATCTGAATTATACTGAAGCTTCACTTTACAAGCGTTATCTCAGATAGATGCATACAGCTTTTTCACACCATTTTTGTTATTGCAGGATAAAAAATAAAAAAAAGGAGCATTAATTAATGTCTGAAGCTACTGCCTGTTCCTAAATACACCAATAATTCAGTAACATGTTAACATTCGCTGTTAGAAATCACCTTATTATTTAACCATTTACAACGGCTTGCAAAAGTATTCATATGCACATCAATAAAACAGCTGAAGCTCAGTCAGGTTGGATGGAGAGCGTCTGTGAACAGGGATTTTTACATCTCGCCACAGAAGCTCAATGAGATTTAAGACTGGGTCATTCTGACACATGAATATTCTCTGATCTAAATCATTCCACTGAAGCTCTGGCTGTATGTTTAGGGTCATTGTCTTGATGGAAGGTGTATCTTCTTCCCAGGCTTCATCAAGTCTTTTGCAGCCTCCAACAGATTTTCTTCCAGGATTGATCTGTACTTAACTCCATTCATCTTCCCACCATCAACTCTGACCAGCTTCTCTGTCCCTGCTAAAGAAAAGCATCTCTACAGCATGATGCTGCCACCACCATGTTTCACAGTAGGGATGGTTGTGTTCAGGGTGATGAGCAGGGTTATTTTTGCATTAAGGCGAGAAAGTTCAACATTGGTCTCATCCATAGACTGTGTATAGCTGGACAGAGCATCGTCTCTCAAAAGTGAAGCACCACAGGTCGGGCGCCCCCTGCTGTTCGGTTTCAGAAAGCTGTGTAACCCCACCCATCCCCATAGGTTTCAATGGCAAAACAGACAACTTTCAATCACGTTTTTTACTAATATACTGTAATTCTACCTCCTTTATTTAAATGCAGCAGCTAGTGTAACCTCTGCTTATATTGTTACATTTTTATATCCCCACAGAATTCATTTTTAAAAACGTTATTCAGGACCAATAACAGACCGTCAGCTCCGCTCTGCAGCCTGTGATCGCGAGGCAGCCCTCAGGGGCGGGGTTATTTAAATGAGTAGGCTGTCTCTCCACAGTCTTTCTCCCTCCTCTGGTCTCTACTGCGACTCAGACTCGGGTATCAGGGTCGCCAACATGGAGGAAGATTTTGGCTTCATTTTCATTGAATGAATGGGAACAGAGACACGGCGTCCATCTTTTTTACAGTCTCTCATCTCATCTGACCACAAAACCTTCGTCCACATGTTTGCTGCAACTGCAAACAGCAGTTAATATGTTTCTTTTAACAATTAATTTCTTCTTGACACTCTTCCATAAAGGCCAGATTTGTGGAGAGCATGACTTATGAGAGTTGTCCTGTCGACAGGTTCTCCCACCTGAGCTGTGGATTTCTGCAGCTCCTCCAGAGTGATCATAGACCTCTTGGCTGCTTCTCTGACTGATGCTCTTCTTGCTTGATCTGTCAGTTTGGGTGAATGGTCATGACTTTGTAGATTTGAGTTTGTTTATCACTTAAAATCTCAATAAAATACATTTAGTTTGTGGTTGTAAGGTGACAAAATGTAGAAAAATTTAAGGGCTTTTGCAATCCACTGTATTTAACTCATTACTAGCCCCAAACTGTCCCTGTCCCAGTGTAAAATAATGCCTAAAATGCAGGAATGGATGTATCTCAATTAGGGCTGTCTGATTAAACGTTAAAGCATTAACGCATGATTCATTTGGAATCAGTAACACCCAACACATGGATTTTTTTTCTGGAGCGATTTGCTTGAGGTGAGAATGTGATCTGGTTTGGATCCGAGCCAGCTATTAAATATATAATGTTATTTAATTGAGTTAAAGGGTTAATAAGGTACAATTTATTAGCCAGATTATATACTGCTATGATTAAACGCTGTCTCTGCTGCTCCATGCTGTTTACACACTAAGAGCACTGTCTGTGCAGCGTTCACTGCTCACATCTGCGCTGCACGTCCCATTAAAAACACTTTTACATTTTTTTTAGCATACTGTGTTAAATCTTCTCTCTATACTTACTCTATCTGACCAATCAGAGTAGACAATGAGTTTGAATGGTTTACTGGTGCTCATTTTAGTGTGTTTAGGTGTATGCCTGTGTGAAACTACACCAAAAAAAGTGAGAAAAGCTCCAAGCAAACAAACTCATAGGAACCAACTACAGGTGTGAAAACACTCTTTTATATTCAGCAAGTTAAGTTCTAATTCAGAAATCCTCACAACCAAGCTGAGATGATTATAATAAAGTAAAAAAGACTTCTTACATTTCTTACATTCATTCTGTTATTTACATTATTTTATATATACTATAAAAACTTGTGTACTAAGAAGAAGAAGTGCGATTAATCACAGTTAATCACAGAATATTGTTGTGATTACTTCGATTGCGATTGACACCACTAGTGTAAACACATGACCAGATAAAGCATGAAATACTGTACACAGGGTTCATACTGTCTGCAGAAAAATAAATTCCCAGCTGCTTTTCTAACTCAGAGTTAGATATAATTAGATAACAGTATGTACAGCAGTCGGTCTACTCACTAGTTCATAAACGTACGCTGAATAATGAGAGATAAAAGTTTAAAGCTCTTCAAACTTTTAATGCGACCAAAATACTAATGGCGTCACTAAACGGTGAGCGCTGCCGCTCGGCTTGTTATGCGGCGGCACAGATCGTGATGTCGTTGACATCATTAATCAGCTTTAAAATTCCGATGGACGACTGGAGTGGGCCTTTAGCAGAGAGGCAGCCGAGTGAATCTGGATAGTAAATCAGCCTCCTGTCCTCTAGCTGACATTTCAGTCCCCAGTGCATTCTCCCCGTCTACACCTCAACTTTCACTTCCTACTATCCTCTCCCAATCTCTCTCTCTCTCTCTTCGTCTCTCACTCTCTCCTGTCCTTGTCCTCCCCTGTGTCTCTGGAAGAAAAGATGAGTCTCCATTATCTATGATTGGCGATGGCCATTATCTAAACACAATCTATGAGGCAAGTCTCACATCACAGAGTGAAGCTTCTTGTGTGTAGAGAGTGTCTTACCTTTAACTCTAAGAACCCTACGGACGGATTTTACATCCAAAATCTCACCATGTGTTTTTAGATTAATTACTCAGGAATCCCTTCACACATAAACATAATCTATATATGGTTAGAAAGGGCGGAGCTTACTCTCTAAAATAGTGATAACATTCCAGTGCTGCTAAATCTACAAGAAACCCATTGAGAAACACACCTAAAAAAGTAAAATCTCTATTTATTTGCTCAAAACACTCAATCAGCTGTATTTACATTCACTATCGGGTCTCTGAGTAAATCACATGATGTCATCATCACCACTGATTCCTCAAAGTGTTGAAAAAAAGGAACTTTTACCACAACAAAAAAAAGGTGCAATTTGCTTTTCTCCAACCAATATTTACTTCTAGTGCTTCAAACATATTTATATGATTAAATGACTCAAAAGTGTTGACAGAAAAAGTGTGAAACTACCTGCTTTACTCAAACTAAAGCTAGGTATGGTGTGCGCACTACTTTATATAGTTTTTATTTTACTCACACAATTTTACTAAGTAATTATTTTGCACTAAACATTTTTGTTTATACTTATAATACTGTTTTTCTCATCATTTTGTGGAATAACTTTTTGTTGAAAATAAATCTAAAACTAAACTAAAAACTAAAAGCTGAAAATAAATATCTAGTTTAGTAAATCAGTTTTGTTATTAGTTGGAATATTGGATATATTGGTCCTGATTAAAATACTGAGAGGCATAAGCTGCTCTGAGTGTCAGGTTTTTAGTATCTACGTGTATCCTAGAGGTGTGATTATTGATTATCAAGATAAATAACTCCGCCTGATGCTGTTTCTCCATGTATTTTATCAAATTAATACTTAATAAACCATGTAATGAACTATCATCAATATTCTTATGCTTTTAACTCATAAACACTGTAGTCTAACTGTTTAAAAAAATATCTTAGGAGTGAATATATTTAAAGTCTATACATTCAAAAATAAGAAGAAAAGAAAACAGGCGCTTGGTAAAATTTTGACCAAAACACGATCAGTTCCAGGAATATATAACAATTCTGCTTCCTTTATCATTTTAAATGATGATATTTTTGAGCAGCCGTATGGCTTCTGGAGTAAAAGAGATCAGGGCATGTGTCTGTCTGATATAATTACTGTGTTATAAGACCTGAAAGAGGGAAAAACTGAGAAAAAAGTGTTAAGTCAGAGTTCTGCTGTTGCTTAAGTTATTTTAATTTACCATATTTAACCCTTCACATGCAAACGGGTCTGTATCTGAGCCTCCGGGCAAAATTTTTGCCCTCTTAAAACTGTAAAAAGTATAGACAGATGGGTGACAAATTGAAAAAAACTCTATAACTCAAAGAACCTTGTTATTTTCTTCATTTCTTTGGATCTGGTAGCTGTTCTTTACATTGCATGTAAATGGGGATACAATAAAAGGTTTTACTAAGATGCTGGACGACCAGAAGCCACCAGATCATATTCAGTGCACCTTATACAACTTTCACCTTCAGTACAACTTTTGCTCTGTTTTTTGTGTTTATACACTTTTTATCTATCTATTGTTCAGTTTTTAATACGAGTGTATTTATTATCGTACTGTACTGTTTCTACTGGATGCCTAAATTAATTTCCTTCGGGATTAATATAGTGTCCATCTATGTATCCAATCAGAGAACTCTATAGAGCCTCACAGTCAGATTCCAGTTTATTTCAGTTATTGTACAGACAGGCTTCTCTCCTGCTCTCAGAGCGTGCATGTCCGTTTGTGACCTTTCAGCTCAAGCTGTCCTGAGCCTGTGTTTCCCTGCTCTCAGCGGGTGGAAGTGTTGAGGGCTGCTGGGTAAAAACAGACTGGGCTGCCCAAATGCAACTTTCACCCAATCAGAGATTTCCCAGTAGATGCAGATGAAGCCCTTCAACCCGAACCCAGACCCTGTTACTCTCACCTTCAACACTTTTCATTTGTATTGGACGAACTTTGAGAGGCACATATTTGACCACAGTACTAATCTTTCTTTCATTATATAAATCTATAAAAAAAATCCTCACTATGCAAGAGTTTGGACACACTGGAATGTAAAGACACAGATTGGTTTTGACTTTTTCCCATTTTCTCCCCAATTTACACGGCCAATTCCCCAACCCACTCACTAGGACTCCCCCTATCCCTAGTGATGCCTCAACACACCAGGAGGGTGAAGACTAACACATGCTGATGCAGTATCAAGCAGCATCACAGCGCACTCGGAGGAAAGCGCAGTGACTTGGTTCTGATACATCAGCTCACAGACGCCCTGTGCTGATCAACATCACCCTAGGAGTGATGTGGGGAGAGAGCTCCATCTACCCACCCGGAGGGGGCAGGGCCAATTGTGCTCCCTCTGAGCGCCCGCAGCTTGATGATAAAGCTGTATGAGCTGGGGTTCAAACCTGCGACCTCCTGCTCCAGACAAATCAGGCATTCCAGGCACCATGCTTATTGATTTATTAATATGTTTGTACTCCTCACCTGATTGCACACATGCTTGAGACCATCTGAACCCAAACAAACGAATCTTGATCTCATCAGACCATAGAACATGGTTCCTGTAATCCATGTCCTTTGTTGACATGTCTTCAGCAAAAAGCTTTTTGGTATACAGACTTCAGAGGAAGCTGCCTTTCTGGGGTGACAGCCATTCCGACCAATTTGTACCCTGTGGCAAATGGCCTGAGCACTGACAAGCTGACCCCTCACCTCTTTTTTTCTCTTTTTTTTCCAGAGTTGTATATATATGACAAACGGCTGCTCAGTCTTTATGTTTTCACTGCAGCTTTGTGTCAAGATTAACGAAAATTTTACTGTAATTTTCACTGTTACAGTTAAATTTCAGCTGTTAATTTGTGGTTTATAAGTGTTCCAAATTGTGCAGAGCAATGTGTACAGATCACAGATTATACTAACCGTGATATGTGTGCACTAAATCAGAAGCTTCTTTCCTTACTTCTGTGCTTCTATTTGTGTTCTGTGTCTCTTAGAATCCTTATGGAAGTGTAATATAGTGTATGTCAGAATGAGGCTAGGGTATATATATATATATATATATATATATTTAGGGCTTTCTAAACGTGACGCTAAGACTGATCGGACCGTTCTGTTCTTTTCTGCTTTTATTAATATTAACACCAAAAGAAGACTTATTATTAAATGATAATCAGACCAGATCTGATGCATCCAGCATGTGACACAGTTCAGTATTGGTGTGTGATTTATCAGTAAAGATAAGTATACTGATATACTGTTAGTACAGACAGGACAGTGCTGAACACCAGAGCCGAGCAGTACCAGCAGTCGAGCCAAGTAACAAGACAGCACAGTAATGTCTGATGTACCGCCTTCACACAAACACACACACACACACACACACACACACACCTACACACACACACGTATACATTGCCTTTGAAATACACCCACAGGCCCCTCAGCAGGAGCTTTTTTATCGTCAGAGGCAGCTGTCCGCTTTTTTTCTTTCCCCGATAGCTCACTTTCTCCATGAATTGGAAAGCTGGAATCATTCTTCTCTGGCTCAGAGTCGCTGGTAAAATGTGGCGATCATTAAAAAAACATGTTAACCACCCGATTCTGCTGCCTGAGACTAATTGTTTGGAGGGATGACACATTTGCAAACAAAAGAGGGAAAGAGAACTTTGTCTAAGTAGGTTTCCCCAACAACTCAATCCCCTTTCCCTCTGAGACGAGAGGAGCAGGAGGAGGAGGAGAGAGTGACGGCGGGATGCTGCAGAAGCACACGCTGCTGCCTACAAGAAAAAGTAGCACTTTATTCCACTGAGAGGGGCATCAGTCTTGACAGCATATGGCGTCTGTGTGAAATCCATTAATTTTTAATATAGCCAGCTGAAATGAAAAGGCTTCCCGAGACAAGCAATTGTCAGATGTCACTAGTGTTTTGATAACTCTTTTGATCCTCCTTTTTGTTATTTGCATTTGTAGAATGAGGGCCGTCCACTTGTCTGGACGTGGCAGCAGACTGACAGCCATTCATTTTCCAGACAATTTCCCCTGCTTTCAGCGGAAAGAGAGAGAGAGAGAGAGAGAAAGAGAGCGAAATAGAGAGAGTGAGAGAGAGAGAGAGACAGAGAGAGAGGGATGGTGGGAATGAAGAGAACAGAGTTATGAAAGGAACTATGTTTGAGAACTATTTTTATATTAGTATAGTGCCTTTCACAAGGGCACTTTGCATTAGCATCAACAACACAATCACAATACAAAGTCACTTGTATAGATAGATAGATCCCCATCCCCATAGGTTTCAATGTTAAAACAGAACAACTTTCAATCACCTTTATTTAAATGCAGCAGCTAGTGTAACCTCTGCTTATATTGTAAAATTTTTAGATCCCCACAGAATTAGTTTTTAAAATGTTATTCAGTTCTATTAAAAAAGGTGTGGTTATTGTAAAAGGGCTGGTTATGGGCGGGACCAATAACAGACCGTCAGCTCCGCTCAGCTCTGCAGCCTGTGACCTCTGGTCTCTACAGCACAGACTCAGGTTTCAGGATCGGCAACATGGAGGAAGATTTCGGCTTCATTTACATTGAATGAATGGGAACGGAGACACAGCGTCCATCTTTTTTTACAGTCTCTGTTTAAGAGTCACGCTGCGCAGGACAGAGAGACAGGGGAGGATTGTAAACAAAAGCTCACCAGAGAATAATTTTATTTATTTAATTTTTATTTTTTCATTATCATTCATTATAGTTGAAACAATCTCATGCGCCAGATGTTTCATGCTTGGGGACCACATCTGGCCCACAGGCCGTGTATTGCCGACCCCTGCTTTGAGAGATGTACGTGAAAGTGCACTATATTTTGTTTAGATCAGTTTGGCGGAGGCAGCTGCAGTGTGTAATAAGGAGTGATTAGAGTGAGGAAGATGGTGCTTCGTCTCTCTCTCCCAGCTAACATTCACGGCTCTCCCCTGTGTTTGTGAATGCTAGCTATGTTTATTTATGAGTGCTTAAAACAGTTAATAACTAAACAATGTGCTACGGGAATCAACCTTGGCTCCTGTGAAAAAACAGAGTAAAATAAATGTGGGTATCACTCTAGAGCGGTTAGCTCTTGCCCAAAGAACTACAAGTTCCATTGGTTCCAGTCTATGGCAACTCAGAGCTCACCTGCTGATTTTCGTCCTTTCCAGATTCACACATCTGTGTTTCTGTACTCCAAGTTATGACGTGGTGCTAGCTGATGCAGTTTTGAAACCAGTTTTGAAAAAACTTAAACTTGGTTTCTCCTAATGTTTCTTCCTCTTAATGTAGGGAAGTTTTTTTTGCCACTGTTGTCACCACAATAATTGGCATTTCTGTGGTGCTGCTTATAAGAGGCGTGGACCTGTTTTTCTCAGTAAAGCCGCTTTCTGACAACTTCTGTTGTAAAAAGCGCTATATAAATAAAATTAAGTTGAATTGGGTAACACTTTATAATACAGCCTGTGTTTTAGAGGGTTAGTTCCCTTAACTTATTGTGTAATTTCTCTGGATGAACCAGTCCATTCAAAATACTTATGGGATCCTACTCATACTTAAATGAAATCAAATAAAGCACAGGAGAACCTGCAATTTCCATAAATATTTGGTGCAATTTTCATATAGAACAATATATAATCATTTTGCCATTTGTTTCTGGCAGTTATATAGGCTTCATTTCAGTAACACTCCAGGGAATTAGTTCGAGTTTGAAAAAGAATGGTACATCTTCAATAACACAATCAAGAATGCTGAGATTTTAAAGAAAATTTATTTATTAATACACAGAAACCTCAAGGTTTTATATTAATGGTTAATAAACCCACAACTTACCTGATTTATACTGTTCTTACTCTATAATTACACAGTACTTATTCAGTAAGTACTCAGAAACAACAGGGAGTGTCAGGCTGTATTATGTAGTGTACAGTGTTTTATCATTATTACTCTATAATTACACAGTACTTACCCTCTAAAACACGCGCTGTATTATAAAGCGCTACATGGAATTGAATAAGCAAACTGGGAAAACAGAGACTCCTTAAAAGGCACTAAGTCTGAATCGAGAGATACATTTTGCAGACACTGCGTTTTCAAGCAGATGTGACGCCATGCAAAAAACAACATATAACAGATGTAGCACAGGCTATTTCAGGATTCTCAACAGGCTGTTACTCTCAGGTTTGAGGCTGTAGAATTAATGAAAAGAGCTTGAGCAGATTTGTTCCATCCATAGACTGTGAATAGCTGGACAGAGCATCGTCTCTCAAAAGTGAAGCCACCACAGGTCGGGCGCCCCCTGCTGTTTGGTTGCAGAAAGCTGTGTAACCCCACCCATCCCTATAGGTTTCAATGGCAAAACAGAACAACTTTCAATCACGTTTTTTTCTAATATACTGTAATTCTACCTCCTTTATTTAAATGCAGCAGCTAGTGTAACCTCTGATTATATTGTCAATTTTTATATTCCCACAGAACTCCTTTTTTAAAAACGTTATTCAGCTCTATTCAAAAAAGTGTGGTTATTGTGAAAGAGCTGGTTATGGGCGGGACCAGCCTGTGACCTCGAGGCAGCCCTCAGGGGCAGGGTTATTTAAATGAGTAGGCCCTCTCTCCACAGTCTTTCTCCCTCCTCTGGTCTCTACTGCACAGACTCGGGTTTCAGGATCGCCAACATGGAGGAAGATTTCAGCTTTATTTTCATTGAATGAATGGGAACAACGACACGGCGTCAATTTTTTTTATAGTCTCTGGTTCCAAAAGTTTGAACTGGCATAAACTATAAATTTGTCCACGTGGGTCATTTCAGTTCAAATATATAAATATATAGTATAAATATAGTTCAAATCTGATTTGAACCATTTGTAAAGTGAATTTGTCATATCCAGCTACTCATCCCGAGGAAAGAGCTCTTAATGTAAAGGATATGAAGTGTGAGGGGGAAAAGTTCAGCTGTTAAACAGCAGTTCTGCTGTAGCTCATGTTCATGTTCAGAACGTGAGGAACCTCGTTGTGCTCTGGGTGGAAATCATGTGACCCTCTCTGTAACTTATTGATTTAAATATGCACTGAGGAGCTGAGCTGAGCTGAAGGCTAAGCAGCGCTTTGTTTGGAGAAGCTTTTAGAGGCTCTACTCTGCTGCTCTTCATAAACGCACTCTGGAGTCCAACCATGAGCTTAAAAAAAGAAAAACCTCAAACAATCCAGTAGGATCAGTCGGGGAGACAGGTGCAAAGTGGGCTAATTAATTGAAATCCATATTCTTCTGTGTGTCTCTTAGTGTGTGTGTGTGTCTTAGTGTGTGTGTGTGTGTGTTATGTTGTGTATGTGTGTGTGTGTACAGCATGATAAATTATGGCCTATATTTACGTGTTTTTGTGGTCAGAGTGCTGCAGTGTGTGTAAGAGAGAATGAGACAGAGTTAAATTAAAGAGAGAGAAAGACTGTGGAAATGTGTGAGAGAGGAGAAAAGAGAACGAGAGAGTGAGAAAAAGGGGAAAAAGTAAAGAGAGGAGGATTTTGGGAACAAGAAAGAGGATGAGAAGAAAGAGACAATATGGAGTTTTGGAAAGAAAAACAGAGAGAGAGTAGGGGATCCCTGGTAAAAAAAAAGTATATATCTACTTAATTGTACTTAAAACATATTGAGAAATGTCTAAATATGCTAACAGATTTATGTACTTACTTAAAATATATTAAAAATACATTAATATTAGGCTTTTATCAAATGTTTGAAAGTAAACTTTCATCATACTTTTTTAAAAAGTACAATATAGTGTGTTTTAACATAAATAAACTAACATGAAGTGTACTTTTAGTTTAATGTAATTAAATATACTCGTAACACACAACAAATTGTAGTACAGCATATTAAAATATATTTTATATCCAACGAAGTATACTAGAAGTGTGCTACTTACAAAAGACAGGAAACAAGAAGCATATTTGTCCTCTAATATAAATAGATCACATGTATTTCACATCAATTCTTAGTACATTTCTAATATACCTGGTGTATAATATTAGTGATACAGTTGTAATAATCATTAAATGTATATTTAATATTTAAAATATGGGGTTTCATGCATGAAGTAGTTTAAATGTTTAAATGTTACTTAAGTATATTTAAAATAGTTCCATTTTAGTACAGTTAAGACACTTAGCACAATTTAAGTAAGACTTTTGTACTATTTTTATACTGTAGTTAAAGTATAACAAGTACAAAAAAGTTATTTCATTTTTATCACTCTTTAAATATACTGATTAATAATAATGTGGCTACAAGATAAATTTAGTGCACTATAGTATAATAATGCTTAGTATACTTAAATTTCACTAGGGATAACAAATAAAATAAGAGAATAAGTGAGTAGAAAAAAAGAGAAAGAATTATAGAAACAAGAGAACAAGAAGAAGAGAAAAGGAGAGAATGTGTGAGAGAGAGAGAGAGAGAGAGAGAGAGAGAGAGAGAGAAAGAGAGAGAGAGAGAGAGATTGGTCAGTGAGGAGATGGAATATAGGAGAAAGAGAGAGAAACGAATTATATCCAGGAGGTCTGGCAATGAAAAGATAGCGGACTACAAATTAAATTTTTCTCTGTGACCCTCCCGCAGGAGAAGCTCAGATCCCTCGCTCGCCTCCCTCCCAGCGTCCTCCAGCGCGGGTGATTTATTTTTTAGCCTCAGCTAACACGCTGGAAATGTTCTCTCATTGTTCTCATGGCTAGTTAATTAGCCTTGTAGAGCTGACATTAGGTCTGCGAACGGCCCCCCGACGGCCGGCGAGTCTGAATTCCCTTAAGGCTGGAGCACCACGGGGGCACGAGCAGAGAGAGAGAGAGAGAGATAATGAGAAAGAAAGAGAAACTGTGTTTAATCTGAACACGCTCTCTGCCATTTGAAAGGTAAAACCCAGAGCCGCTATTTTCTCTTTCTTTTCTACAGAAATCTGCTGATTTACTTCTACTTCTGCTCATGAGTGCAATTACTCCACTTTCTGTTCACATTAGGATACTGATTCTTCTGTTCTGTTGTCTCCTGAACCACTTTTCTGTTGTGCACTCTAAAACGTTTCTTGTAAATGTTCACAGTGGAGAAAGATTGCAGCATATTACTTTATAATAAGAAAAGTAAATTGATAGATTAAATACATAGTTTACAATACTGTAATTATTCTTCAGAATAACCTTATCATCACTGTCCAAAACAGCAACTTTACAGGAGAGAGAAAAAACCTTGTAAAGCTTCACTGAAAGTCAATGTAAAACAAGAATATTCCAGGTCATTTTGAAGAGTTTCTATTGGTCTATTGGTTTGTCTGTTCAAATTATGTAGTTAACAAAAAATCCACAAAAATGGAGATAAGTGTTTTTCATTGTACAGCGATGATATGCACCTGAAATGTTTAAGATTTTTAGTTGCCAGTGATTTACTAAATGTAGCTAAAATTACAGCTAAACATACACTAAAGACACAGGCTCGTAGAAATTAAACTACTAACATACTAAGAAATGTTCGATTTGTTTAGTAAGCTTTTGCTGTTAAATTAATTTTATATTTATTTAGAATAAATACACTGTTGCTTCATATGTGTTGTGTAGCGTGAATATGTTTTTACAATGTTATTCCACACAGCAGTACATTCTTGTGAAACTATTTTAATCTAACCACTCCTTTTTTCCTCAAATGTTAGTATTAAATATACAGGTGGCAGCTGTTTTCATTGGGCATTCGTTATTTATTTTTTTTATTTACTCGTTTTTTTTTATTTCACATGGGCAAACAGCAATTTTCTGATTAATTTTACTTAGGGCCCTTTCAAAGCATTTTGGTGCGCCAACCTAAATTAGATTTTTATATGTAATTTATCCACTGTAAATTTCACTTAGTGCAGTTATCTAATCTCATTTTGGGAGTTTGATCCACGCTCTTACTCCTCCCACTCCCACTCACTACCTGCGTGTTGAACAACCTCACACCCACCTCCTCCCCATTTTCCCCCCTCTCTTCTTCTTTTCTGTTCTGTCGTGGGAAAATACTAGCAAAATGCTGTCTTTTTTATTTCTTCCACTTCTTCTGTCTCCTTTTTTTCTGGCTTCCACTGCTTTATGATTGCTGACGGACTGATGAACCTCACTGGCTGGCTACTGTCAGTAACTAGTGGGAGGAGCCTCCTTGAGGGGGATTCTGATAATAGTGTCGTTGTGCTTCACTGTAAAGAACATCACAGAATTTAAAGGGGTGATCACACAGTTTGTTGTTGCATTCAATTCATAACTAGTCATTGTCTGGGGCAGTTGATTGGTTTGCATGCCTTGTCATAACTGCCCTAGTTTTACTGTTAAGTTAAGTTAAGTACAGCAATTGATCATGGTTTGAGTTTTAGTATTCTAATCAGGGCAGTCCCCATGTATCTGGATAATTAACAAAGCATTCACACCCTTGTAATATTCTATTACATATACATAGTACATCTAGTGCAGTTATGATTTAGAATTACTGAATCATTAGAATTACAGTAAGTCACATAGTACACTGCTTTATTAAATCAGTGCCTCTCTTAATAAGGTACTATCGATTCAAACAGGATCAGCATTCAAGTGTTTTTTTGTGTGGATTGATGGATGAATATACTTTTTCCAAAATGGAGGAAGAGAAATGGCATTTTAACATCTGAACAAATATAGACAGACTTCAGTTCCTGTGAAAACTGTATATGGTAAGGTGTAGATCCTCTGCAGCTTTTCACTCTCTGTTCACTTTATTTCACACACTCACTGTGAGGGTGGATCTTTTATATCTGAACAGCTGCAGTCTGTCTGCTGATGCTCAATTCGTCATCCTCAACCACTGAGGACTGAGACTGGCAATGTCAGACTTTCACCCTCCATTCAGGTAATATCTGGTCAGTGGTGGTCTTTGGTGGACATGGAGAGAGAGAGTGCGCATACGAGAGAGAAAGAGTGCACGCAAGAAAGGGAAAAGAGAAAGAGAGAGAAAGAGATAGTATGAGCGCCTAACCCTGCGTTTACACTGGAAAGCGACAGGTGACTATTTATTTCCTATGGCAGGGCAGGATTTCAGCACAGCTAAAATACTCCTCCTATATTCTGCCTATGTATCATGTATTCTGTGTGCGTTCACACAAACTGAACCGTGAACTGAATACACGTACCGTTACACCCCTAATATGTCATTTTTTTTATTTTGGATACTATTTGTATTATTTTAGAACAATAAATAAATTGCAAAAAATGTTACTAAATATCCTAAATAATTTGAGTGTGTTAAAGTTTTTTTTTTTATCCATCCCAGGTAACACTAACAAGCACATACATAACCATGCACACATACACTAGGGGTGTACAATATGAGCAAAAAATTCTGATATCAATAGAAAACATGATGAATTAAGATTATAGTTGCTTTACTCATGCAGTATGAGTTTGATGGTGTTCTGGGTGCTATTATATCTCTTACAACACGTTTCAGTTGCAGGTACATTATACAGATGTCTATTTGTATCTGTGTGTGTGGGTGTGTGTGTGTGTGTGTGTGGGTGTCTCATTTGAACATTAAACAGGTGAGAACAGCTGTGAGATCCCACCTCACAGAAAGGAAACCTGAGTTTAATTTAACTCAGCTGAAAAAGTGTAGACATCGTGTTGGGTATGTGTGTGTGTGTGTGTGTGTGTGTGTGTGTGTTTACTCAGGGCACTCAGAGGTCATTTCTGTCAAACTGCCGCATCAAGCTTTCAGTCCACTTGTAATCAGTCCTTGTAATCAGTCCAAGTGTAATCACGCTGTAACTCAGTGTAACAAGTGAGGAAATTCTACACTTTCACTCAGTAAATTGGGTTGGTTCTTCGAATAGAATCTACTTTATAAAGATTTCAAAAATAAGAAGAGATCCTGAACACATCATCCTCACTGTGAAACATGGTGGTGGGAGCATCATGGTGTGGGGATGCTTTTTTATTCAGCAGGGACAGAGAAGCTGCTCAGAATTGATGGGAAGATGGATGGAGATAAATACAGAACAATGCTGGAAAAAGAAAACCTTTTGGAGGCTGTAAAAGACTTGAGACTGGGAAGGAGATTCACCTTCCAGCAAGACGATGACCCAAACCTAATCATACAGAATGACCCAGTCAAAGTCCTGGCCTAAATCTCATTGAGCTTCTGTGGAGAAACATGAAAACTGCTGTTCACAAACACTCTCCATCCAGCAGCCTTACTGAGCAGCATCACAGCACTAACGCTCAGATGAAAGCGCAGCGACTCGGTTACGATACATCAGCTCACAGACGCCCTGTGCTGCGGACATCACCCTAGGAGTGATGTGGGGAGAGAGCGCCATCTACCCCCCGGAGGGAGCAGGGCTAATTGTGCTCCCTCTGAGCACCGGCAGCTTGATGGTAAAGCTGCATGAGGGTCGATCGAACTTGCGACCTTCCGCTCATAGTGGCAGCGCATTAGACCACTGGACCACTCGGTGCCCACAAGGTTTCTATGCTTTTGCATAGAAAACTGTCTGGTTATTGATGTAACCTGCATGCTGCGTGTTACTGGGAGCTTTCACTAGAGGCAGATGATACAGATGTGGGTAATTTCAGACTTGATCAGAACCCTGTTGATGCTGCGCTACTGTTTATGTGAGAGCTCATTAACTCACTTATCAGACACAGTATACCAGACTCAACCTGTAAACCCTTAGTTAAGAGTGAGTGTATCTCAAGCCTTTTTATTATAAACACTGTTGTTTAATGGTATTGCTCAAAAAATGATTTTAAACGCCTTTAAATATTTATTATGGGTGTTTAAGGATGCAACAAGCAGCATACTAACCAAGACAATACTACACTGTAAAAAAAAAAATATTGGGACAATTAAATTATTTTGAATTGTCCCAAATAAAAAAAAAACATATATAGTCTTTATTTATGTAATGTAAATAGTCAATTTGGTTTAATGCAAAAATTAGTGCAACTAATTTTACATATTAAAGCAACTACTTATTTTAGTTTGGCTCCAAAAAGAAAAAAAAAAACAGCTGTCACTATTTAAAACTATATAGCAAATTAACTATAAAATATTCTTTACATGACTAATGACCACTCAGTACACACAGCTTTAGAACACATTTATTGTGTTTAGCACTGAACTTCCAAATTGCTTTAATAGGAATGAAGAGAGACAAATCCAAGAGCTGGCAAAAGAAAAACTAAGAGAAATATACTACATTACAATTGTAACTGTCTCCATATACACTGTGGAGGAACAGGGTGGAACAAATGTTTTAGAGCCCACAAGTTAGTGACCAAGTATCACTAAAAAAAATAAGATCACAGAGCACAGGTATTTTTGTATAAAAACACTTAAAAAAACAATGGTAACTTATTTTTACTGGTCTGGAAAATCAAACGACCATTTAAAGGCTGTAGATCTAATCTTTCTCTCAGTTGTTTTAACACACTCTACCTCAGCCTATAAGAAGGATACCGGGAAGGTATCTTCACATTTTGGATGGTGGAAATATGTCAATTAAATTAATAATTCCAAATTCATGTCCAGCTGACTTTCTGCTCTGTATCAATGTAAAACAGCAAGTTCAAAACGCAGGTATAAATTAATGACTTGCATTGAAGCAAATAATCGAATATGTTTTAACTGTTAGAGTGAGAAAAAACACTTTAAATGAATGAGAGCAGTGTTTTACTTTTTACAGTGTATAGCATAACTGCAATGTAAAATATACTGTATAAGCACATGCAGTTTAATCTCATAAACAAACAAATAATCAATTAGAATGATTAACTTACACCTAAATTAGATACAGTGTATCACAAAAGTGAGTACACCCCTCACATTTCTGCAGATATTTAAATATATCTTTTAATGGGAAAAGACTGACAAAATGACACTTTGACACAATGAAGACAATGAAGATCTTCAGAGAGTTATTTGCCATGAGGTGCCATGTTGGAGTGACCAGTATAAGAGAGTGTGAGAGCTGCACTACAAAACTGAACACACATGCTCCCTATGCACACTATCACTATACCTGAGATCTAGTAAAACTAACAAGTCACATGACATTTTGGAGGGAAAATGACAAGCGGTGCTAGACATTAATGGCTGTATATTGAGTTATTTTGAGTTCTTGAGAATACATTTACACTGTTATATACAGTAAGCTGCATACCGAATACTTTTTATTGTGTTAAAGTGTCATTTTGTCAGTGTCTTTCCATGAACAGATATACTTAATTATCTGCAGAAATGTGAGGAGTGTACTCACTTTTGTGACACAGTGTTTATATATATATATATATATATATATATATATATATATACATACAGATGTACTCATCATGCTTCCACATCTGTGGAGAAAGATCTTAAAGACCTTCCCTCCAGATGTTTGTGTTCAGAAAGAGCAGAAACTCTTGATTCCTGGTGAAGTGTGAGACATATCATTGGTTAATCAGCTACACAAAATAAAAAGACATTGCCGTTTAATCGGACAATAAAATCAATCAATAAATGAAACAAATCCCCCCCCTCTCTCTCTCTCTCTCTCTCTCTCTCAGTTAAATGACTCATATTGTAGAGCAGATGTCACTTTCTCTGCTATACCCCTCTGCACCTCTCCATCTCCAGACGATTTCCTCACTTGGCTCTGAGAGAGCGATGCATAATGTAGAAGAGCAGTAAGGTAGAGGAGATAAATGATCTGTCTCATGCTATGGAAATACAGAGATTATAGTGAAGCGGGTTTCGTTTGAGAGATTAAACAGGACTTAATGGTATGTATTTGGGTCAGGAGAGAATCCTTTTTTAAGGTTTTCTGCATTTGTACAAACTTTAAATCAGTTGGTAAGTTTTTTGCAGCGCTCGTCTCCCTCCGTCTCTTTGATGAGACAAAACAGCTGGTGTCAAGAGCTGCGTTCATCAGGGACTCAGTGGAGCGTGTTTAAACGAATGATTCAGCGGAAAAACAAGTTTACCTGATCCCCCTCCTCTTTCCACAGATGTAGTTTATCAGCCGAGACGTGTCTGATGTCTGAAGTTTGGGTATTAAAGATATCATGCTCCAGTTTACAGAGCCAAACTGCTGGGACTGTTAACATCATGACTAACCTGCTCCACTCTGCTGAGTCCAGCTGTTAGCACGGCGGCTGTCCTGCTCCCAACTTACAAACTTTCAAACTGTTTGCCGTGTCAAAACACTGATTGATTAATTTTTAGTAGACAAATATTAAGACGATCACTTTCATTGGAAAGTTTTGTTCTGTTATTCTCTGTTTATAATGTCTTTCATAAAACTCAAACATGTATAAAGTACTAGAGATCCATAATTGTGTAAAAAGACAAGTACTCTATTACAATTACAAGTACTAAAGTATTCAAAATTGTTTGTACTTAAGTATTTCATTATAAGATTTTCTATTTAAGTACTGAAAGTAAAAGTAGGAGAAAACATTTATAGTCCAGTAAATTACAGATACAGCATTTTGGTACTAGTTCTACTTCATTACTATACATCTCTGATAATACTTCACAACACCTTTACATAGAAATTACCTGTTTGCCACAGAATTAATATATAAAATATCATAAATCTCACCTTTACCCAACTAGTCAGGTTTTTATTAAATTTTTTATTGTTAGCTGTAGCTTTAGTGCTTCAGTTCAGAACTACAGAAGTAACTTTTAGACACCAAACACGTCTAGACTGATGAACTTCCTCTGGATTGAAGGGAGCTGCTGGTGTTCTTGCTGGTTTGTTACATCAGCTGAGAGCTGAGCTGAGCTGAGCTGAGTGGGTGAGTGGGTGGTCAGACAGACTGGACTGCACTGAACAGCCCCGCCGGACAGGACGCTGGCCTTTACATGTCATAAACACACAGCGCACTATTCCGGCAGCTTCCTGCAGCTCCTCTGGAAGGGCAGTGTGAAGAATAGCTGAGCTCAGAAGTGAAGTTTCTCCTCAAGACTTTGCATCACCTTTTTTTTTCACTTTTTTCTCTGAAGGCTTTCCTGACAGCAGCTCCCGTAGCAAAGATTACAGAACCTTCCAGAAATAGTTCAGTAAAGCCACACGCGTGCCTCACAGAAGGTTAAAAGCAGAGCGTCGTGATGATGAGAGTGTGTTTGTGTGTGTGTGTGTGTGTGTGTGTGTGTGTGTATGGGGTGTGTATCTGTATAAAGCAAACAGTTCTGCAGAAGTCTGATAGGGGTTGAGAAAGCGAGTGAGTTGCATTTGTTCTCTTTTCACAGCCTCACTTTCTCCCTCTCTCCGTCTCTTCATCCGCTTTCTATTTTTTTCCTCCCCTCGTTTGAACCCCTCAATGTATCAGGCCTTTTCATACAGTCTTTAATACCATAATAATATAATAACTCTCTCTCTCTCTCTCTCTCTCTCTCTCTCTCTCTCTCTCTATCTCTCTCTCTCTCTCTCTCTCTCTGAGCTCATAGAAGCTTTATTGGCATGACCATGTTATAGAGCTGCCAAGCATTTAATGCTGTTTATCATACTTCAGTGTATATATATCAGTCAGCACACACACACACATTTAAGCTTACATATTTTTTACAGTGCTTAAAAGACACCAGCTGCTCTTTACATTGTGTCAGTATTTCGTGCAAAATGACTAATTAAGATGCTGTTACATTACATCGGTTTAATGCAGGGTATTGAAGTGTAATTTATATAGCCTCTTTTTCAGTATTTGTAATCAGCAGTAACATTAAAAAATACTGACAGGTAACGCGAGTAACAGCTCTGCAGCAGAGAACGCCTACCAGCATTCAATTTCAATTCAATTCAATTCAACTTGGCTTTTTTAGCATGAATGTTTTTAAAAAACAATGTTGCCAAAGCACACACATGTCAAAAAACTGATTATATAGTAAGACATCACTGAAAATATTAACCGAAACATCAATACAAAGAAACAGTGACATTAATAACAATAGTAGTAATGACAATAATGGTAACAATAGTAATAATAGTAATAATAACAACAATAATAATAGTTAGTATAATCACAGTCAATTAAACAGCTCTAAAACTCAAAGGACAAAATGTTTTCAGAGATTCAGCCTTAGATTCAACCTAACCCTAACTTTAACCCTTAATCAACCCTAAAATCTAACCCTACACCTAACCCTAACCCTAACCCTTAATCAACCCTAAAATCTAACCCTACACCTAACCCTAACCCTTAATCAACCCTAAAATCTAACCCTACACCTAACCCTAACCTTAACCCTTAATCAACCCTAAAATCTAACCCTACACCTAACCCTAACCCTAACCCTTAATCAACCCTAAAATCTAACCCTACACCTAACCCTAACCCTTAATCAACCCTAAAATCTAACCCTACACCTAACCCTAACCTTAACCCTTAATCAACCCTAAAATCTAACCCTACACCTAACCCTAACCTTAACCCTTAATCAACCCTAAAATCTAACCCTACACCTAACCCTAACCCTTAATCAACCCTAAAATCTAACCCTACACCTAACCCTAACCTTAACCCTTAATCAACCCTAAAATCTAACCCTACACCTAACCCTAACCCTAACCCTTAATCAACCCTAAAATCTAACCCTACACCTAACCCTAACCTTAACTCTTAATCAATCCTAAAATCTAACCCTACACCTAACCCTAACCTTAACCCTTAATCAACCCTAAAATCTAACCCTACACCTAACCCTAACCTGAACCCTTAATCAACCCTAAAATCTAACCCTACACCTAACCCTAACCTTAACCCTTAATCAACCCTAAATTCTAACCCTACACCTAACCCTAGCCTTAACCCTTAATCAACCATAAAATCTAACCCTACACCTTACCCTAACTTTAACCTTTAATCAACCCTAAAATCTAACCCTACACCTAACCCTAACCTTAACCCTTAATCAATCCTAAAATCTAACCCTAACCTTAACCCTTAATCAACCCTAAAATCTAACCCTACACCTAACCCTAACCTTAACCCTTAATCAACCCTAAAATCAAACCCTACACCTAACCCCAACCTTAACCATTAATCAACCCTAAAATCTAACCCTACACCTAACCCTAACCTTAACCCTTAATCAACTCTAAAATCTAACCCTACACCTAACCCTATCCTTAACCCTTAATCAACCCTAAAATCTAACCCTACACCTAACCCTAACATTAACCCTTAATCAACCCTAAAATCTAACCCTACACTTAACCCTAACCTTAACCCTTAATCAACCATAAAATCTAACCCTACACCTAACCCTAACCTTAACCCTTAATCAATCCTAAAATCTAACCCTACACCTAACCCTAACCTTAACCCTTAATCAACCATAAAATCTAACCCTACACCTAACCCTAACCCTTAATCAACCCTAAAATCTTACCCTACACCTAACCCTAACTTTAACCCTTAATCAACCCTAAAATCTAACCCTACAACTAACCCTAACCTTAACCCTTAATCAACCCTAAAATCTAACCCTACACCTAACCCTAACCTTAACCCTTAATCAACCCTAAAATCTAACCCTACACCTAACCCTAACCTGAACCCTTAATCAACCCTAAAATCTAACCCTACACCTAACCCTAACCCTTAATCAACCCTAAAATCTAACCCTACACCTAACCCTAACCCTTAATCAACTCTAAAATCTAACCCTACACCTAACCCTAACCCTTAATCAACCCTAAAATCTAACCCTACACCTAACCCTAACCTTAACTCTTAATCAACCCTAAAATCTAACCCTACACCTAACCCTAACCTTAACCCTTAATCAACCCTAAAATCTAACCCTACACCTAACCCTAACCTGAACCCTTAATCAACCCTAAAATCTAACCTTACACCTAACCCTAACCTTAACCCTTAATCAACCCTAAAATCTAACCCTACACCTAACCCTAGCCTTAACCCTTAATCAACCCTAAAATCTAACCCTACACCTTACCCTAACTTTAACCTTTAATCAACCCTAAAATCTAACCCTACACCTAACCCTAACCTTAACCCTTAATCAATCCTAAAATCTAACCCTAACCTTAACCCTTAATCAACCCTAAAATCTAACCCTACACCTAACCCTAACCTTAACCCTTAATCAACCCTAAAATCAAACCCTACACCTAACCCCAACCTTAACCATTAATCAACCCTAAAATCTAACCCTACACCTAACCCTAACCTTAACCCTTAATCAACCCTAAAATCTAACCCTACACCTAACCCTATCCTTAACCCTTAATCAACCCTAAAATCTAACCCTACACCTAACCCTAACATTAACCCTTAATCAACCCTAAAATCTAACCCTACACTTAACCCTTAATCAACCATAAAATCTAACCCTACACCTAACCCTAACCTTAACCCTTAATCAACCCTAAAATCTAACCCTACACCTAACCCTAACCTTAACCCTTAATCAACCATAAAATCTAACCCTACACCTAACCCTAACCCTTAATCAACCCTAAAATCTTACCCTACACCTAACCCTAACTTTAACCCTTAATCAACCCTAAAATCTAACCCTACACCTAACCCTAACCTTAACCCTTAATCAACCCTAAAATCTAACCCTACACCTAACCCTAACCTTAACCCTTAATCAACCCTAAAATCTAACCCTACACCTAACCCTAACCTGAACCCTTAATCAACCCTAAAATCTAACCCTACATCTAACCCTAACCTTAACCCTTAATCAACCCTAAAATCTAACCCTACACCTAACCCTAGCCTTAACCCTTAATCAACCCTAAAATCTAACCCTACACCTTACCCTAACTTTAACCTTTAATCAACCCTAAAATCTAACCCTACACCTAACCCTAACCTTAACCCTTAATCAACCCTAAAATCTAACCCTACACCTAACCCTAACCTTAACCCTTAATCAACCCTAAAATCTAACCCTACACGTAACCTTAATCATTAATCAACCCTAAAATCTAACCCTAACTTTAACCCTTAATCAACCCTAAAATCTAACTCTACACCTAACCTTAATCAATCCTAAACCTAAATCCAATGCTAAATTGTTAAGGTTAGAGTTTGGATTAGAGTTGGATGTTGGGTTATATTCAATAGAGAATCATTTACTTTCACCTTTTAGTTCAGTTGCATTTATTAGACATGCTGTTTAATGTTAGTTGAGTGTCAGTTGAGCATCATCAAATGGACCATCCATGTGGTGTTACCATTTAATGACACAAGATAGCTAATGCTAACTAGCTGTGTAAACAGAAGCTGTAAGCGCCTCCTTAATTAACGAGAGAGACAGTCTCGGTTCTGCTGCAGCCCGGCTTTAGCTCTGCCTGTGGGCGGACCTGAGCCGAGGTGGGCGAGGCTATGAACTCACTGGTTGACGTCAACTTTCCTGATCAACTCTTATTTCTGAGGAGACTTTAAGGGGAGCCAGATTCTTGCAGGGAGACTTTGACAAGAACCAAACTGTACTAGTTAGATGACAGGGTTAACTGATGCTCATAGAGGCCCCACCTCACAAAAGGATCTTCTGCTTCTGGACAAAAAGTATTTGTGCCAAACAGCCCCAGGAGAGAGAGATCACTTGAAAAAAAAATATCAGTTTTTCTGATTTTACTATTCATAGGTTTATGTTTGAGTAAAAATAACATTTTTGTTTTATTCTCTAAACTATTAAAACATTTCTCTCAATTTCCAAATAAAAAAATGTCATTTAGATCTTTTATTTGCCATATATTTAGTGGAATAACCCTGATTCTTTATCACAGCTGTCATGCATCTTAGCCCACTCTCCACCAGTCTTTTACACTGCTTTTGGATAACTTTATGCCTTTACACCTGGGTGCAAAACTTTAAGCAGTTCAGCTTTGTTTGGTGGTTTGTGATCATCCATCTTCCTCTTGGTTACATGCTGAAGGTTTTCATTGGGTTCAGGTCTGGAGATTGTGCTGGTCATGACACTGTCTTGATCTGGTGGACTTTTAGCTTGATTGATCTACATGTGTGGAATTGAGCATTGTCCTGCAGGAAAAAAAAATATGTGGCTTGATTCATACGTCTTTCGAGAAGATCATCATCAATCCTTCATCCAATTTCACTCTGTCTAACTATAAGGCTGAAAATTGGACTCATCAGAGAAGATGATCTTACTCCAGTTCTTGATTCCAATTCTAAGGCTTCTCATTGATAAAAGGCTTTTTTATAGCTTTACATGACCTGAGCCCTGCTGCTAGGAGCCTGTTACAAACTGTTCTTTTCATGCACTTCAACCCAGCTGCCATCTGCCATTCTTTTTGTAGGTCACTTTATGTAATCCTGTGGTTGCTGACTGAAATTCGAATATGTTTATAGCCAATCTCCAGACCTGAACCTCACTGACAACCTCTGGAATGTAATCAAGAGGAAGTGAATTTTTGAATTTTTGCACCAGGAGTGACATAAGATCACCTAAAAGCAGTGTGGAAGACTGGTGGAGAGCATGCCAAGACACATTAAAGCTGAGATAAAAAAACAGAGACAAAACATTCATATTGTTGTTTCTAAATGAATATGAACCTATTCTCTTTGCATTATTTGAGGTCTAAAAACATATATTCTTTATTGCTTCAAATTGAAATATTTTTATTTGAAATTTGGTGGAAATGTTGTCAGTAGTTCACAGAATAAAACAAAATGTTATTTTTACTCAAACATATACCTATAAATAGTAAAATCTGAGAAACTGATCATTTTGAAGTGGTCTCTTATTTTTTTCCGGAGCTGTATTTGACAACAGTGCTCTATAATTATATATATATATATATATATATATATATATATATATATATATATATATATATATATATATCAAATTTTACCATTTATCTTCCTATATTTCTCTCTCTCTCTCTCTCTCTCTCTCTCTCTGTCTCTCTCTGTCTCTCAGAAGACCGGAAGCTGTTTGTAGGGATGTTGGGGAAGCAGCAGAGTGAGGAGGACGTGCGCCGGCTGTTTGAGGCGTTTGGGCAGATTGAGGAGTGCACCGTGCTCCGGGGGCCTGATGGGGCCAGTAAGGGTCAGCACTTACACACCTCCCTCTCTGCCTCTTCAACTCCATCTCTCTCTCTCGCTTTCTTTCACACCTTTACAGCTCTCTCTCTTTCTTCATTGTGTCATGGAGACATTCCATTTTGGAGTTGTTCTTTGTCCTTCCATTTCCCTCTATTACTTTTCGATATGTCTCGCTCGGGGTGTACACCACTGCACTGTGCCCAGTGTGAAACCCATAAGAACCAGTTTAGGCACCCCTGATCATTTGCATTATTTTCCTTTATAATAAATCATAGGTTGATCAGATCAGCAATTTCAGTTAAATATATCATATAGCAGATGAACACAGTGATATTTGTTTTAGATGTGTTTTAGAAGTTTGTAGGATTTACAGAAAGTCTGCAATAATGCTTTAAACTAAATTAAGCAGGTGCATAAATTTCGGCCCCAACAGAAAAATAACATCAATATTTAGTAGATCCTTGTTTTGCAGAAATAACAGCCTCTAAACTCTTCCTACAGCTTCCAATGAGAGTCTGGTTGAAGCTTCTGGTTGAAGGTATTTTGGATCATTCCTCTTTATAAATCATCTCCAGTTCAGTCAGGTTTGATTCAGGTTTCTGATCATGAACAGCAGCTTTAAATCACACCACAGATTTATAATAATATTCAGATCTGGAGACTGAGATTTAATGCTTTAGTAGAGTTTAGTGTTTAGTGTTTAGGGTCGTTGTCTTGTTGAAGTATTCAGCCCCAGCGCTTTAACTTCAACTTTCTCACTGATTCTTCAACATTGTTCTGAAGAATCTGCTGATATTGACTGGAATCCATGAGACCCTCAACTTTAACAAGATTCCAGTACCTGCACTGATCACACAGCCCCACAGCATGATGAACCACCACCAGATTTTACTGTGGGGAGCAGTACAGTGTTTGTGTTGGAATGCTGTGTTATTTTTCCTCCATGCATAAATAACCGTCCTCCAAATAACTCAATTTAAGATACATCCATCCACACACAGAACCTTATTCCAAAATATCCAAAGCTTTAGTTTTAGCTTTACCTAAAGTGACTCTGTTTGTGGCGTTTGATCAGAAAAGGCTTCTTCTGCATTAATTTTCTCTCTCATACAGCCTCTCCTTGTGTAAAGTGAGCTGAATAGTGAATAGTGAACGATGCACAGTTACTCCATCTGCAGTAAGATGATGATGTAGGTGTGTGGAGCTGGTCTGGAGGTCTGTGGGTTCACTATGACTGTTCTCTCCATCCTTCTCCTCTGATTATCTGAGATTTTTCTTGTTGTGTCACTTCAGCTCTTAACTAGAACTGTGTCTGTGGTTCTTCCATTTCCTCACTCTGTTCCTCACAGTGGAAACTGCAGCTGAAATCTCTGAGATTATTCAGCTTTTTATATCCTTCCTCTAAACCGTGATGTTCAACAGTCTTTGATTTCAGGTCATTTGAGAGTTTAAGTGTTTTAAGGCTCCCATGTTGCCGCTCTTTAGAGAAGATGAGAAAAAGAGGAGAAAACTTGTAATTGGCTCCTTAACCCTTTCTCATAATTCTCAGGATTTACCTGTGTATGTAGGTCAAGGGTCAATGAGCTTGTTAAACATATTTTATGTTTCAATAATTAGCGTTGATTTAAATCAGTAAAACGACAAGGGTGCCCAAATTAATGCACCTGCCCAATTTAGTTTAAAGAATTATTGCACACTTTCTGTAAATCCTATAAACTTCATTTCACTTCTCAAATATCTCTGTGCTCATCTGCTATATGATCTACAGTAACTGTATTTGCTGATCCCAACAACCAAGGATTTAAAAAGAAAAATTATGAAAATCAGGGATGCCCAAACTTTCTCATACCACAGTACATGATGATTGGTTGGTAGAAGGACATGCGTCAGATGCTGATGTGTTGCCAATCTGTGTTACCTTTCTAGGTTTTCTACTATGTTGTTTAATGGGTGATAACAGTCTGATAGATAAGAGTCTGAAACATAAAAAGGCATGATCAATACAAACTGAGACCAGCTCTTTTAGACTGGACAAATTTCCATTTTCTCTGGTTAGAGAAGGTTAATCTGGTTCAGACCGAACTGAACGTTCAGAGATCCAGGTGTAAGAGTACCCTTAAATTGAACTCAATTAAAAAAGGCTTTTATCTGAAAGTAATTAATTATGCTTATCCTATTCAGTTTCATATATTCAGTGCATTAGCACTTTCATGCCACCTGACACCACCATCTCTCTCTCTCTCTCTCTCTCTCTCTCTCTCTCTCTCACCTATTCATTCTTTTCCTCAGTGCACACCTGCCTTTCACAGTTTCACTGTCTCACCTTCCCTTTCTGTCTCCACACTCTAATTTCCCCTCCTCTGCTCTTCTTCTCCTCATCCTCTCTCTCTCTCTCTCTCTCTCGGCTCTAGCTCAACACAAACACCTACTCATTCTCTTCCTTCCTTGCTCTCTTTGTTCTCTCCTTTCTGCAGCTCTGTAAGAAGTTTTCTGTTTTGACACTTACTTTGCAGTTTGACAGGGAAGAATTCCAGTAATACACAACCTGCAGTAACAGGAGTTAGAGTGGAGCACTGACTGGATTCTTTCCTGCCTTTTTTTTGGCTGATTCTCACATTTAAACAGCAGCTTTACTTTACCCACTGAGAGCGTCCCACCTCCTCTCTGTCTCCTCCTTAATCTGTGTAGATTCTGAGTCTCCTGCCAGGTTAAAACTCCCTGTTTTAAACTCTGAGCCATTTTCCCTCCTACATGCTATCAGTGAACACGGGCATAATCTGAAGCCCTGAGATAATCAGGGAGGGGGTGTCAGAATGCACTCTGATTAAGACAATAGCCCAAATTTAGCCACCTATAGGTGAGCCGTCAGCCGTGCATAGTGCAGCCTGATTTAGGGCGTGTCAGTGTGTCTTCACTATCGTAATGACAGGAAAAGTACACCTTGCGTGTCTTGAAACATGCAAAAGGCATGTGCTAATTCTTGAAAATGTACTTTTATTATTCTTTACCTAATTTGAACTTTCAGTAAAGTATACTTAAGTATACGGACCCTTTCACAATGGTACAGACAGTTACTCCATCAAAAGTAGGATAAACTCTTTTTAATCCCCTCAATTTCAGAATAAATAATGAATGAGCAGGTATCCCAATACTTTTGTCTATATCGAGTAAATAATGAAAGAAGCTAAATGTGTTCATGAGGACATGAAACTATGTTTCCTGATTCAGCTGGAAAAACTATGCAGCCAAAAATTTACTAATGGAAATGGAATCACAAATACTTATATTATTATTATATTAATTAAAAGATACTTAACATTTAATAGAAGTTCTAAAAGTTATGCAGCAATTATTCTTTATGGTTGATAATATCTTTACACAGTGTAAAGGACAGCTGGCATATCTAACATATCGAACACAAAATATATTCAGTGTTTTCTCATATTAATTGTTATAATTAATTCATTTCCTTTTCATGTTATCAAAGACATACAGTTTTCTTTACCAAATTTACCATATCAAATTAAAACTGATAATATTAGCAAACTTGTGTAGATAACTGATCTGAAAAAAATTCAGTTAATTGAAGTCAGAAGGGATTTTAGGAGGCGCCTGGTCTCAGAACATACAGGCTGTAGTGAGTTTGAAAGTGTTCCTCCACGAATCTGCACAGGGATTCATTTGCCATTCACTAAAGTTGAAAATAACACAGATACGTTTAATGGCTTGTAATATAGCAGCGAATTCTGGCATGAACTCTGCGCTGCAGGTTTTCATTTCCCAAAATGTGTCATAACGTGATCATCATATCGCTTAGGGCTTCTCATGCGTTTAATGACGATCATATTGCAGATTTTTATGGCAAGCGTAGCCAGGTTGGCTATTTCATACACCAACTGTCGTTTTCACACAGCCGAGAGAGAAGAGTTTCAGAAAGAAGGAGGAGGACTGGAGTGAGTGAGGTGATCTCTGGCCTGCAGGCGAACACTGACTGACTGATACTCAGAATCTCACTGGAGAATATCGGGATCGTAGTGAACAAACAGAACGCTGAAAACGGTGCAGAAAACGGATGGTCTCTGCTGTTTTATGTTTTGATGCTTTATGTAGATATTGTATGCAGATACAGAAGTTTTACAGTGGCTTGCAAAAAAATTCATACCCCTTGAACTTTGTTTTGTCACCTTGTAACCACAAATGCAAATGTATTTTATCGAGATTTTAAGTGATAGACAGACACAACATATTGTATAAGTGTGAATGTGTGTGACATTTTTTTATCAAATAAAAATCTGAAAAGTGTGACGTGCAAAAGTATTCATCCCCCTATATCAATACTTAGTAGAGCCACCATTCGCTTTACTTTACAGCTGAACGTGCTTTGGGGTTTGTCTCTACCAGCTTTGTGCATCTAGAGACTGAGATTTTTAAGATTTAAGACTGGATCATTCTAACACATGAATATGCTTTGATCTAAAGCATTCCACTGCAGCTCTGTTTAGCTGTATGTTTAGGGTCATCGTCTTGCTGGAAGGTAAATTCCAGTCTGGAAATTTTCTTCCAGGATTGTTCTGTATTTATCTCAATCCATCTTCCCATCAACTCTGACCAGCTTCCTAAATCTGTCCCTGCTGAAGAAAAAAAAGCGTATCTACAGCATGATGCTGCCACCACCATGTTTCACAGTGAGGATGGTGTGTTCAGGGTGATGAGCAGTGTTACTTTTCCTGCCTATATAGTGCTTTGTATTTAGGTCAGAAAGTTCAACATTGGTCTCCTCTGACCACAGAACCTTCTGTCACATGTTTGCTGCAACTGCAAACGGCAGCTTATGTTTCTTTTAACAATGGATTTCTTCTTGACACTCTTCCATAAAGGCCAGATTTATGGAGCAAATGACTTATGATAGTTGTTCTGTATACAGATTCTCCCACCTGAGTCCTTCAGAGTGATCATGGATCTCTTTGCTGCTTCTCTGATCAGTGCTCTCCTTGCTTGATCTGTCTGTTTTGTGTGGATATTGGCCATGTCTTGGGAGGTTTGTATAAACAGGTGTAGAATACTTTTTAGAATTCACAATTACGCAATATTTGGGTTTGTCTTTCACTAAAAATCTCGATTAAATAAATAAGTTTGTGGTTGTGGTTATAAGGTGACAAAAAATGGAAAAGTTCAAGGGGTATGACTGTTTGAAGACTAAAGCGAGTGACTCTACTGTTCTGTTCTACAGTGGAAGTTTGTTCCACCACCTTGGTCCTGCAGCACAGAGAAGAGTCTGGATGTTTGTTTTCTGTGTGTCTCAGCTGTACTGGAAGCTCTAAGAGAACTGGATTTGACCATCAGTTCCATCAAGTATGAAGGAGCTGGTCTGTTTTTGGCTTTGTAGGCCAGCGTCAGGGTTTTGAATCTGATGCGAGCAGCATCAGGCTTCTTGTTTCTGCCAATTAAGTGACCAGTAAGTTCTCAAAGTAGATTTACTCAAACAAGAAGATTAAAATACTCTTTAATCACTTAATTTTTTTTTTTTTAATTAATAAAATACTGGACATCGGTACAGGGATTAGACAAGCTGTGTGTTTGGGTATACATTTGCACATTTGTATCAGCAATCAGATCAGCATATGAATTAAAAAAGAGTAAAGAGTAAAAAGAGTGATTTTATTGCATGTATTTGGGAATGCTGGGGGTAAACGGAGATGGGCTATTCTACAAAAGCCTAGTACTTGTTATCATGACTAACTACAGCCCAAGTTTATTTGACACTGAACTTTTCCTTTAAAGTAACTGAATGCATTCAGAAGTGTCTACAAGCTTTTGGAGATATTATGTGTCTGTGTATTTGGATATGTGTGTGTGTGTGTGTGTGTGTGATCCCGCACAGTCTTTAAGAATCTTGTGGTAGTAAATGGTTCTGGCAGTGTGCAGCAGTAAGGGCCGGCTTCCAGGAATTTAAATCAGCCCCCCCCATCCCCCCACCCCCCCGTTAGAAACAGACGGGCTGCACGGACCATAACGCTTTTCTTTTGTCCCAGTGTTGATGTAGATTCATATGGCTCCCAGCCTGTTAGCGTCCCCAGACCCAGTAAAAATGGCCAAGCGGTTTAATATCCACATCTCTCCCCGCGGGCCGCGAGTCTCCGGAGCTGAATAGAGTTCAGGCCTGTCAGAAATAATAGAGATATGGCTTTTAGTTCTGTAATTATGATGTGTTATACATGTCATCCATTCAAACAGACCGAATTCATGCATGAATATTATTTTCTCTGCACATTCAAAAGGGAGCATGGAAACCTCTCAGCTAAAAGCTGTCCAATCTTTTCTTCTTTTCTCATTCTTCTTTTCACATCCTCCCTTCTCCTTTTTCTCCACCGAGCACAAAGGCCTCAAATTTGCACTATAATTTCTGAGTCCCTCATCACTTCCATTTCATTGGAGATCTTCAGCTCCTGGCTCTCGGTAATTCTGTTCTTTCTGGGTCAGGGAAAAGAGGGTGTGAAACGGCTCTGTATGATCCATATGTTCAGAAAGTATCTCTATTTTTGTCAGTTTTTAGTTTACTACATAATTTGAACACACAAACTGTCCCTTACAGTGAGTCATAATTTCTTAATGATTAAACCATAGGAAATGTGATCACAGGACAGAGAATCAGAGAAAAAACACTGAACGTATAATACAGAACCTCCAGTGAACGTGGAGCTGGAGGAGGAAGAAACACTGGGGGAGAAACCAAGACTCAGATTTTCAATACCTTATATTATTACATATACTCATGTACTGTTACATGTACTATCAATATTAATATATAAGGGGGGGGGGGGGCATCTTCCTCTGGTCACACAACTTATAAATAATGCTAAAAAGTTATTCTACATCCACACAGGTCTAATATATTTAGGTGTATAGCTACACTAGCAGTGAAAGCAGTAAGAAAAATCCTAGTTAGAGTTGATGTAAGCTTAGGTGTAATCTGTAGTGGAGAGTAAGATGGTCGATGAGCAGCTGATCTGTGGTGGTGGTGGAGAAGAGTTGACTTCAGAAACTTCCATCAGTCTGGCCGGACAGGAGACGCGAGAGCCTGAGGGTCCAACATCAATATCGGGTCAGACAGGTGGGCAGTCAGTAACTCGGAGGAAAGCAGAGAGATGGAATTAGTTTTACTGGATTTATGTAAAATAGAGAATATAAAACATTATCAGAGTGTGGCTAATGACTCCGGCAGATCTGAATAAAACAGCCTAACTAAAGGCAGAGAGCCAGAAGGTAACATAGACACGGAGGCTCCCTGAAACACTGGCATCCACCCACTCCACCCTCCACAAACCTGAGTGACCGTGTGCAGTGGGAGAACAGCAGCACCAGCATCTCAGTTTACCCACAATTCCCTCTGTCCATGAACCCCTGGAATCATTAATTATCAAAAGTTAAACTGAAATGAATAAATATGAAATATTTTAAACAGTTTCCATACTGTAACAGTTTTGGATTTGACAGCATGAACTCCATATTCAGTTTAAAGTGTTATGAATGCGAGTGAAGAAGGGCATTATCAGGCTGAAAATTATTTATAAAATGTAACAGAAGGCTCCGAGTGGTCCAGCGGAATAAGGTGCTTCCACTATGTTCAGGAGTTTACTGGTTCGAATCCTGGTCATGTAGGTTGCCATTGGCTACTGGAGACCTGAGAGAGCACAATTGGTCTTGCTCTCTCTGGTGAGTACAGTAGATGGCGTTCTCTCCTCACATCATTTCAAAGGGTGATGTGGATCAGCACAAGGCTGCATCTGTGAGCTGATGTATCAGAACCGAGTCGTTGTGCTTTCCTCCGAGCGTTAGCGCTGTGATGCTATTCGGGGCGTTGGCTGACTTCATATGTATCAGAGGAAGCATGTGTTAGTCTTCACCCTGCTAGTGTGTTGGGGCATCATTAGTGATAGGGGGAGTCCTAATGAGTGGGTTGGGTGATTGGCCTTGTAAATTTAAGAGAAAATGAGATAAAAATTATACAAATAAATTAAAGATAACAGAAACAATAAAACTACTCAAACTGCACTGATTGTAGAATGTGAACCTTGTGCTCTCAGTGCAGCTGACTGGAGTCCCGCTCATGGTTTCAGGTCACAGAGGTGGGACCATTGCAATGCTTGTTAGATGGATGTTTGTGCTGGACCATGTAACATTACCTCCTCCCTGCACAAAGCCAAGGGCCTGCGGGTCTCAGAGCAGCGCAGCATCTCCTCTTCTTTCCACTCTAAAGGTTAAACTCGCTTTGTTCCTTCAAACAGAGACATGCATTCAGGATGGCACCCAGCAGGCTAACTCATTTAGGGTCACAGAGGAAAAAGAAGAGTTTCCATCTCCATCTGCAGAAGACAGGGACGTTTGGTTAGAGGGCTTTTGAGACAAATTGTTCAGGACCACAGGAGAAATCAGAGGCGTTTCTGTCTCAGTGGACACACACTTCTCTTTGTATCAGACTTGGATTAGCCTCAGTGTTGCTAACACAGATATGTGATTTACAAATCATCAGCATTAGCACTTTTATATTTATAAAAGGGATTTCACTAGTATACAGATCAGTCCTGGAGTCTAGAGTTTTGCTGTTCTTTCTAACCTAAAAAGGAATTCAGTAGATTTTTCTATATTTCAATTTAAAGTAAATTAAATACCCAATCAGATTTGGTCAGAGTGGTGCTGATAGCCTTTTTATATTCCAATTAAAATGGCCTGTAATATAATAAAGTGGTCAATTAATAAACCAGTTGTATAAACCAGTCCACCAATCCACAGTCAGACAGATTGTGCATAAATGGAGAAAATTCAAAACCATCTATACCCTCACCAGGAGTGCTGGTGCTGTGCAGAAAAGTAACACTGCTGCACATATGCTGCACACTATACCAATCAATCAATCAAACTTTATTTAAACTGGGAGTACATTGAAGGTGGCCTTCTTTTACAATGTAGCCGAGCATTTACACAGGGAAGAGATTGAATTTTTTTTTATAAAATAAATAAATAATAATAATAAAAAAACAGCATTTTAATAAAATAATAATAATAATGTGAAAAAAAATTAAGAGTAAAAAAGATAAAAAAGAATTTAAGAGTAGGAATCATAAAATCATATGTAAAACAAATCAAAGGTAATAAAACAAATAAATGAATAGATAAATAAATAAAATGAATCACATAAAATAGTGAAATGAAAACTAAAAACAGGTAAAACAGTGGCAATTTTAAAATAATTGAGTGACACCAGTGAGCTGAGCTTTAGAGTTTTCTGTAGTAAATATATATGCAGCACCAATCCACCAATGTCAGAGCACAGCTGGCTCTTAAAGTGAATAGCAAGTGACACACTGACTGGTTTATTTCACATTACACCCAAAACACAGCCATGATTAAGTAAGAGAATTAGTACGACTTGAGCATGTTTCGAGCTGAGCAAGGTGTACTTTTCCCATCGTTATGATAGCAAAGATACACTAACACGCCCTAAATCAAGCTGCTCAGTGTGTGGTTGACGGCTCGCTTACATTTCGCTAAAATATGGCCCTAAGATACATAAAGGCATAATGCACTGTGCTTTTGCCTTATATGAAAGATACAGTAAATAACAAAAAATATACTACACATATACTTCAATAATAGAAATACCCAGAGACTGTAAAAAAAGATGGACGCCGTGTCGTTGTTTCCATTCATTTAATGGAAATGAAGCAAAAATCTTCCTCCATGTTGGCGATCCTGAAACCCGAGTCTGAGTCGCAGTAGAGACCAGAGGAGGGAGAAAGACTGTGGAGAGACCGCCTACTCATTTACATAACCCCGCCCCTGAGGGCTGCCTCCACAGAGCTCATACAGTCTATGGTCCCACACATACAGTTATTGGTCCCGCCCCGGCTAGGTGTAACCCAGCCCTTTTACAATAACCACACCTTTTTAAATAGAGCTAAATAACGTTTTAAAGAATAAATTCTGTGGGGATATAAAAATGTAACAATATAAGCAGAGGTTACACTAGCTGCTGCATTTAAATAAAGGAGGTAGAATTACAGTATATTAGAAATAAACGTGATTGAAAGTTGTTCTGTTTTAACATTGAAACCTATGGGGATGGGTGGGGTTACACAGCTTTCTGAAACCGAACAGCAGGGGGCGCCCGACCTGTGGTGCCTTCACTTTTGAGAGACGATGCTCTGTCCAGCTATACACAGTTTATGGAAATACCAATCCTATTTCTCATAGCTTTAATTCCATACTTTTAGGAGTAACTGTGTACTGAGGGCTCAATCTCACACCTCGCCTACAAGGAGAGTCATTCTCACACATCTGCATGAAAGCAGATGTGCTTCATAAAAAGAATGTGAGGACAAACCGGGGTGTTCCAGTTTAAAATGACATGCTAATCATATGCTAAATACAGATGCTGATTCACCACTTCCTCTCGCATCTCAAAATTTTATTTCACATGGCTCACGTCCTCGTCTGCACTCCGGTCTGCATTTGTTCTACTCCGTTTAGATTAAAGTGATTAAAGCAGTTTATTTCTTGCCACTGTCGCTCACTGAGGGTTCTGTGTTCCCTGTTTCATGTTCAGTGTTTTGTCTGATTTTCGGTCCTGTTACCATATTTCTGTAAAGCTGCTTGGCAACAACACATTTTGTAACACATACTGATTTACGTATTGACGTAAGTGGTTCTCACTTTAGAGATCAACTTTTTTTTACAGATATTTCTCCTAAAATAGCATTTGACACAATTCTGGGATTGAATGTTACAGCTCTGTTTATTCATCAATTTTATCTGTACTTTATTTGTTGAAATAAACCAATCTAATCAGTTTGTGCATGAATTAGAGTTAAATAAATGTTCACAAAAATGTCATAGCTATTACAAATATAAGCAATAGTGTACATATATAGATAAAGAAATAATAATAAAAACAAATTTCCAAATTAATTAAAAATTAGTAAATTACGGGCCCCATGTTACACTCTGCACAAGGCACATCGCAATGTTCATTGCTATCCTTAACCCCGTCAACAGTTTATTTTTACGGCTTCCATCTGCATCGTTTAAATAGCAGCAGTTCTTGTGAATGTATTTACGCTGAGGAGTGTGGTGGTCTGGAAGTGAGGTGTGCTCAGGTAAATTTCTGGTGTATTGCTATCTTAGCGAATGAAAACACAGGTGCGGCAGTGACATATTAAAACCCTGACAACAGAAAAAAAAAACTGTTAGCTGGTGTGCCGTTTTACAGGCATGCAGTATTTAGGCAATAATACACAAGAGGGAGTGCAATCACGTGTAATATTGGCCTGCGGCCTCGTGCCTACGACTGCAGCACAGCAGTGCCAATATTACACATTATAGCATGAACCTCGAGTTTATTATTATTGCGATTATACCACAGTTCCATTATCACTGTTTATTATAAGATCCTGAGTTAATGAGGTTGAGAAAATATGATCATGAAATCACTATCCACAGTGTTGTTACTTTAATACTTTAATTTAATCTACCAATATCTGATTCAGTATAGTTTCAGTACTGATTCAGACTGCAATTGCCCTTCAGTCTCGAGAAGTCTCAGGAAGACACAGCCGTCGTGATGATATAAAAACCTACAGCGCACATAAACACCTAAATGTCTTAATAAGCAAACAGCAGTGGAGACATGTGCAGCCTCCTGGCTGTATGCACATTACCATAATGTGTATTTACCGTAACAGGTTGACAGATGAAACTTTATGCAGGCTTCTCGTTAACAGCCTCATTTGTTAACATTAGACGTGTCCCTGTGTGAACTTTCACGCTGAGGTATCCAGGCTCTCCCTGAGGCGCGAGAGCTGAGGTTGGTTTATGTTCAGTGGAGGATTGTGATGTAACGCTGTATCAATACGAACGTGCTGCCTTCCTACAGCCTCAATTATTCACCAGGAATACAATGATAACGCACTTGCTTATAAATTTCAAAAGAAATCTAGATTTCTTTTGCAAACTGTTCAGAATAACCATCTCAATGAATTCACTGTCTCAAAGGTTATCGTTATTTTTTTTCTTTTAATGTAAATTGCCATAGTGGAGATATGTGGTTTGTTGTGACATTGACAATATGCAGTGTGTGCCTGTACTGTGTGTGTGTGTGTGTGTGTGTGTGTGTTGCATCTCTGAGTGACGCACTGTTCCCGCCTGTGGGTCCTACAAATGGAAATACTGTATATGAAGAAATCTAATTGCTTTATTAAGTTTAAAAAGGCATCAGCAGGGTTTTGAGACGTATCTCATCCTGCTTGATCATATGAGTGCAGTTTAATCATCACTCATAAACTGCACAGCAGCTTCTGATAATATTTAAATGAACTATAATTCCTGTGGTATTTTGATAGTTTTGCAGTGATCGCTCTCTCTGAGTAACTCGATCAGAGGAAATCCTGCGTATCCCTTCGATACAGAGCTTGTTTATTCCTTCATTAGATATGAAGATAAGTGGGAGGCATAAGACTGAAAACTATTTTAGCACTGTGTGAGTAAAGCTTCCTTTCTGCTTAAATTCACACTTTTGCGTCGACAGGGTCTGAAAGACGGATTATATTACTGCGCTTTTGTCATCGTAATCTCCATTATAAGAGACTGCACACAGATCAGTGTGTGTAAATATTAAACGGATTAATAAACACAAACAGGGCTCTCAGTGGAGAATGTGTGAGTGTGTGTGTGAGAGAGAGAGAGAGAGAGAGAGAGAGAGAATAAGAGAGAGAGAGAGAGAGAGAGAGAGAGAGAGAGACGGCCATGCTGCTCCAAGCAGCTTTAATACATTCAGCACAATTATACAGATTTATTCAGATTGCTGCAGCCAGCACACACTCACTGCCGGAATATATTAACAGAGCCGATAACATGAAAACAATGGTAATGAATGTATTTGCCCCATTGGAAGGATAGCTTGCTAACACTGCCCCCCTCTCTTCTTCTTTCTCTCCAGGCTGTGCCTTTGTGAAGTTTTCCAGCCATGCAGAAGCGCAGGCAGCCATCAATACCCTCCATGGTGGACAGACCATGCCGGTGAGTTCAGCAGAAACACACACACTGCTAAACACACAGTGAGATATTAGAGTGTGAGCAGTGCTTTTAGAGGCGTTTTCACACCAGCAATATCTGATCCAGTTAAAACAGACTCTGGATTGTTAACACTCTTGGTGCAAAAACAGTAATTAGACTTGGGTGCGGAGCAAAACAACCGTACTGAGTCCTGTAAAAGGAGTTGTTCTGTTTCCAGTTACAAACAATGTTCAGGAGAGGTTCTTTTGTGCTGCAAATTTGATCTGGTTTTGGACCAGCCTAACTATTAGATTAGTGCTGGGCGGTATGGCCAAAAATGAATATCACTGTAATTTTCAAGATTCTGGCAGTATTTTATAATGATTTTTTATTATTATTTTTTGCATGACTGGGCTTTAATATAGGTTTGTGATTTACTGTACTGTTAGGGGTACATATAATATAAAACATTAAGTCTTTAAATTTAGCCATTGATTAGTATTGGGTTTACTTTGTCCCAAAAAATGACACAGTATATGAAGAAATCAGACTTTATCAGCAAAAAACAGCTGAAGAATGTAAACAATAGACCTTAAAAAGCATATGCCAATTTTTTTTAACACAACTTTCTTTACAAAATATTTAAAATATTTCAATAAGTCCATAAACATTCAAGTATTCAAAGAGATATTTCTCGAAAGCTCTTTTGCACAAGTAAGACGCACTTTTAATATAAATTTGTCAGAAGCCATTCAAGTTAACTTGAATGATGAAAGCATAATAGTAATGTACTTTTAATATATTTTAAATAAGTACATACATTTATATTTAACTTAAAAGTACTAATAATTATATATTTTTCTCACCAAGGCAAATCTTAAATACCATATCCTGCCACAGTTGAGGTGAAAGTAAATGCCTCTGCAGATAATAGCTTAAATTAGTGCTGGGCGATATGGGAAAAATCATATATCACAATATAATTTTTTTTATATCACGATAACAATATATATATCATGATATACCACATTTAAGTATGTTTTTAGTTATTCTTCGAAAAATATGATAAAATAATATAATTGCATATTTTTTTCCAACTTTATTTCAAAGTGACATTAAACCAAACTTTCACAAATTACTACCTTTTAGTGCAGCAATATATATGTATCAAATGAAAACAGATGAGGTAGATGCAGTAGCATTTTTTTTTTTTTAAAAAAAAAACTATTCGTCTGCATTGTTCAGCTCTCATGAGTTTAATGTCACAAAGTCACATTATGAAGCTTTTTTTTGCGAAGATTACTTTATTATTACTTATATAAACCGAGTTTATGCAAAGTGCAGTACATTTCATCGTAGACTACTTTATATATTTGCACAGCGGTGCCACTACATACTTTTTGAGGTTTTTGAAGTGTATGTAAAAGATCCGGGGCTCAGCCCAGTTAAATATATTAGTTTATTATCTGATCAGTTGGATCCGGTGGAAAACATACAATTTTAGGGCAGAGACCAGGGTTAATAAACTTATTTAAACTAAGTATAGTACTAAATTCTGGCTATCCACAACATCCAGCTTCTAGCTAACTGGTTAGATAAATTAATTTTCGTTATCTATAGCTTACAGTAACTCTGCAATCCTAAATTAATAAAAACACAGAATTCATTTAAAAAATTAAATAGTTATTGTCTGATCAGGTACATCAGGGCAAGTAAAACATATGTAGTAGGGCGCTTCCCTACTAGCCCACCGTGCTCCGCAAAACCAGCAAGCTGATTGGCTGTTTCTCCTGAAAGGCGGAGCTTTATCCTTGAACTGACTCTGTGATTCGCCTGTCTCCTCATTAATAATTCAGCTGAGCTGAGTGAAACGATTCGGGGCTACTGGAAGCCCAGGCCAGGCGACGCCCCTGTGTATTATTATACATGATCAAACAACAGCTCTTACAGAAAATACCGGCTAGAAATAATTTCCCGGCATAGATTTGGCGCCCCCTCTAGTGCAGCGCTCCCCTATGCGTCGCATATGCTGCGTGTATTTGTGCGCCACTGTATTTGCTTGAATAATTGATTAAACTACTGTAGAAACAATATTTATCGTCAAATCGCACAGCGCTAGTTTGAAATGTGCAAAGAGGAAATCCCTCTGTTAAATAAACATAGGGTAAGATGTGTCACAAGGTCATGAGAAATCTGCGCTGTTCCTTTGCTCAGTATCTCTGACACATGTTGTTAACAACAGCTAAGCAAAACGGTGGATCCAAAACGGTAGAGAAAGGGATTCAGAGGGGGAGAGAGAGAGAGAGAGAGAGTGGATTGTGTGTGATGAGAGAGTGATAAGAGCGGGTACTGTGCCAGCTGCAGGAGCGGTCTCAGTGAGCGCTGGCTCAGTAGCAGCTGGCGTGTGTATTAGCGTACGTAAATATCACCTGGCCGCTGATATGTTTGACCATAATGAAGGGATTTAATGGAACAGAAAGAGCAGACGCAGACACAGAAGGGCACAGGGGATGGAGTTAGTCAGGGCTAGAAATCTCATTGGCTGTTGATTGCTTATGGATTGTTGAAGCATTCAGATTTGCTCCTCTGGAAACTTTATAAGAATTTATAAGATCCTACAAATCCGGCGCTTGCAAACATGTTCATACCCCTAGAACATTTTTACATTTTGTCACCTTACAACCACAAACTTACATGTATTTTAAAGAAATTTTCCGTGATAGATGAACACAAAGCAGCACATAATTATGAAGTGGAATAAAACTTTTAATCAATTAAAAATAAAAAAAAAGTGTGACATGCAAAAGTCTACAGCCCCCCTTTACTCTGAAAATACTCTGAAAAATAAAATGCAAACTGTTGCCTTCAGAAGTCACTTAATTATTTAATAGAGTCCAGCTCATTTAAACAGCTGTTCTGTAAAGGTCTCAGTGGTTTTTTAGAGAACACTAGTGAACAAACAGCATCATGAAGACCAAGAAAGTCCAGACCAAATAGATCAGAGACAGAGTTAAAGCAGGGTTAAATTATAAAAAACAAATCCCAAGCTTTGAGCATTCCAAGGATCACTGCACAATCCATCATCCAAAAATAGAAAAGTATTCTACACCTGTAAACCTATTAAGACAGAACACAGTAAACATGTGACAGAAGGTGCTGTGATCAGAAGAGGCCGATGCTGAACTTTTTGGCTCAAATGCAAAGCACTATGTGTGGCAGAAAAATAAAGATGCCCATCACCCTGAACACAGCAGCTCCACTGTGAAACGTGGTGGTGGCAGCATCATGCTGTAGAGATACTCAGCAGGAGCAGAGAAGCTGGTCAGAGTTGATGGGAAGATAAATGGAGATAAATACAGAGCAATCCTGAAAGAAAACCTGTTGAAGGCAACAAAAGACTTGCAGTTGTAATTGCAGAGAAAGTTGGATCCACTAAGTATTGGATACTAGTAATATAATACAGGAAATTGACAAATCCTGCACCTAACAGCTGGGGTTATGCATAGGGCTCAGCCAGGATCTACTACTCACTCAACTAACAACAATAGCAAAACCAACACAATCTGATACTGGCTCGACAAGAATCCAGAAGCACAGCCTAACACTATGTTCATGGTCCATTGCCTCAACTGCCAAGTAACAGACCTACCAAAAAATAACCAATGAACAAACAGAATCCCTCCTTAATCTAAGCTCACTTCCTTTAACTATGGCAACAACACACTTACCTAAGCACAATCACACACAATAAATCACATTATAAGTTGCGTGAGCAGAACACAGCAACCACTACCATCCGATACTGGCTCGACAAGAATCCAGAAGCATAGCGAACTATGTTCATGGTCCGTGCCTCAACTGCCAAGTACTCAGACGTCTACAAAAACTCATGAGACAAATTATTACAAGAGCAGGACCACACCAATCCCCTTCATCCAAACTCTAACACAAACTTCAGTGCAAGCTCTTCTCAGGGGTCATCAGGCAGGCACCTTCCTTCGTCAGTGTTTCGCTGAATTAGGCCCACGATACCTCCAGAAGGCTCAACAGTGAAGTCTGGCGTCCCAGACCCACCCCCCTCCAAGCCTGCTGTAGAAGTACAAACTCATTCCCTTCCCCACGTAGCCTCAGCCCTTCTGAACCACAACCACTGACTAGATCTTTCAGCTACATCTAACAACTCCAACACAAACTTCAGTGCAAGCTCTTCTCAGGGGTCATCAGGTAGGCACCTTCCTTCGTCAGTGTTTCGCTGAATTAGGCCCACGACACCTCCAGAAGGCTCAACAGTGAAGTCTGGCGTCCCAGACCCACCCCCCTCCAAGCCTGCTGTAGAAGCACAAACTCATTCCCTTCCCCACGTAGCCTCAGCCCTTCTGAACCACAACCACTGACTAGATCTTTCAGCTACATCTAACAACTCCAACACAAACTTCAGTGCAAGCTCTTCTCAGGGGTCATCAGGTAGGCACCTTCCTTCGTCAGTGTTTCGCTGAATTAGGCCCACGACACCTCCAGAAGGCTCAACAGTGAAGTCTGGCGTCCCAGACCCACCCCCCACCAAGCTTGCTGTAGAAGCACAAACTTCCCCACACAGCCTCAGCCCTTCTGAACCACAACCACTGACTAGATTTTTCAGCTACATCTGACAACTCCTTCACTACAGTCCTTAGCACACAACCTCTAATTCCGAATTCAGACAGCAGTCTTGTGGCAGACTTCGCATCGCAACAAAGCCTCTAGTACCTACCTCTACCGGTCTAATATACGCTTGCCACCCACGCTCTCTCACCTCAGCCACCAAGTCTGTATACTTCAGCCTTTTCCTTTCATAAGCTCCATCTACCTCGTCTTCAAACGGAACAGTCAGCTCTATAAAATACACTATCCGCTTACTTTCAGAGTACAACACTACATCCGGCCTCAAGGTTGTAACCAGAATGCACTCTGGGATCTGCAGTTTACTACCTACATCCACTAATAACTTCCAATCTCGTGCATTGGCCCACTTACCAGCAGTTTGCAAGCACTGTGCTGTTTCTCCACTATGCTGCCCCTCACGCACAAACGTGATTACCCTACTGCAACCTACCACGGGCATGTTATTAACTTCTAACCGTTTCTTATCAAGTGCACCTGCAAGAGATCTAAGTACCTGATTATGCCTCCATGTGTAGCGGCCCTGGGATAGACTCACCTTACATGCCGAAAAAATGTGCTTCAGCGTGCCACTTCCTGCACATAGCTTACAACTTGGATCCTCACCCACCCACTGAGCAAGGTTTTGTGGCGTTGGCAGAACATCATATGTAGCTCCCAAAAGAAACTTTATACGGCCTGTATCCAATCCCCATAACTCTCGCCAGGTGATTCTCCGCTTCTCTACACTTTCCCATCTCATCCACTGCCCCTGTTTACTCTGCCCTGCTGCTTTTGCCCTCCTTGCTTCCTCCTCCTGCTCACGAATAAACCCTGTAACCATACGCCTTTTCTCAGGTGATGTGGCCTTGCCGAATGCTTTCCAAGAATCACCTAAACCTAATCCTGCCCTCCCATTTTGCACCTGCCCCACAACATCCCTGTGCTCCAGTGCCCTCCTTGCGGCTTGAGTAGCTTCTCGAGCATTCCACTTTCTCCCAGACCTAGTCACTGGTGCTGTTGCTTTAACCAGCCCGTCTTTTGACCCTAACAACTGCATTTCACGTCCTACCTTAGCACATTTGAACTCCTCAACCAAGCTCGTCAACGGCAGTTCCAGCATCCCTCTCCCACACAATGCCACACTACTAAGGCAACGCGGCACCCCCAACCATGTCCTTATAGCCTTGCTCATAACCCTTTCTAACCTCTCAACCTCAGAAATCGGAATATCATAAACTGTAAGTGGCCACCTTAGACGAGGCAACAAACCAAACTGCAGACACCACAATTTTAATTTACCTGGCAGAAAAGACTTATCAATTCTATTAATGGCCTCCACCATTTCTGTCCTCAACCGTTCCACCTGGTCTTTATCATTCAGTGCTGCAGTATACCACCTACCTAAACTCTTAACTGGCTTTTCCAATATAGATGGTATGACTTCTCCCTCCATCATAAACCTTTCTTGTATCAATTTCCCTTTAACGATTGATACACTCCTAGACTTGCTCGGTTTAACTTTCATCCTAGCCAGCCTAAGATTATCATTTAACTTCCCTAGCAGTCGCCGGGTACATGGCACCGTGGTCGTTAATGTTGTCATATCGTCCATAAACGCCCTAACTGGTGGGAGCCGGGTGCCATCATGCAGCCTCTTCCCGCCTACGACCCACTTAGAAGCCCTAATAATCACCTCCATTGCCATCGTAAACGCTAGCGGTGAAATTGTACAACCTGCCATTATACCTATTTCCAGTCGTTGCCAAGATGTGACACACTCCCCTACACTAAAGCAAAACTGTATGTCTTCAAAATAGGCTTTAACTAACCTTGAAATCTCTTCTGGAACCCTAAAAAAATTGAATGCCTTCCACAACAATGCATGCGGTACCGAACCAAAAGCATTAGCCAGATCTAAAAACACCACATGTAGATCCTTTTTCTCGGCTCTTGCTGTTTGAATCTGATGCCAAATCATACTATTATGCTCTATGCAACCAGAAAAACCTGCAATTCCTGCCTTTTGTACAGACGTATCAATTAAATTATTTCTTTTCAGGTACGTTGCTAGTCTACGTGCAACCACACTAAAGAAGATCTTACCCTCCACATTCAACAAGCTTATGGGACGGAACTGATCAATAGCCACAGAATCCTTTTCTTTTGGGACAAGAACACCACCTGCTCTGCGCCACTCCTTTGGAATAATCCCCTTCTTCCACACTATAGCCATTAGTTTCCATAGAAACTTCAAAACATCTGGTGCACTTTTATATAATCTATATGGAACCCCATTTGGCCCTGGGGCAGAACCTGCCTTTGCAGCCTTCACCACCTCCTGAACCTCACTCCACCTAGGGGGGTTAACATCCATTTTCCACTCTATATCACTCTATATTCCACCCCTGCTCTCGCTGACTCCTGGGGTATTGCTTTTTTCTTTTTCAATGTAGCTTGCTTGGTTGCACACACATGGTTAACCATGGTGGCTGCTACCATAAATTGCCAGCCCATGGCAGCACCGTTAGGGTCTATTCCCTCTTGTCAGCTGTCTTTCCATGCTGTCACAGGGTCTTTCCTCTGTTGTCAACTGTTCTCTTCACAGCAGTCACTAGCTTAACTAGATATCAAGTAATATAATACAGGAAATTGACAAATCCTGCACCTAACAGCTGGGGTTATGCATAGGGCTCAGCCAGGATCTACTACTCACTCAACTAACAACAATAGCAAAACCAACACAATCTGATACTGGCTCGACAAGAATCCAGAAGCACAGCCTAACACTATGTTCATGGTCCATTGCCTCAACTGCCAAGTAACAGACCTACCAAAAAATAACCAATGAACAAACAGAATCCCTCCTTAATCTAAGCTCACTTCCTTTAACTATGGCAACAACACACTTACCTAAGCACAATCACACACAATAAATCACATTATAAGTTGCGTGAGCAGAACACAGCAACCACTACCATCCGATACTGGCTCGACAAGAATCCAGAAGCATAGCGAACTATGTTCATGGTCCGTGCCTCAACTGCCAAGTACTCAGACGTCTACAAAAACTCATGAGACAAATTATTACAAGAGCAGGACCACACCAATCCCCTTCATCCAAACTCTAACACAAACTTCACTGAATTGTAGGCTGAATACTTTTGTACATTATACTTAATACATTATAGTGTTAGAATATTTTTTTTAAATTTCAATAAAAATGGGGATGCCGAGTGGTCCAGCAATCTAAAGCGCTACCACTATGATCAGGAGATCGCTGGTTCGAATCCCGGTCATGCAGCTTGCCATCAGCAGGAGCCCTTAGAGAGCACATAACTAGCCTTGTTCTCTCTGGGTGGGTACAGTAGATGGTGCTCTTTCCTCTCACCACTTCTAGGGTGATATGGATCAGCACAAGGCTGCGTCTGTGAGCTGATGTATCGGAATCAAGTCGCTGCACTTTCCTCCAAGCAATGCTGCATCAGTAGCAGTTTGAAAAGAGGTGGTGGCTGGCTTAATATGTATCGGAGGTGTTAGTCTTCACCCTCCTTGTGTTGTGGCATCACTAGTGATGGGACAATTTGCCAAGCTAAATTGGGAAAAAAGTGAGAAATTTTTAATTAAATAAACAAAAAGTCTCAATAAAATACATTTAAGTGGTTGTAAGGTGACAAAATAAAAAGGGAAAAAGATATACGGGTGTATATATAATTTTTCAAGCCACTGTATTTGAACATGTTTACCGCGAGTCCAGACCATACACATCTTTTCAGACAGTCTAACTGTGGATACTCCACCTCCGTCCTCTTTTTTGGGCATCAAAAAACAGAATAAACAAATAATGAGACAAAAGAAAGAGTGTAGGCTAAAAATAAAGCAGAAATGTAGAAAATAACGGTGACTGTAGCCGAGAGTAGCAGGAGATGGTGAGCTGTTTGGGCCGTGGGCAGCAGTTGTGAGACACTGTGTTGATGGTTTCTGTGGAGCTGATGACAGGCACAGCTGAGACCCGGTGCAGAAACGTTACAGCCATAACTCACCACGGTCTAAAGCACAGCACTACTACACACTTTCTCTCTGTCTTACTGGAGATTTTATTTATATCAAATCAAATCTAATCTAATTTATTTTCAACTGATGTTGTCACAAAGCAGCTTTACAGAACAGAGAATCAGACAAAACATTGGACATAGAATACAGAACCACCAGTGAGCAACAGAGGCAAGAAAAACTCCCTCAGAGCTGAAAGAGGAAGAAACACAGGGAGGAACCAAGACTCACATATAAGGGGGACCATCTTACCACTGGTCAAACAGATTTTAAATTAATTAAAAAAAAAAGTCTTTATACATCCTCATAGCTTATACATTCAGATGTATAGCTACACCAGTAATGATATCTAATGGGTCTGTTAGATTAAGATAGACGTTTTCAATATTATGATAGTATAAAAATCAATTTGTATTTTTTGTATGCATATTGAAAAACTTAATATTTCATTCTTTTCTTTAGTACTTATTAATGTAAGGGTAATGTGCCATTATCTGTATCTGTAGTACTCATAAATATCTCTGTAAATCTCTATATTTGGTTTTGAAATGAAAGACATATGCTAATCTTGAAAAAAAAGTTTACACCTAATATTTAATGGTGTGGTTTAGGAATGATGAAATAATAAATTATGTAAACCAATAGGGTTGCAATACTTACACTGCCTGGATAAAAAAAAAAGTTGCCACCAAAAAAAAGGTTGCACACTTTAAAATTTAGTTTGACTGCATTTATTTTTGATTGCTGTACACATTCACTGTGACATTGTTTCAATAAGCTTCTGCAATGTCACAATGTTTCAATGCAGTGTTGCTGGATTCATTTTTACCAAGATCTTGCAGCAGCATTGATGATGGTAGAGTCTGACCACTGCACAAAGCAGCTCTTCTCCATCCAGCACATCCCAAAGATTCTCAATGAGGTTAAGATCTGGACTCTGTGGTGAACTCTCTCTCAATCCATGTGTGAAAATGATGATCTCATTCTCCCTGAACCCTGAACTCTTTCACAATTCCAGCTCCATGAATCCTGACATTGTTATCTTGGAATATGCTCGTGTTCATCAGGGAAGAAAAAATCCATTGCTGGAATAACCTGCTCTATATTCAGTATATTCAGGTGGTCAGCTGACCTCATTCTTTCAGCACATACTGTTGCTGAACCTAAACCTGCAGACCAACTGCAGCATCAAACCCACATCATTTACTTACTTACATCCAGGTGGAAACCTTTTTTTTTTTGGTCAGGCAGTGTATTGTATTGTGCTCTATTTCAGAGCTCAGTGAGGGAAAGTTTAGCTGAGGAAACCTTATTAAAAGGTTTAATGAGTAAATTTGATGAGTGAGCTGAGTTCACACTGGTGTGTGTGTGTGTGTGTGCATATCTGTGTGCCTGACTGAGATTGACTGATTTAAAAACTGCAGCACTGCTAATAAAATATTGTATCCATGCTGTAACAAATACACAGCCATGTATAAACCCCATATCCAGGTATCCAGCTATGTACGTATTGTGTTAACTCTGTTGTTGCAGATTAAGTAGTATTTGTAAAACAGCCAAAGCTTTTTATTGCAGATTTGTCACGGTAGTT